>NW_027507790.1:226822746-227422746 GCF_037356315.1 Lithobates pipiens
CTCTCTCTACTGTACTCTGCAGCTTGCTTTTGAGGCACTCTGAAGGCAGGAGGGGCCAGAAGCGTCGGTGGGAGACCCCAGAAGAGGAGAATCAGGGCTGCTCTTTGCAAAGTACTTTATAGTAGTGATTATCTGCTGTGTTTGTACTATTAAAGGGCTAATTTTAGTTTAGTTTTTTTAACCCCAATATGACCGGCCATAAAAAAAAAAAGCATGCTGCTGCTATTAAACGTCTTAGGCTTGGTTCACACCTATGCATTTTTTGGTGTTTTTTACAAAAACGCACTACAGTTCATTTAACATTGTTTCCTATGGGACATGTTCACACGTATGCTTTTTTCAGCCGCTGTGTACTTGGAAAGGGTCAGGAACTTTTTTCAATGCAAATGGTTTGTTTTTTTGTTTTGTTTTTTGTGTGTTCAATAGACTTCAGCTGCAGAAAAGCATGTAGTGGGTTGTTCCCACAATTTGCGGTTTTTAACCTGTCCAAAGAACGCAAAATCGCAGCAAAATCACATGTGCAAAAACAGAAGAAAAGCAAATGGAATAGGTGTGAAATCTTATCCATTTTTTGGACGAGAATATAGTTACATAGTTAGTCAGGTTGAAAAGACACAAGTCCATCTAGTTCAACCATTAAAAAAAAAAAAGATACAATACCATATACCCAATCCTATACCCACAGTTGGTTCAGAGAGAAAAAAAAAAAAAAAAAAAAAAAAACAGAAAAGCAGGATCCAATTTGCTGCAGTGGGGGAAAAAAAATCCTTCCTGATCCCAGAGAGGCAAATCAGATTTTCTCTGGATCAATTTTACCTATAAATGTTAGTACTCAGTTATATGATTATATGGTTAGAGTAAGGCTGCTTTCACACTGGGGCGGTATTCAGGCGTTACAGCGCTAAAAATAGCGCCTGTGTAACGCCTGAAAAAAACCGGCCCCTTTAACTCCAGTGTGAAAGCCGGATGGCTTTCACACTGGAGCGACGCGCTGGCAGGACGGTGAAAAAAGTCCTGCTAGCCGCATCTTTGCTGCGGTGTATTCACCGCTCCTATACCGCTCGTACCCATTGAAATCAATGGGACACCGCGGCAATACTGCCGGCAAAGCGCCGCTGCAGCGGCGCTTTGCGGGCGGGTTTAACCCCTTTTCGGCCGCTAGCGGGGGTTAAAACCACCCCGCTAGCGCCCGCACACCGCCGCTAAAAATAGCGGCGCTTTACCGCCGACGCTGCTCCCGCCCCAGTGTGAAAGCAGCCTTAGGGTTGGGGTTAGGGTTTCCCCTAGAAGAACAAGGTTAGGACTCAGGGATTTGAATAGGGTCCTCGCCCAAAGGTCAAAGGCCAGGAGGCGTGTCCCCAGATGTCAAAGGTCAAGTGTCTGGCTGACCCACCCCCACCAAAGTGTTCCACCTACCAAAATATTTTTTTTTTATTAAATCGCAATAAGCGATTGGTTTGTGCAAAAGTTATAGCGTTTACAAAATAGGGGAAAGTTTTATGGTATTTTTATTATCTTTTTTTTTTTTATGGTGACGATGAGCGATTTTTATCATAAATGACATTATGGCAACCACATTGGACATTTCACACATTTTTGGGACCATTGTCATTCATACAAACAGTGCTATACAAATGCACGGATTCCTGTGTAAATTACACTGGCAGTGAAGGGGCTAACCACTAGGTGGCAGTGTAGGGGTTAAGTGCGTCCTAGGGGCGTGGCTGTATTTTACACATCACTGATCTCTGCTCGGAGCAGAGATCAATGACACTGTTGCTAGGCAGAACAGGAGGTGCTTGTTTACTTTAGCATCTCCCCGTTCTTCCGCTCCATGAGGCAATCGCGGGTATCCCCGCGGGACCAACGACCTGACCCACGGAGGAACCTCTTAAAGGGCAATGTACAGGTACTTGATTCTGCCTGTACGTGCCCTTCTGCCAACGTATATCAGCATGAGGTGGTCGGAAAGCGGTTAAAACAATCTACTAAGTTGGCCAGAACCACCTCTGGAGGGAGTCTATTCCACATTTTCACAGCTCTTACTGTGAAGAAACCTTTCCATATTTGGAGATGAAATACCTTTTCCTCTAGACGTAAAGAATGCCCCCTTGTCCACTGTGATGACCGTAACGTGAATAACTCAACACCAAGATCACTATATGGACCTTATATATATTTATACGTTGATCATACCCCCCCCCCCTTAATCTCCTCTTCTCAAGAGTGAATACATTCAGACCCTCTAATCTCTCCTCATAGCTGAGCTCCTCCATGCCTCTTATCTAGAGGTCGACCGATATATCGGCCGATATTTGCCTTTTTTAATTAATCGACATTGGCCGATTGTGCTGATAAAAAGGCTGATTTAGAACTACAGCACGACTTGCAAATGACTTCTGTAATAGAAGTCAATGCAAGTTGCCTGAGTCTTCATAGAAGTGACTTTCCCCTTCTCTGGGCAGTCTGCCAAGAAAAGAATAAAGAGATAGAATGTTTACACTTGAATGAACTCAATCCTGTGTGTAGAGTTCTCAGTTTAACCATTTAAAGACTAAATCTTTTCTGACACTTGTTGCTAATCCTGTATTTTCTGCCAGAATATCATTTAGACCCCCAAAAATTATATAATTTTTTTAGCAGAGATCCTAAGGAATAAAATAGCGGTTGTTGCAATATTTTAAGTCACACGGCATTTGCGCAGAGGTCTTTCAAATGCAATTTTTTGGGGAAAAAAATACACTGATATAAAAGTTTTTACTACCTGTTTTTATTTAATATATAGTTTTTTTTAGTTTTTTATCTAAAATCATACACACAAGGCCGAGGAAGAGGTTAAATGCGCCCGTGAAGCACCGCTGCCAAATCGCATTGCATGTGATTCGGCAGTGGTGCCCATTAATATTAATGGGCAGGACTGGTGGAGGAGCGGTATACACCACTCTAAAACATGCTGCTTGCAGGACTTTTTTAACATCCTGCCAGCGCATCACCTCCATGTGAAAGCACTTTCACACAGACTGCAGGGGAGCCGTTTTACAGGCACTTTACAGGCGCTATTTTTAGCCCAAAAGCACCTGAAAAATGCCCCAGTGGGAAAGGTGTGTTAGATTTTATGAGATGAAGGGGGATAAAAATAAATAAATAGGCCTAACATATCGGCATCATATATCGGCCATCGGCCGCCATGATTTCTAAATATCGGCATCGGCCAGAGAAAACCCATATCGGTCGACCTCTACTCTTATCAGTTTGTTTTCCCTTCTCTGCACTTTCTCCAGTTCCCCGATATCCTTTTTGAGAACTGGTGCCCAAAACTGAACGGCATATTCCAGATGAGGTCTTACTAATGATTTGTACAGGGGCAAAATGATATCTCTCTCTCTGGAGTCCATACCCCTCTTAAATACAGGAAAGGACTTTGCTCGCTTTGGAAACTGCAGCTTGGCATTGCATGCTATTATTGAGCTTATGAGCTACCAAAACCCCCAGATCCTTATTGATTCCCCCAGTTGTAATATTCATTACAAAAAATCTTTGTACATTCGCTGAATGAAAGAATGTTTGAAAATTTCTCTTGCTTTTAACATTCAGTTTTTAAATTTCCTTTGATCAATAAGTTTTCTATTCTGCTCCTTCAATTTTTCCCGTCACTATGGTCAAAAACGAACGTCGATTTAATCCCACTAACGATTAGCAAATTGAATAAACGTTCTTAAAATTAAATTCTTTTTGAAGGAAGACATTGTTTTTGTATGGCTAGTATAAGTGACAGCAATCACAGTTAACTTATTAAGTCACCTGCCTATGACAAGGGAGTCCGCCATATATAATATATTACAGTTCTGTCTGAAAATCTGCAAAACAGTCTCTCTTCTTAAAAAAAAAAAATTTGATCTGAGTCTGATGATATTTATCAGATTCAACCTCTAGTAGTATATACAATATATCTCTTCTGTCTGCTATTCTCAAAGTAGATTAGAGATTTTGGCGGTAGTTTGCCATTTACCACTGCATAGAGATATTCAAGAATAAATAGCTTTTTATTTTAAACTTTACATATCAACTAAATTATATAAACACACTTTTGTTAGGGTCTATATCCGATTATTCATAATAATAATAAAAAAAAAAAATTGGCCAATCAGTTATGAAAATAATCTCTAGTTGCAGCACTAGACAGACTGCTCATATGTGAACAGTGGCCACTGTAATGAATGGAATTTGGCTTGAGCGTTTTAGTGCTACAAGCAGAAAATCGCACAGGTGTGAACAGGGCCTAAAGCAGAATAAAATCATCATCGTTTACAGCCAAGGAATCTGCTTTTGTTTGATCTGTAACTGCCATGGTGCTGCACATGTGATCAGTTATGACATCAACCATTTGATGGTTTGACAGTTTGGTTGAGGACACAAGCAAATGTGACAGCAATCCTGGCCTTTCAAGATCGTAACCTTTTTAAAACCGATAAATCAATGGGTTTAGTTTTGCTTTATGATTTACTGCTGTTCAGGGGCTCTGGGCTTCAGTCAAATGGCAGCCTCCAGCAAAATGAAACAGGAACAATGCTGGAGGCAATACACAGCACACACTAATTTTGGTAGCATAATTATTAATGTGGAATGGATGTTCCTTGTTAAAGAACATTTATCAGGTTGGTGTTATAAATTAAAGTTCCACTTTAAGTAAATCAGGCCCAAAAGCTGACCATGGGCAGACATCTCACCGACTCTGCACAGCCTTTGAAGTACTGCCACAACATCGGGTCTCTTACGAATGTTCTTTATCATCAAGCCCACAAGCACATACTATACAACCTCAGTGACAACGTTGTCCTATTTTAGATCACAAAGAACCACTGACATCCACAAGTTGGCAAATCTGTGTATGATACAGGTCGAATGGTTTGAAACACTTGGTATTGCTCCTAAGGAACTCTTACATGGATGCCTCCTAACCTGTAGAAGTCTATTAGGATTGACTGCACAAATAAACCAGTGAAAAGAAGACCGGCTGCGGGATGTGAAGCTGCAGTTGTGGGATGCAGGCAAGTATACATTTGGGGAAGGGAGAGGGTATTTACTTTAGATCAGAGGCTAAGCAGGAAGTATATAGGTACACAGATTGTTTAATATGCAGATAAGTTGCAGGAAAAGAAAGCATAAACGGCATTTACACATTCAATTTTCAAACAAAAAATTTAAATTTGCAGTCCACGCAAAAACTAAAATCCCTGCATCTATAAAAACCACTGATCTAACACTAACCTATCTAGCCCTGTAAAGAAAAAATGGAGTATAAATACTTTTTTTGAACCGGATCTGACCCGATCTCAAGCAGTGGAAGCTCTGCAGAGGATATGGCTGACAACAGCTGGGAAATGAATGGGAAGTGATGTCACCCATAGACTTACCATCAAGCTCCCGTTGTCGTCCGCATCTTCTGCACCCACCTCCACAGCAAAGCAGCAGCTGACTGCTCACCTCAGGATATGGTCAGATCGGGTGGAAGCAGCTTAAAAAAAAAAAAAAAATAATGTATGTATACTCTCTTTACAGAGATAGACTGGTTAGTGTTAGATCGGTGGTGTCTATAGATGCAGGGATTTTCGTTTTTGCATGGACTTCCACTTTAAATGTGAAAAAGTTAACTTTTCCAATTACATTGAGATGCCAAAATGCAGTCCTGTATTGTAAATTCAAAAAAAAATAAATAAAAAACACAAACAGCCATACTGTAAAACTGCTTTAAAAATTTGCATTCTGAATGGACACAACCAAAGTACAGTTTTGCAACACCCGCATGCAATATGCAGTAAGTTTGTTGCAGGATATTACAACAAAAAGGACCAATCAACATAAAACCTTCACTTAAGCATCTATAGAATACACGGGAAAAGGGGAAGAGACAAACTGTGACAAAGAAACAAGCCATTGTTCTGTTTTTACTGTAGTCTGATGGGCACAGATTGTACAAGCGCTACACCGTACAACTACAAACCAGCATCCACAGTGCATGAAAAGAATGGGCAGATGTCTGATATAAAAGGCTTATATTTTGACTATACAATTTTTCGGCCTGTCAACCACAAAGAAAAAAAAAGACTAAAGTCACGTAAGGACAGCAGTACTAAGAATCCTTCACAGCACTAATGTAATTGCTTTAAATCTTGCTCAAGCATTAACCATCGTCACTACTGTGCTAATCAAAACGTTTGTACCACAATTTAAGAAAGCGAAGATTACAAATAACTTTATAAAATTACACAGAAATCACACACATCACAAGAAACATTGAAGGACGACAGATGTCTTTAATAACTGAATTGTGAGCTTGCGAGTAATGTAAAGCAGGGCTTCCTGTGGCTGCACCTGTTACACTGGGCACATCACATCTGTGCAGGCAGCATAAAGGAAGCACCCATCCTTCCAACGTTTAACAGTCCCTACTTTACTGAACTGTACTGCTTCCATTTCTGTCAACACAATCTCTCCAGACTCATTAATACATTTTTTTTTTCTTTTAAGAAAAACATCTAAAAATTGATATTTTGATCTACTGCTTAAGATGAATTGGTCAGGATACAAATTGAGGGGGTACTCAAATGATATTTGATGTGTGTAGATAGATTTTTCTGTAAAGCTAAACTCTGGTCAGCCAGGGGAAAAAAAATATATATATAAAAAAAAAGATAGCTCCCCAATTTGAAAAAAATAAAAAAATCCTACATAAAAACAGAATTGGAAAGAAAGTAATTGCTGCACATCCAGAACTTCGGATCGCCTTTTATTTTGTTTCACAAAAAGAACACTAAAGACACCAAACCGTGGTCACATAGACGCATTTCGCACATACATCTTGTGCTTAATCATTAAAGCAATTATTAAGCATAAGATGTGTGTGTGAAACATGTCTACGTGACCACAGTTTGGCATCTTTGGTATTGACTGTGAAACAAAATAAAAGGCAAATCGGAAGTTCTGGATGTGCAGCCATTTCTTTGTCTCCAAGTTACCCAAGGGGGGCGGGCCAAGGCAAGCACTCTGCAAGATACTCCAATCAGCCTCATCTTCATACACCTGGTGCAACGGTTCTTTTTCTTGTACAAAAACAGAATGAAATGATTTGAGAATCTCCTAAACTTTTTCTCCACTTTGTTTCCAACATATCAAATGTCTAAACTGAGAAAACGTATCATTTACCTCCCAGACCAGCTTTCACCTCATGTCGTACGACAATTGCGCAGTCATACAACATTGTAATTGTACAACGTTTACATTGTAAATTAAATTTTTATCATTTTTTTCCACACAAATAGAGTTTTTTCTGGTGGTATTTAATCGCAGCTGGGGTTTTTATTTTTTGCTAAACAAAAAAAAAGGAAAATTTTGAAAAAATATCATGTTTCATAATTTGTTATAAAATTTTGCAAACAGGCAATTTATCTCCATTAATATGCATTAGTGAGGCGGGACTGCTGGGCACAGATGTCCCTGATAGGTACCACTGAAAAGGGGCACTGATGGGCAGCACTGTTGATGAGGCACTGATTGGTGACACTGATGGGTGGCACTGTTGTACACTGGTAAGCAGCACTGGCAGGTGGCCCAGGTGGGCAGATGAACTGGCAGGAGCTCTCCTTGATCGAGACCAATGTCCCTGTGAGAGCCGATCTTTTTTTTTTTTTTTAGGATTACCAGCTGTGTTTCCATCACATGATCAGCTGTCATTGGCTGACAGCTGATCATGCGGTAAGGGGTCAGGAACGATCTGTGATCAGCCGAGTTTCAGACTCGCTGATTAGAGGGGGCGTGCAGGCCGCTCGGGCAAGGTAGGACATCTACTGACGTACTCCCGGCAAAGTAGGTCCATGCTGTAGCCGTCATTCGGCTATAGCGTGGATCTGAAGAAGTTAAGAGACCATTTGCTGGAGTTTTGGAAGAGGAATGTTCCCCCATTCTTGCCCAATTTAGAACTCCACGGTTACATTCACACCTGAGCGTATCGTTTTCAGGAAGAAAGTCGTGTGATTTGTCCGAGTTTACCACATTTTTTGCTGTGTTTTTGCACAGGTCAAAAGGTCACCAATGTAAAAAGCAGAAAAACACCCAAATCTGCCTGAATTGAGCTACAAAAAAAGCTCCAGAACTTTGAGCTTCAGGCAACATGGAGTGGAGATACGAACAATCTCCATGGAGAATAAGTGTTTTTTTTCTCTCCAGCGTTTTGGAGGTTCAGGCTTCAAGCTACAAAATGCTGAGGTGTTAATGGGGCCTGACTGCTCAACAGTGCTGGGTCTACTTTGTCATTTTTTGTTTCAAGATGCTCAAAATATTTTCAATAGGTTCAAGGTCTGGACTGCAGGCAGGCCAGTTAAGCACCTGGACCCTTCTACTATGAAGCCATGCTGTTATCCAAGATGCATAATGCATGTTTACCATTTACCTGCTGAAAAATGCAAGGCCTTCCCTGAAAAAGACTGTCTAGATGGGTGCATTTGCTGCTCTAAAACCTGGATTGATGGTGCCTTTCCCAAGATGTCCAAGCTACCCATTCCATAGACACGAATGCATCCCCATTCCATCAGAGACGCAGACCTTTGAACTGAGCGCTGATAAGCCAGAAGGCTCCTCTCCTTTTTAGCATGGAGGACACAACACCTACAATTTCAAAAAAGGAATGTCAAATTTTGATTCGTCTGACCACAGAAGGTTTTCCACAGATCATTAATGAGCTTTGTCCCAGTGAAGATGGCAGCATTTTTGGCTCAAGTTCAGACATAGTTCCTCTTTGCACAATGAAGCTTTTATCTTGCATTCTTGGATGCAAGGTTTGTGCGTTCACAGTGATTTTTAGATGCATTTCTGAGCCCATGCAGTGATGTCCATTGCCCGATTTTTAACACAGTGCGGTCTGATGGCCTCAAGATCACAGGCATCCAATATTGCATTACAGCCTTCTCCCTTAAGCACAGAATTTTTTTGGGATTCTCAGACACTTTTAATACAATGCACTTTAGATTATATATTTAAAGTCTGCAATTTACATTTGGGAACATTATTCTGTCACAATTTTTAGATGCAGCTTTCCAAAGATTGGTGATTGCAGAGGCCCATCTTTACTTCTGAGACGCTCTGACTCTCCAAGATGCCCTTTTTATATTCAATCATGTTACTAATCTGTTGCCAATTAACCTAATCAGCTACAAAATGTTGTTTCAGCTCTTGCTCATTAGTACCTCTTACTTTACCAGCTTTTTTGTTGCTCCGTACCAACTTTTTTTTTTTTTTTTAAAGACGTGTTGCTGCCCATTTCAAAATTACCTTTTAAAAAATAAATAAGCACCCAACAAAATCACTAGGCAGCCCAACCCCCTAGTTATTCAAGAGCGGTCAGCCGGCAGGAGCCTTCATGAGGACCTGAGGGTTCCCCCCCCCCTCTTTTTTTGGGTCAGCGGCAGGCATCACAATTGATGGATCTACACCGTCTACACCGGAGGGACTTTTTTTTTTTTTTTAAGGAATTGGCAAAAACTTTTGTTGTGTCCATTTAATTTTACACTTTTTTGGTGAAGTAGGGAAATCTCATTCACATGGAGGCGGGGGATGGAATCTGGGGGCCGCTAAGCCCCCCTGTCTGCAGACCGCCAGAACCACAGGCCAGGGTTGGGGGGATGAGGCCCTTAACCAGGTGCTTTGGGGGGCCACATGGCCTGGTATGGTTAGGGAGGGGAGGAGGTGGCCCTTGCTCATTCCCCCCTCTTTTCTGACCTGCCAGGCTGCATGGATTTTGAGGGGTATACCCCATGCCTTTTTTTTTTTGGACCACCTCCCTTAAAATCCATGCGAGACCCAAATGGCCTGGTATGGATGGATGGATGGGGGGGGGGGGCACAGTGGGAGAACCCGCTGCCAGCTGAGTCATCGGTTGTTAAGGAAGTGGCAGCTGGCTTCCTGGCCTGATCCTTAAAGCGGAGGTCCACCCTAAAATGGACCTTCCGCTCATCGGAATCCTCCCCCTCTCCGGCGCCACAATTGGCACCTTTCAGGGGGGAGGGGGGTGCAGTTACCTGGATAATCCAGGTAACTGCACCCACTTCCGGGATAGCTCTCTGCGGAAAGGGGCGTAGATTACGCCCCTTTCCGCAAATGCCCGCCCCCTTCCGCAAGTGCCCCGCTGCCTGCTGGGAAACACACAGATCCCAGAGGCAGCGGGGACCGTCCTAATTGCGCAGCGCTACTCGCGCATGCGCAGTAGGGAACCGGGAAATGAAGCCGAAAGGCTCCATTTCCTGATTCCCATACCCAAGATGGCGGCGGCAGCACCCGAGTACCGATCTAGAGATCGGCTTCGGGTGCCGACATCGCGGGCGCGCTGGACAGGTAAGGGTCACTATTTTAAAAGTCAGCAGCTGCAGTATTTGTAGCTGCTGGCTTTTAAAAAAAAAAAACGCGGAGTCCCGGCGGACTCCCGCTTTAATCAGCCATTATTCTGGTTAAACTCAGAACTTAAAATGATCTATTTTCCAATTTTTCCCATTGTGCACACATCTATTGACTTTGTAGAACCACAAAACGATCACATTGGTCTAAGCCGCAAACAAAGTTGCACTCGTCCAAAGTCGCATCAAGTTGCAGGGTAAAGTCGCCACGGAAATCACATGATTTTTTAAGTCGTATTAGTGTGAATGGACTAATGGGGACACAGACAGCAATAAAAAACGGACAGGTGTTCTAATCCATCTCCGTTCAACCCAAAATCTTTAAAAAGTTTTGCCTTTAATTATTTTTTTTTAAGCTAAGAATTGTTGAAAGATAAAACAAAAACCAGCAGAATTTTTACTGCATTACAATTTTGTTTCCTTACTGGGGGGTATATTCAAGTCAGCAATAATTTATAAAATGGCTCGCTACCTAAACAAGACTACAATCATATGGAAGATCTCACCTACTCCTTTCGGGGAAAAAAATAAATAAAAAAAATCGGAGTTATCAAAGAAAATATGGTCCTGCCGGTTTGCCTTTAAATTCTTCTCCGCGTATGCGGATATAATGTCTCAACAAATGTAAGATGTTGAATCGTCACCCATTGTATCCACCGGTGCAATGTTGAGGTATGATAACACCCCCCCCCCCCCTTTTCTTATCTTTTCCTTTTCTCACTCCCCTTTCCTATCGGAGGTTAGTCTTGCCCCTTTATTGGCATGTTATTTTAGCTTCATAATTCCTTAATACGCCATTGAGCCCTATTGGCTTATGTTTACTGAACGGTTCCAAGTATCTAACGTTTCCATATCTATAACTGATTTTCAGAGTTTTCCCTATGCAAGAGGACAACTCACGTTTCCTAAATTTGTCACCTGGGAAAACATACTGTTATTTCACTGTAAATTACTCTTCAATAAAATTGGGTATATTGGATTGTACAATTTTTTTTTTTTTATGTGTTTTTAAGGTTGAACTGGATGGACTTTTTCAACCTATGTAATAAAAATAATAAAAAAAATACAATCTAGCACCTTTATTAGGGTTAACAAGCCTTCTCCTGCATTGCTGCCATGTGCACCTCACCCTGCCCATTACCGATGTAATGAAGCACACCAGGTTTCGGGGCTCCTGGGGTGCTATAAGAGTAAGCTAAACCAACATGGGGGCAACCTGGAAATGTCGGCTACGGAATGGAAGTGGCAGTTTACCATGACCATAGATGCATATTGAATCACTAAACCACCTAATTCAGCAATAATTGTACTAAATACAGGAGCAGTCATTAATCCTGAAAAATTACAGTCGTCTAAAGGCCCGTCTTTAATTTCCCTATCCTGAAAAAGTCTGAGTGAAGTCAACATTCCCCTACTGCATACTTGTTCTGTATCAACCATGATAACCAAGAAACTAGCATTTTCAGTAATGACATACTTTCTTAGGTTGCTTTAAGTCACCTGACAAGTTGCGCTCAATTCAATGCAATGGAGCCATTCTAACTGGAGAGACTCAATTCCCTTTTGACCTTAAAAAAAACAAAAATAGATCCCGCACTACAACTTCAGAGCGGCTTGCATTGATTTCTATTACTGCACTGAAGTCGCGCTGTGAGAGGCGGTTTCCAAGGTCAGGCGACTTTGAAGCAGCCCCAGTGTGAACCGAGCCTTAAAGAAGAGAGTACAAAGTGTATTCAAACCAAAAAACAAAACAAATCCTTTATTGTAGCTTACATAATACTAATGTAGTGGCTGCATTCAATTTTCTATTTCTGTGCTAGGGTGGAAAACTCACTGACTGTACTATGGACAGTGTTAACATTCTAAACGGAAACACTCATTCAGAAAATAAAAGCATAACAATTCAAAAGTTCTTTTGAAACTCTCACAACTCAGTTTTGTTTTCCTGACAACTGTTCAGGGCTGCGTTATACATAAGAGATGGTTCTTCATCAAGAGGGGGGAGAAAAAAAAAAAAAAAAAAACACGAGCCAAAAAAACTGAGATTAGTCACACTAACATTCGAAAAACCAAAACAAAGAAGCATGCACTTACACATTGCATTGCTGTTCTAAATAGTAGATGCACGCCAATTTTAACTATTTTTAAAATGCTTAATCCACTTATATTTTCCACACATATATATATATATATATATATATATATATATATATATATATATATATATATATATATATATATATATATATATATATATATATATATATATATATATATATATATATATATATATATATATATATATATATATATTTTTTTTTTTTTTTTTTTTTTTTTTATAAACCTTTCTGTGTTCATTAAACGAGAAGTTCCACTTACAAAACAAAAAAATGCTATTTTTTTTTGCAGGTAAAAAGAAAATATGCATTTTTTTTTGTTCAGGACCAGTAAAGCATCGCACCTATGATCAGCAGATTGTGGGTGTAATACCACAGTCCTCCAGACTGCCTGTGTATCTCTCTACCCATACCTCCAATATTAGCAGGAACACACTGACAGGAAGCTCAATTAACTACCATGGAGCTGTTAAATCGCTCAACAGCGCCGTGGTAGTTCACTGACAACTTGCAGTTTTCCCCATTCACAGAACAGATTGATCCCCTGCTAGCTGTCAAAAAAGGGGATCAATGACTGGTGCTGATGTAACATGTTACACTCTGAATATGGGTGTAACAAAATGTGAACTTATCCTTTAAATACCTTATTGTAGATCTACTGAAGTCACCACCACTCTGCTTCTCAATGCAAGGCAGGCAGATTGTGGCTGGTGGGAGGGTCCAACAAGGTGCTGTATATAGCGTCCTGAAAGCATCCCAGTGCCCTGCCTCAGTACTCCCCTCATAAGCCCTCAACCTTGATGCAAGCAGTTGAATGGCTCTTGGGGGAGTTAAATATCAAGGTGGATATCAGTCTGGAGCAGTGGGGGTGGGGGTTTCTAGGCAACTTGCATTTGCATGCAACCCGCTCTAGGAAACGCAAAATGTGTAATGCTGAGCATCCATGATTGAAAGAACTGAAAATTGAATGAAGGTAAGGGGCGGGGGCCAGGGACAACAAGGCCAGGGAGGAAAATGCTAGATGATGTTGGACACCTTTCAGCCAGGAAATGATTGCTGCCTCTAAAGCACAGAGTTGCAGTGTGCAGTGAAATCAGAATAAGCTCTATCAGTATAAGTGAATAGCATGTACAACTGTGCAAGACTAAAAGCGAAGGCTGGAGTTCAGTTTTGACAAGAACAAAAATCATGACAAGCAGCAATTTTGTCAGCAGTTTATACATACACATTACAATAACTCCAGGAAGCAGTGTTTACATCTAAACTGTCCTTTTAACTAAATCCCACTACTGTTTTACAAAACCAACAACCCCCTCTGTGGTGAAAACACATACTGTTTTAGACTGCATGTCTGTGTGGCTCTTATGCCTTCTGTGCATCCCGCTTCTGGCTGCTCCAAGCTATATAAAATCTCCTTACAGGCATTCTTGTAATGTTTTCTCAGCTCTCTCACTGTATAACCAGACAGGTGATAGATACTGTGAATTTCAGTTTCACTTCACTCTGCATCTCCTCTCACTAAACTACGAATCAGCATCCCAAAGCTGTCAATATAAACAGGAGCAGTGGCTCCCATTAACCTCACTCTTGTTCAGCATTCAACAGAAATTAAGAGCAATAGATGTCTGCAGATACTTAGGTTCTATCCTAGAGTTCTTTAACTACAGTGTGTCTCCCTCCCCAATACTTGTAGAGAGCAGCAATAAGTGCCGATTGTCTTCTATATGCAAACTATCTGCCTGATTCAGACTTAGGCTGGCCATAGACTATTCAAATCTGGGCCAGTTCAGTAGGAACCGGCCGATGTTTGAACCTTGTATGGGAAGGCTGAATGTACAAAGTTGATTGAATAATCAACTTGGGTACAACCAGCCTGCTGGCTTCACTTGCGATTATCGCTAGCGTCTGCTATAGCCATTAGCAATAATCACTGGGATGCCTTACCCTGTCCACCCACACCGGGAGAAGACAATTGTTCAGCAGGAGGGATTCCCCTGTCAGCACTGTGTGTTGAGGGAATGGTGATCATTTCTTTCCTGCAACCCGTGTTTACTGGGATTACAGCTGAAAATATCAGCCATGACCTCTGACTTTTTTTTTTTTTTTTTTTTTTTTTTTTTTACACAGCCAGCTTGCTCTTAAAAGCATTCCAATGGGCACATGAGCTGCTGGAAAGCTTTCAGAAGTGCACGTCGCATATGTAAACTGTGTTTGCACCACACATGAGATATCGCTGCAAATGTTAGAGTGAGAGAAATAATTCTAGCACTAGACCCTCCACTAACTTGAAACAGGTAACTTGTAAAATGCATTTAAAACATCACCTATGTAGATTTTTAAGCACGGTAGTTTGTCGCCATTCCTTGTGTGCAAAATTTTAGAGCGACATGTTGGGTATTTACTCAGCATAACATATCATATCTTATAAACAAAATAGGGTATATATGGTTTGTTTTTAATTCATTAAAATGTTTGTTTTTTCCCCAAAAAAGTGTGCGTTTGAAAAACTGCTGCGCAAATACTGTGCGATGCAAAAAATTGCAGCAATTGTCATTTTATTCCATATGGTCTCTGCTAAAAAATAAAATGTGTTTGGCGGTTACAAGTAATTTTCTAACAAAAAATACTGCTTTAAACTGGTAAACAAAAAGTACCAGAAAAGGCTTGGTCTTCAAGTAGTTAAATACAAAACTTTATATTTCCGCATTTCTTATAGTAGTAGTAGTCCTTTATGCATAGTGAAGTTTCCTTGTTGGATTGTAGCCAAGAAATAAAGTAGGTTAAAACACCATTTGATCATTTAAAACTGATAATACAGGTCAATTTAGGCATTTTATATTTTCCTGAACCCTTTAATAGTAGCAGTTAAACAAGCTGCCTGCAGTGTCCTTCAATGGAAACACTGACTGCGGATATGCTGAGTACAAGAAAAGTCTGCTCTCTCGCGGTTCAGTCTCTTTCTTCAGTTCCGCTAAGCTTTTGAATCCTTTACATAAAATATTCACATATGAATTACGAACATAAAAGTTGCCTCGGATTGGAAGTAAAAATATCTAGTAACCCAAAATAAAAGATGCACAATCTATTGCCAACCCAGTGATTTCACCCACAAATCAAAGTCACCAAGTTCAGGTTGAAGCAGATGGCAGTATGGAAATATAAACAGCAAGCATATATTGTGTAAGGTAATTACAATACACCAAGCAGAATGAATGAAGAAGGCAAACAATCTGAAAATGTTCCACCACAATCTAATAAGAATGTTGCAATATCTCAGAAGCATGGATGTCAGCAGCCGGCTAATACCACAGTAGTACAATACTGCCGCCCAAGAAAATATATCAACTGCACTACAAAGCTACATAACTGCTGCAACATCCCCCATAGGTGGATTTATCCATTCCAGCTGTTAGAAAATAATATAAGGAAATAGTTCAATTTACATAGAGAGAGATAAGTGCAGCCCTCTCAGAGAACACAAGCATAGAGTAAAGATCATACGACATGTAAATTCAGACACAGAAAAATATTTACTGAAGGTCAATCAGCAAGTTTCTGGCCCTCAACATCTTCAAATGCACAACAGATATCTGCACAGGCATTCAATACGAGAAATAAAGTATATAACATGAATGCATATAGGAGATCGAAGGGAACAAATTGTTTTTCAAATAATTTGTGTTAAACTATATTAGAATTTTTTTTTTAAAAAGCCAATAGAAGCTCATATAGGAAAAATTGAAAATTTTAAAGACATTAAACAAATTACAGACACCTACACAAAAAGTATACAGCATTAAAAAAGCTCTATATAGTGGCTCCCCCTGGGGAGCAGGCAACCTTTTTTGGGTCCTGGGTCACCGATGGTAACTATAGCTGTGCCAAATTCTTATAGAGAAGGGTAAGCCGATACCCCTAGACGCCTTGAGGGATAGATATGGAAGATTCCCAACGGACTGGTGGAGACACAAACAGCTTCATCATTTCATTGCAAACCAAGGTGACACGATAAGAGGACTAGACACTCTTACGTCGCTTGAAAAATTGTTTATACAAGAGAAGCCCACCCCCCACATGATTTCCGAATTATATCAGCTTCTGGGGTCAGCCTCTGTCGTCAGCAGACCGGCTTTTATACGGGAATGGGAGCGCAATCTGGAGGTTGAATTCTCAGCAGGCCAACGGTCGCATATGTATAGACTCGCACACTCCGACTCCATCGATTCCTGGACACAAGAAACTAACTACATACTGCCGACACGGACCCAGCGCCATCTAGCCTGGATGTTGCGCTGTTGGAGTTAGCGGAGCCCTCACTGAAGCGGAGGAGGCCAGTGAGTAGTGATGTGCATGCCTGATCATTGTGTCTCACCAACTCTAATCGCAGTGAAATTACCTGTACCACTCTCTTCCTCTTTGAGGTTCACAAGGCATACAGTGGAGAATACTCCAAGGTGCAGCACACCCTCTAATCTGTTGATAAGTTTTATACCTTCAGCCACTATCTTCTCGGCACTTTGATAGTTGCATTGAAGGGAGGGCGGGCAGGACCTATGCCCAAGAAGGCCGTGGTGGGAGCCAAGGGGATGCTCTCCCCCCCCCCCCCCCCCAGACGGAGGTCTGATGGAGGCTCTCGGGGGGGGGGGGGGAGGGAACTGTGCTGGTATAACCCAGTTACCCATCCCCATGTTCCCCCAGTTTTATGGTATGGTTTTTGTCTTTTTTGCCCTGATCTCACTCATGTGTTATACGTCAGGTCTCTTTGGCTAGATCAGCCACTTAACACCCGTGATGATATGTTGTCGACTCTATTGTGCATTATATGTTCAACAAAAATAAAGATTATATAAAAAAATAAAAAAAAAAGCTCTATAGAAATAGATAATATAAACTAAAAAGGAAAAACGAATAGTCTTCAGAAATTTGGGTGTGATTCCGGACATGAACAGGAGGAATGCATTTTTCTCTGAAACAAACTAAGTATTTTTTTTGCAGTCTCGCCTCTGACAAATTTGTTAGAAACACTGTCTTTACACTCTACACTATGCTAAAGCAGTGGGGGGGACAAAACTTTTTTCTAGAATAAAAAATAAGTTACATTTACCTGCTCTGTGCAATGGTATTGCACAGATTGGTCTTTTATCACCTCTTGGGGTCAGCTGCCAGCAGTCTCTTCTGAGAGTGCCCCCTTCAGAAAGCAGGATGCTATGAGATCACTCATGTGATCGCTCCTGATGCGGCTTGGCCACACCCCTTCCTCACAAGGTTTGACTGACAGCAGCAGGAATCAATGAGTCTCACTGCTGCCTGTGTTTCATATGAGATGAGGAAAAAGGAAGAGAGCGCTGCTGCAGAAAAGCAGAGGCTGGATTAAGAGAGGACTCAGGTAAATGTTTAGGGTCCTAGGGGACGATACAACTACTGGGACACTTTTTGCTTTAATGCATGAAAAGATTAAAAGGTGTTAAAAAAATAAAACTTTTACAAAAGCAGTTTGCAGATGCTAGGGCTTTGCAATTTGACACCAATAGAACATAAGGAGAAATACTATTTTCACAAATTATGCTAACCAGAAACATGAAAAAAGCACATTAGTGAAAAGCAATGCTAAAAGAAATGTAAAAAAAGTGATACAAGTGTAAAGCTTTTTTTTTTTTTTTTTTTTTTTTTACTTTTTTAGCACACTGCAGTTCTCAAAAAAAAAAAAAAGTTGAGTTTTTTTTTTTTTCCTCTGGCTGTTAACTCCCCTCCATGTTAGCCTGTGTGCCCATGCATTGCACACTAAACTCCCCTCCATGTGTCCATGCACACTATAGGCATGTTTAGGAGTATAGTGCAACAACTGAACCCCACTGAATATACATTGGACAAACCATGTAAAAATGTATCTAAACCAAAATGCAACTTATTGCAGCTTGCTAGTTCTCAATGTGGCAAGTGCATTTGTTTATTTTTTTCAAGCTTCTTTTGCTTTTTATTTTCACCTATAATTAACAAATTTCCTGTCCCTGGGTGGCTACATCACTCCATTTTATCTATGGAAGAAGCCATGGTTGTCACCCTGGGCTGCTCTCCTGATACAGACTACAAACATGTCTGTCTCTCTTCATTGCCATTATACAAGGGTAAGGCAATTGGTAGTTTATAGAATACAACTATAATGGAAGACATTCTTTTCTGTAGGTGACATGGAAGTGACAAGGACACTGCATTAGGCTTCATGTACACTGGCAGCTTCTAAACTTGAATTTAGGATCTTTTGGCATTTTTTTTGCCAAAGCTCCTAAACGCTACTTCATAAAAACCTGTGCGTCAGGCTCCATGCACACTGGGCGTAAAACAAAGTCTGTTCTCTTTGGAGTAAAAACGCTCATATAGAGCATTTTTTGTACAAAATTTAGACGAGTTTAGGAGTTTTACGTCTTTTCTGCCAGTGAGTTCCAATCAGAAACGCAAATGAGAAGGTCCCCCCCCACGTTGATCTCAAAATATGCTGTAAACGTCCTAATGTGCATGGACACTAGGGCTGGGGAAAAAAAATTGATTTAAATCTTGAATAGAGTTGAGAGGTCAAAACGATTCAAAAGTTCAGCAAATCCGCCCCCCTCCCCCGCCCAGGAAACGGCACTGACACTGCACCAGTCCTGAGGAGCTGTGGGCAGGAGTTTTTAGGCGAGGCCGCGGCTTTGGCCTAGTCTGCGGGCAGCAGCTCCTCACGGTGTCAATCAAAAAAAAAAAAGGAAAATTGATTCAAATCGTTAATCAAGTTTTTTTGTTTTTAAAAAAAAAGACAGATTTTTTTTTTTTTTTTTTTTTTTTTTAGAAAATCGCCCAGCTCTAATGGACACATTGAGTTTCTTCTACAGGCAAAACTCCTGCAGAAGCAACTTTTTTTTTTTTACGCCAGTGTGAATGGAGCCTCAATGTACACATAAGCTCCTGTACATGGAAGAATCACGTTCAGAATAGGAACATTTTGCCCGCGGAATATCACTGCGTGATTTTGCAGCATTTTTGGCAAGAGTTTGCAGCCCTACTGGCAAGAGCAAACAGGTATTTTCTATTTTTGCTTAAAAAAAAAAAAAAAAAAAGTTATAACTAGTCACATCTAAGAAGTGCACTATATTGCATATTTCCATGGGTTTAGCTATACCCCAATTTCCAACCCTGTTGACAGAAAGCACTGGAAAACAAAGAAAATGTGCTTGGCTAGCAATATCTATATAACAGAATAGCAAAACAAACGCTCTTGAATGTATGCGCCAGTTTACACAATTGTATGTGACATCAAACTGAATTGCAAATATTCTTTAACAGATGGCCTTATATATTGCTAATAGTCAAATTCCAAACAATCTCATTGCTTCTTCTCCAACGGTGTCCCCAGGTCTATCATAAGGCATTGTTACAATGATCACAGAAAGTCAGCATTTAGTCATGTAGACAGAGGAGCACGATAGAAGCCTTTGTAATGCAGCATCATAATTGACAGGTAATAAAAGTAAATCGCCACAGGATCTACAAAAATACACTCCCTAAACGACTGATCCTACCACTGCTCCAAAAATGCATGAATGTTAGACCTACTCAGGCTAATAAAAGAAAGCAACAGGGAAGTGTGGTAAAAACGCTTCAGCAACTGATTGTCCAAAAGAAAAGAGATTTTTTTTTTTTTTCTCAAAGCGGTGGGAAAGTTAGTTTTCACAACACAACAGGTTTGCTTTAAGACCAGCCATTCCCATAATACGAAGAACACATCTATATACATAATCTCTCAAAGCTAGCTCTCAGGAGATTGGCAAATGCCACACAAGTAATGCCTTTGTTTCATGCCATTATTCTCACCCATAAGGACCCTTGCTATTAAAAATAGGTACTTCAAAAGGGCTATCTGGCTCCTAGATCTGATTTGCTGGCTCATGATCTCTTAATAAATCTGTCTACTCGAGGCAAATCCACATAAAGCCAATTACTCAAACATGAGGATCCTGAAAGATCCAACTCAACAGATGTCTAGGTGACTAAAATCAGCCAGTAAGTACATGCCAGCGTACAGAGCCACCGATTTCATAGCCCAGGACTTGTTCACACAAAATATCAGATTTATTTTTATACCTCAGATCACTAATCACCAGGGTGGATTAAAAAAAAAAAAAAAAAAAAATCAATGCTTTAAATAAAAAAAATTCAGATATTTTTGATTTAAAGTGGTTGTAAACCCTTACAACACACTTTAACCTACACGGTTTAGGAGATATTTGCTTAAAGACAGGCACCGCTGTCTACGGCGCATGCGTCGTAGACAGCAGCGCGCAGGCGCACTGAGTGCGCCGCCAACGGCGATATGCCGCGAGTGTCGGCTCCCGTACGCATGCGCGGGAGTGACATCGCAGCTTCGCCGAATGACAGTGGCGGAGCAGCGAGACCCACCGAGAAGATGATGTGGCGAACTACAGGGGACAGCGGTGACTTTGCTGGCTCCTGTGTCAGGTAAGTGACACATAATGGGCTACTATGCGATGCATAGTAGTCCATTATGCTTTACCTTTGCAGGGAATGAAAGAGGAAGTAAACTCATCGGGGTTTACTTCCTCTTTAAAGCAGATTTTTTGGATTTTTATCAAATGTATTTTAATAAAAATCTATCTAAAAGATAGTTGTCTATTTAAGATGCATTCAATTTAGTTTATTCAGCATGAAATTTACTATGAGGCTGTATATCAGGGGTAGGCAACCAACATGCAAAGCCTCTTTTGCCAGCACTTGACTCCATCAGCAGAGCAGCGCATGGAAGTGTCAGCGAGACTCAAATGCATTCCCATTTCAGAATCCCCACGCCGCACCAAGGGTGGGGGGGTCAACGCCCCCCCACATCGTAAAAGATGGGAAACATAGGGGGTTATTTAAGAAAGGCAAATCCACTTTGCACTTCAAGTGCACTTGGAAGTAAAGTCGCTGTAGATCAGAGAGGGACATGCAAGGAAAAAAAAATAAAAACAGCATTTAACTGTTGGCCAACCGCCTCACGCCGATATACGGCGGCAGAAGGGCTCGTACAGGCAGAATCACGTACCTGTCCCTTTAAGAGGCGGCCAGCGAGCGCATGCCCACAGCAAGCTCCGTGAGTCGGGTGGCAGGTCCCGTGGATTCGTTCGTCGCAGGGATACCCGTGATCGCCTCATGGGGAGGAAGAACACAGGAGATGCTAATGTAAACAAGCATCTCCCTGTTCTGCCTAGTGAGTGTCACTTATCTCTGCTCCCTTTGATTGGAGCAGAGATCAGTGACGTGTCACACAGCCACAACCCCCCAGTTAAAAACACGACCCAGGACACACTTAACCTCTACACTGACACCTAGTGGTTAACCCCTCCACTGCCAGTGTCATTTACACAGGAAACAGTGCATTTGTATAACACAGATTGCTGTATAAATGACAACGGTCCAAAAAATGTCCGATGTGTCCGCCATAATGTCGCAGTCACAATAAAAATCGCTGATCGCCGCCATTTAAAAAAATAAATTAATAAAAATGCCATAAAACTATCCCCTATTTTGTAAATGCTATACCTTTTGCGCAAACCACACGCTTATTGCGATTTTTTTATATGTAGAACTCAGGAAAAAATTGTTTATATATATATATATATTTTTTTTTGGGGGATAGGCTAGCAAAATGTAAAAAACATTGCTTTTTTTTTTAAATTGTCGCTAATTTTTTTGTTTATAGCGTGAAAAATAAAAACCGCTGGGGTGATCAAATGCCACCAAAAGAAAGCTCTATTTGTGGGGAAAAAAAGGACGTCAATTTTGTTTGGGAGCCACATCGCACGACCGCGCAATTGTCAGTTAAAGCGACGCAGTGCCAAATCGCAAAAAGTGCTCTGGTCAGGAAGGGGGTCAATTCTCCAGGGGCTGAAGTGGTTAAGCCTGCACATGATTGGATGATAAATTCATCAGAGCTTCCACACATTTCAGATCTACCCCTTAGATTTAGAGCAACTGGACTTCCAAGTGCAGTGCAAAGTGGTTTTGCCTTTTGTAAATAACCCCCATTGTTTGGTTCTCTAACTGTGCTGTAACTGCAATCGTTAGCTTTTGTGATGGAGAAGAGACTGGGTGCAAGAGGAGGACTCTCATTGGCCACTGCTAAAGCCAATTGTAGTCCTGCTAGCACCATCCACCATCTGGAGGAAGATGACTCGCTTGGTTGCCACTACCAATTTCAGAAAGAAGGGATTTCACTGTGATTGAGAAAACCACAATCAGGTGACAGCTTGTGGAATTACTGTTGAGCTTCTGGGAATTTTGTCGAAATTATTCCTGAACCTTTGTGTCACTTATTACTGAACCCCGGCACTGTGTCCCTTTAAGCCACAGCCAGTATTCACAGTAATGAAAATCACACCCAACTATTGCTGCCGCGCAGAAACTCTCAGCTGTGGGGGCCCAACTTATGATCCTGTACACAGGCCCGCTGCTTTCAGAAAATACCCGACCTGAGCTCATCATTGCGCATCTATTCCAGATGCTTGTGACATCACATATATCACATACAAGCACGTGGCCTGGATGCGAGAGGTATATCAGCAGGATTAGTGTGCCAGGACAGGTAGATATGTCCCATCTCTGCTTCCTTTCACCACTCTGCATATCACACATATAGATGAGAAGAGGGTACAGTGGTTGGGCAGATGAGCAGGGGGTACAGAAGTGGGGCAGATGTGCAGGGACTTCCAGTGGTGCAGCACATGTGGGGGGGGGGGGGTCAGTGATCTGAAGTGTGGAGTTGCAGGAATTGGGGCTGATCTGAGGCGAGAGAGTGCAGGATGTTAAATTTCTCACTACTAGTCAAGTAGTTTACACTAGCATTTACGTTATAAAAAAAATCCTTTTTGTGATTGTGTGTGAAGTTGAATTTTTTTTGTTATAAAATTGCCATGCTCAATTTCTTTGAAAACATTTGTCGGCACACTGCTCAAAAGGTTGCCTACCCCTGCTATATATTCTTATGTGTATATATTTACATTTTTGATAAACTCATTCAATGAATCCAAGCTCTGCAAGCTGAGATAACAGACTGCATTGATGCATTCACACAATTTCACAGTAACCATGAGATACAGTAAAACAAAGTTCAGGAATATTCGTTAAATCCATTGTTTTGCAAATCTGATCTACACTACAAACTGTATGATTGAATCAGTTCTAATATCACTGTTTTATTTAACCTGACAGCTTTTTTTATTCCAAATAGGAAACCTTCATTTTGTTTGCAAATATTAAAGATTCTAGCTACCAGCAAGAATAAGTCCTTACATTTAAAGAGCACCTGTTATTTCAGATCCATCATGGAAGTGCCTGTTAGTGGGCATCCACTCACCTGCTGACGCCACGTCCCTCACGTTGTGTCACTGCCGCATCACCAGTGAATGGGACCATCGGTGAGTCAACACCGGGGCAGAGGAGGAGCCTCTTGGGACAGAGATGACAGTTCTTTAAAAGTTATTTAAAGGGGTTGTAAGTTTTTTTTCACCTTAATGCATCCTATTTAACACTTGACCGCTGCTCTCAATGAAATCCAATGATGCGGCCGTCGGGGGCGGGGCCAAGTTATGCATTCAGCAGGTATGGCCAGCGAATATGGGAGCACGCCCGTAAGGTACCGTATTTATCGGCGTATAACACGCACTTTTCCCCCTAAAATCGTGAGGAAATCAGGGGTGCCTGTTATATGCCGATCCCCTGCGGTTTCTATCCCTTTCTGCCGCTCTCTGCGGCTTCCGGGTATTTTTGGCCATCTTCGGCCGCACTCGGCTGTTCTCGATGGCTTTCGGAAAGCCGAGAATTGCCGAGTGTGGCCGAAAATAGCTGACAATGGCCAAAAATACCCGAAACTACCGAGCGCCGAGATACACAGGACATCCGCTCTGTATCTCGGCAGCGCCATTATTAAAATGGCAAAACACACTAACAAGGCTGCAAATGACATGCAAGGCGCAAATGACATGCAAGGCTGCAATTGGGCATTTAAATGTAAGTTTTTTTCCTTAAACTTCCCTCCTAAAAGTTTTTTTCTTTTAAATTCCCTCCTATACTTAAGGTGCGTGTTATACGCCAATAAATATGGTAATCCTCGCGCTCTCCCAGGGGGTTATCTGATGTGGGGAGGAGCCTAGAGAGCCGCAGAGGGACCCCAGAAACAAGGTTTGGGGCCACTCTGTTCAAAACGAGCTGCATAGTGGAAGTATATGTTTGTTATTTAAAAAAAAAAAAAAAATTACCTTTAAAATCACTTTAAATCGAGTCGATTTAAATCAAATCCACCCTGGTAATCACGCACATTTTGCCGTCCGATTTTAATTTGTGCTTTCTGTTGCTTTTCATAAAAGCAAATAAAGCGTGATTCAAAGTTGTCTAACAAAAGTGTCCAACATCAGTAAATAAGTACACTTTTATTGAGAAAAAAAAAACAGAAAAAAAAAAAAAAACACACCTTTCTTCACACTACGGCGCAAATGTATTCAAACCAGAGAAAAAAATTTAACACAAAATTAGATTTGTTGTTCAAAGCAAGTTATATATAAATTAATTTAACATGTCTTACAGTACTAATCCTCAACAAAAGGCACAGCGCTTAAAATGGAAAAAAAGAAATAAGAAAACATAACCTGCTACAAAGACAAGTTGTCACCCTTGAGTTCTCCAACATGCACACAGGCACAGCCTGTTACCAAATTAATTTAACACTAACCTACAACTTATCAGCAACACCCCAACTGCTGCAATACAAAAAAAAACACATAACTGTCCTCTGTCCAGAAGGTCATAAAACTGAATTCAAAGGAATATAAACATTAGGAGACCCTGGACCAGTGAATCTCCCTTTAATTCTGCATAGAGAGAAGACGCTGCTATACAATGGTACAGTAGATTAACAAGCGGATGAAATAAAAGCTGTCACCTTTCCACATTTTCCTATTTTATTAAACAAAACAAAGCGATTTATGGCACCAGTAAGCTGCTAAGTATTTTCCAGTGGGAGAAGAAACATTTCCTCAAGGTGAGAAGACTATTATTTTTTGCCGCTTGTACTGGTTGTCTTCATTTTCTTTTAATTAAGTATATTTTTATTGACATTTTTTCATTAATATAAGTAAGGCCTCTTTCACACTAACGTCCCGTTCAGGCCCGCCTGTCAGTTTTTCAGGCGGACCTGAACGGGTGCTCCATAGAGGTCTATGGAGCGTCGGATGTCAGCGGTGACAAGTCCGCTGACATCCGACCCGCTCCGATCCGAAAAAGTGTGACGGAGGAAAAAGCTATTTTTCCATCCGTCTGCGGATCGGATCGGGTGATGACGGGCACTGCGGTCCGTCGTCATCCGATCTCCCATAGGGGAGAGCGGCGCTGTGACAGGTCCGTCCCTGCGCAGTGTGCAGAGACGGAGCTGTCATCTCCCTGCTCAGCGGGGATCGGCGGAGTGATCCCCGCTGAGCAAACGGATATCCACGGGGCGGATCAGAACTGATCCGCCCCGTGTGAAAGGACCCAAAAAGAAAATATACGAATATGGCAGTTTTCACACAATACAGGTATTCTAAAGATATTAGCGCAACTCTCGTGAAACGGAATATAATAATCATTCTGGATAATTAAATCTTTATTGTTTTAACAAAGCTGCCAGAGAAACAAAAACAGACCCATGTCCTTGTCAATTCCTGAATCTATAGAAGAATGTAATGAAACAGCCTTTTGATCTTATATAGTCTTCTAGCAACTCATGTGCACACACCTAGTACAACAGGAGGAATCGTGTTCAGAACTATACCTGGAAATTTCTTCACAATGTACAGCCAGACTCTTAGTGCCCGTTCACACAGGGGCGACGCGACTTGCAGCGCGACTCACAGACGCGACCTGCACACGACTTCAGCGGCGACTTGCAAAATGACTTCTGTATAGAAGTCAATGCAAGTCGCCTGAAGTCGCCCCGAAAATACTACAGGAACCTTTTTCTAAGTCGGAGCGACTTGAGTCGCTCCTATTAGAACGGTTCCATAGTACAGAACGGAGCGCGACTTGTCAGGCGGCTAAGTCGCCTGACAAGTCTCGGTAGTGTGAACGGGCACTTACTCTAAATTCTTCCTTTTGATTATATTGCAAAAATCAGTTATCAGCGATAGGTGGCTAGTCCTATATCGCCAACCAAGGATCCCATACATTTTTTCATTTATGTGGACAACCTATCTCCATTTAACTTGAGTGGAAGTTCAGGCAATTATTCTTTTACTATAAGCTTGCATTACATAAAAAGGAATCTGATCACTGGGGTAAATACCCCTGGGTGGGATGGACAAGTCTTCATCAAGAGAACCAAGTAAAAACAAAAGTGGATTTGTTGGGATTATTCGAGATGCACCAACATTTTGGCAGCTGAAAATTGTGTTATTTGCAGATAGCGAAAAAAGCGCAGATAATGCCCCGAAAACGCACACGATTTGCAGCTTCATAGCCGGGTGTGCACGTCTCACTGGGCTGTCCTGCATAGCTGGGCAATCTTCTGGGACTTGTGACGTGTCCCAGAAGATTGCAGGGAGGAATGGGCGTCTAGGCGGCCCAAGCGGAAGTGGCAGGGCGTCAGTAATCGTGATGCATCGCAGAATCAAATTGTTGACCAAATAATCGTAATCGAATCATGAGACCAGTGAAGATGCGCACCACTAATTTACATGCAGCTGCGTTGGAACATTCTTGCCGTTTCTGATGTGCTTCCTGATGTTTTTCTTTCCTTGTTGCCGCTGCTATCAGCAGGTGAAATCGTACACTGCGATTACCTGCGGTTATGTGCAGATAGCTGCAATAAATCGGGCCTGGACACAGTCAAATTTATTTTTTCTAACCGCACCATACCCCATGTAACAAAACCGTTGCTAAATGCAGTGTGTGAATGGGTATCCAAAAACGTAAATACCAATCAACACTGCGCTATCCCAAAAAAACGAAAAAAGCTGCTAACACAATCACAAGGATATAAAACAGTGAACAAATTGCAAATGTTAAACCATAGTGTAGCGCTAGAAGAAGAAAAGTGACCTTATATATAACCACTCAGTGATCTCACAGTATTATATAGATATCAAAACCGGGATTATATAGCATTCATTTAAAAATAATATTCATCCAAATACACCTTATGTGCACAATTTTTAGTAAAAAAATGAAAAAACATAAAGTGATGCAAGGAAGTCCAAAAAGAGATACAAAAAACTCTCTTATAGATATTGATCCAATCCACACGTGAAGTCGAAATCACCGTCCACCTTCTTTATATGAAGACAACATGCAGACACCACATGGTATTCCCATCACCATTTATGATATAGGCTTACCAAATATATTAGATCCAAACGAATATACATTGCTGCAGTAGGAGTCCCGGCGCCTCCCGAGTCCCGGCGCGTTTCGTCCTCACCCCAGATGACGTCTTTTGAGGACGAAACGCGTCGGGACTCCTACTGCAGCTGTGTCTTTTATGAAATAAGCGCTTGATTCATTGTATACATGTAAGTTCATTACTTTTTTATTAAATTTTTCTTTTAAAACGGAATTACACTATTGTGGCCCTCATTTCCTTTTTGTATGGGTTCGACAATGGGAGCTGGATTATATTGCTGAAGATATTTCATTATTTGAGTACTGGAATGGAATAGTCTGATCTGAAAGTTCCCTGGAGAGTTTATCCTTGAAAGATCTGCATAAGAGTGCATAAGCCTTTGCGATCCTTCGAATGTATATTCGTTTGGATCTAATATATCTGGTAAGCCTATATCATAAATGGTGATGGGAATACCACGTGGTGTCTGCATGTTGTCTTCATATAAAGAAGGTGGACGGTGATTTCGACTTCACGTGTGGATTGGATCAATATCTATAAGAGACTTTTTTGTATCTCTTTTTGGACTTCCTTGCATCACTTTATGTTTTTTAATTTTTTTACTAAAAATTGTGCACATAAGGTGTATTTGGATGAATATTATTTTTTAGGGATGCACCGAATGGGTTTTTTGGTGCCGAAACCGATACCGAAAATGAAAAATACACTAGGCCGAAAACCGAAACCGATACCGAAACAGCACCGATACCGAAAATGACTGTTTTTAAAAAATATTTTTATACAGGAGGTGGTCAGAGACTGGGGACTTGGTACAGGAGGTGGTCAGAGACTGCATGCATGGTACAGGAGGTGGTCAGAGACTGGGGACATGGTACAGGAGGTGGTCAGAGACTGGGGACATGGTACAGGAGGTGGTCAGAGACTGGGGACATGGTACAGGAGGTGGTCAGAGACTGGGGACATGGTACAGGAGGTGGTCAGAGACTGGGGACATGGTACAGGAGGTGGTCAGAGACTGGGGACATGGTACAGGAGGTGGTCAGAGACTGGGGACATGGTACAGGAGGTGGTCAGAGACTGCATGCATGGTACAGGAGGTGGTCAGAGACTGCATGCATGGTACAGGAGGTGGTCAGAGACTGCATGCATGGTACAGGAGGTGGTCAGAGACTGCATGCATGGTACAGGAGGTGGTCAGAGACTGCATGCATGGTACAGGAGGTGGTCAGAGACTGCATGCATGGTACAGGAGGTGGTCAGAGACTGCATGCATGGTACAGGAGGTGGTCAGAGACTGCATGCATGGTACAGGAGGTGGTCAGAGACTGCAGGCTTGGTACAGGAGGTGGTCAGAGACTGCAGGCATGGTACAGGAGGTGGTCAGAGACTGCAGGCATGGTACAGGAGGTGGTCAGAGACTGGGGACACGGTACAGGAGGTGGTCAGAGACTGGGGACACGGTACAGGAGATGGTCAGAGACTGGGGACACGGTACAGGAGATGGTCAGAGACTGGGGACACGGTACAGGAGATGGTCAGAGACTGGGGACACGGTACAGGAGATGGTCAGAGACTGGGGACACGGTACAGGAGATGGTCAGAGACTGGGGACACGGTACAGGAGGTGGTCAGAGACTGGGGACACGGTACAGGAGGTGGTCAGAGACTGGGGACACGGTACAGGAGATGATCAGAGACTGGGGACGTGGTACAGGAGATGGTCAGAGACTGGGGACGTGGTACAGGAGGCATCCCCCATTGCAGCCAGTGTGTCCCCATTGCAGCCAGTGTGTCCCCATTGCAGCCAGTGTGTCCCCATTGCAGCCAGTGTGTCCCCATTGCAGCCAGTGTGTCCCCATTGCAGCCAGTGTGTCCCCATTGCAGCCAGTGTGTCCCCATTGCAGCCAGTGTGTCCCCATTGCAGCCAGTGTGTCTCCATTGCAGCCAGTGTGTCTCCATTGCAGCCAGTGTGTCTCCATTGCAGCCAGTGTGTCTCCATTGCAGCCAGTGTGTCCCCATTGCAGCCAGTGTGTCCCCATTGCAGCCAGTGTGTCCCCATTGCAGCCAGTGTGTCCCCATTGCAGCCAGTGTGTCTCCATTGCAGCCAGTGTGTCTCCATTGCAGCCAGTGTGTCCCCATTGCAGCCAGTGTGTCCCCATTGCAGCCAGTGTGTCCCCATTGCAGCCAGTGTGTCCCCATTGCAGCCAGTGTGTCCCCATTGCAGCCAGTGTGTCCCCATTGCAGCCAGTGTGTCCCCATTGCAGCCAGTGTGTCCCCATTGCAGCCAGTGTGTCCCCATTGCAGCCAGTGTGTCCCCATTGCAGCCAGTGTGTCCCCATTGCAGCCAGTGTGTCTCCATTGCAGCCTGTGTGCCATTTTGCAGCCAGCCTGTGCACTGTGTGCAGGGAAGAGAGCCACCTCCGTCGCCTGTTTGATAACAGCGCCGGGAACATCACAGCTTTCATTTCAATTGCTGTGTGTTCCCGGCCGTGCGCCGTCACACGCAGCCCCTCCCCCTTGTCCGGGCACTTTGATAGACAGATCATCTGTCCAATCCTGCGGATGATCTGTCTATCTAAGTGCCCGGACAAGGGGGAGGGGCTGCGTGTGACGGCGCACGGCCGGGAACACACAGCTATTGAAATGAAAGCTGTGATGTTCCCGGCGCTGTTATCAAAAAGGCGGCGGAGGTGGCTCTCCTGCGCTATGATGGGCATCACCAGGGGCGGGGGGCGGAGCCCCGCCCCCCATCCAGGCCACGCCCCATTTTCGGCTCCATTATCGGCCGTTTTTCTCTTTCGGCAAATTGCCGAAAAGGGCATTTTCGGCCGATATGTTTCGGCGGCCGAAATTTCGGTGCATCACTATTATTTTTAAATGAATGCTATATAATCCCGGTTTTGATATCTATATAATACTGTGAGATCACTGAGTGGTTATATATAAGGTCACTTTTCTTCTTCTAGCGCTACACTATGGTTTAACATTTGCAGTGTGTGAATGGGGCCATTGGAAAGCACTGCGAGTTTAGCTGCGGTAGATAACTTGATCTATCCGCAGCTTAAAGCCGAGTTCTATACGTCCGTGTGAAAGAGGCCTAACAGAACGTGCACTTTCTAAACAGTATATCAAGGTGAAGACTGAAGATATACATAGAAAACCTAAATAGGGAGATTTGTTTCATCCCTGTGTATCATCTGACGCTGTTCACTTCACTGTGTATATTGAGGATTTACATCCACTTTAAAAACGGGAGGTGCATTTTTGATGCCATAAGAAAGCAAAATTCTTTCACCTACCTATACATATGGCCAAATCGCAAAAGGTTTCAATTGTGCTATGGCAACAAAATTCTATAGGATACCAGAGAAAGAAATCCATTGGTTAGATGGAAAAAAGAAAACAAGTAAAAAAAAAAATGAAGACAAAAAAAAAAAAAAAAAACTTAAAAAAAAAGGTATTTCATCTTATAAATCGCTAAAGGTACACCGAATGGAAATTTTGGTGCCGAGACCTAAAATGCAGGATGCACTTGGCAGAAAACAAAAATGACAGTATATATATATATATATATATATATATATATATATATATATATATATATATATATATATATATATATATATATATATATATATATATTTTTTTTTTTTTTTAAACTGTATTATATTTCACTTTTTAATGGATATCGAATTTAAATGAAGAATTTGTCGGCCATTATCCTTCGCTTTAGCATGAGAAAATCTCAAGAAAAAAGCATCATTTAAATTCTACGCCTGTCTTCACACTGGTCCATCTCTCTTCTGTTGTGGTGGTGTGGCGCCATTATAAGCACCTTTCTCTCCATCAGCAAAATGTCGAAAACACTATGATCAGACACCAAAATGTTGGTGCATCTATTATGTAGTACTTGGAAATCAAAAGTTAACCAAAGGAATGAGCACAGGAGCAGCAGCAAAGCATGCTGGGAAACAAGGAAGATGTTGAAAGATGGCTAGCAGACAGGCATAACTCACAACCTGAAAGGAGATTTTTGAAGTAACCTTTATGGATTGTCAAAAACAATTGTTTATATTACAGTGCTGTTGTTGTAAAACTAAAATGCATGTTGTGACTATAGATCTTATACAAGTCTGTTCAATCAAATGAACAATGTACATTCAAATCAGACAATGTAAGCTCTGGGACATAATGGGGGATCATTTACGAAAGGCAAATCCACTTTGCCCTGCAAGTGCACTTGGAAGTGCAGTCGCTCTAAACCTAAGGGGTAGATCTGAAATGAGGGGAAGCTCTGCTGATTTTATCATCCAATCATGTGCAAGTTAAAATTCTGTTTTTTTTAATTTTCCGTGCATGTCCCCCCTCGGATCTACAGCGACTTTACTTCCAAGTGCACTTCACTTGCAGTGCAAAGTGGATTTTTCTTTAGTAAATAACCCCCAATGTGTCCATGCACCAGTTTCTATGGCAGGCCATATTCTGTTTGCTCCCACCTGTAACTACTGGAATCCTACCAATCCACCACAAGATCCCCCAAAAATAAAGTAAAGCACATTTCCTGGAACAGGACTCAGCAGACTGATAACTCAGGCCAAGCACCGTACATTGAGAACCAGACGGGGGTGTAAATAATGCAGTAAAAACGTTAACCAGAATTTTACAATTTTTTTTTAGTCATCACTAACGAATACTAAAAACGTAGCGCCAACAATTTACGCAGCGCTTAAACAGTGGTATTGTCACTATACAAGAGCCAAAATGGTTTTAATCTGCTAGAGCAAAGCTACACTGGCAAGTGAACAGCAGTGACACACCAAACAGATGCTATAGAGAAGCAACTGAATGAAACAGTATTGAAAACATCATGACCATAAAAATGATTAGTTGCATAGAAATGACATCACATGTCAAGATGAGACAAAAGAACAAAAGAAACTGTTGCCACACCTTCATATGTTCAGAACAATATGATTTGCAAACACCAGGTTCCATCTCAATAGTCGATTGCATTCTTGTCTTTTAATAAAAACATCATAAAAATAATGTAGATTTACAAACAACCATGGAAAATATATTCTGAATTGTAATAAGCAATAAAACCGCAACCTATTTTGTGGCTCAGACATGAAAACATAGGGGGGTCGCAGATGCAACAGCCAGTAGGAAAGTCCTGAAAAACTGCAAATTGTGGCATTCAAGACAGTGGAATGTGCTGTATGCATCCATTACTTTCTGTGAGAATCTACCACTGCCTTCCTTCTCTATTGCTCATGAAAGTAAAATTAGAAAAAAATAAAAAATAAACAATGAATAGATTCAGTACATCTATCCAATACATGCACATTTCTCCATGTTTTGTCAACTTAAAAAGCTGCAATAATACTTTTTTAGATTGACAAAAATCCAGCGAGTTTGTGCTTCACTGCAATCTGAAACAGAACTTACTTTTGACGTTCTGTCTACTACAGAACATCTGTTACTTTTTTTGTTCCCCCCCCCCCCCCCCCAAGAGGATAGGGTGTAAATCCCAACACCTACTGTCCTAGGGTGACAACCTTGCTCCTTGATGAATGAGTGAGCGTTGTTACCCTAGGACAGGAAGTGCTCAACAGAAAACACCAAGTGTAAAAAAAGAAAGTCTTAAAGCAGAACTAATGCAGCCACCAGTAAATTAGTTATTTAGGCCCCTTTCACACTGGGGTGGTTTTCAGGCGCTACAAATAGCGCATGAAAAGACCGGCCCCTTTCACTCCAGTGTGAAAGCCCGAGGGCTCACACTGGAGCGGTGCGCTAGCAGGACGGTAAAAAAAAAAGTCCTGCTAGCCGCATCCTTGGAGCGGTGTAGTCACCGTTCCTACCCATTGAAATCAATGGGACAGCGCGGCTGCAGCGGCGTTTTGCGGGCAGTTTTAACCCTTTTTCGGCCAATAGCGGGGGTTAAAACCACCCTGCTAGTGGCTGCAGACCGCCGCTAAAAATAGCGGCGCTTTACCGTGAACACCCGCACCGCCCCATTGTGAAAGGGGTCTTAGAAACCCTTGAAAGTGGTTGTAAACCCTTACAAACCACTTTGACCTACAGGTAAGCCTAGATTAAGGCTTACCTGTAGGTCCAAGAAATATCTCCTAAACCTATAAAGTTTAGGAGATATTTACCTGAAGACAGCCACTGCTGTCTACGGAGCAGGCGCACTGGTTATGCGTGATATGCCCCGAGTGTCGGCTCCCGTGCGCATGCGCGGGAGTGACGTCATCGCTGCTCCGGCGAATCACAGCGAGAAGATGGATGCTCGGAACTACAGGGGACAGCGGTGACTTCGCTGGCTCCTGTGTCAGGTGACACATAATGGACTACTATGCAATGCATAGTAGTCCATTATGCGTTACCTTTGCAGGGAATCAGAGGAAGTAAACCCATCAGGGTTTACTTCCTCTTTAAAGAGTCAGGTGGAATAGAGGTTCCCACTGACAACAGATAATGGCTTCAAAAAATGTTTGATGCCCATAGCATCAAACTTTATTTTCTTCCCAGCTTTGATATACACAAGTGTCTTGATGCCAGGGATTTGAAAACTGCTGGCGAAGCCTATGACTCTTATACTCTAAGTGCCCGTTCACACTACCGCGACTTGTCAGGCGACTTAGCCGCCTGACAAGTTGCGCTCCGTTCTGTACTATGGAACCGTTCTAATAGGAGCGACTCAAGTCGCTCCGACTTAGAAAAGGGTTCCTGTAGTATTTTCGGGGCGACTTCAGGCGACTTGCATTGACTTCTATACAGAAGTCATTTTGCAAGTCGCCGCTGAAGTCGTGTGCAGGTCGCGTCTGAGTCGCGCTGCAAGTCGCGTCGCCCCTGTGTGAACGGGCACTAACACACAGTGAAGCAAAGATGTAAAACACAAATACATAACACAAAAAGGAAAATGTAAAACGTTTACACATTGTCCCTGTATCAATATGTAAGAGTGCAACATTCCTGCTTCTGCCTGGTTATTTTTATACAATGTAATCTGGAAAGCATCAAAACAAATACACCAATTTAGCGAGCACAACAATCCAGCTCAGGAGACCTCTTTCTTTCCTTCAAATGAATGTATAATTACAACATTGTCCAGCCATAAAGTAATACAAATTCTTTATACCGGGGATTCGTTTCTATTCAGAACATAGAACTAAGACGCTTATGCCAGCAGAATAGTGCTCTTTTCACACTTGTGAGACCCCAAGTCGCATGACATGTGAAATTCAATGCATTTCTGAGAGCCGTTCCTATTGACACTATGGAAGTCGCTGCAACTTCAGAAAAGGTTCCTGCACTACTCTGGTCTGACTTTCGAAGGAAATTTTGGTTCAAAGAATGTAAAGTCAGATCAAAGTTGCTCCAAAGTCGCACTGGAAATCAAGCGACTTTGAAGACATGCTAATGTTTAAAAAAAAAAAAAGCCTCCAAATAAAGATGAAACATACTGTGCACTTTCATTTTTGTTTTTTTCAGCTGGCGGCTGGCATTCTCTTGAAAACGGCTGTTTTCGCCAGCTCAGCTGAGAAACCATCTGTCTGGTCACAGAGGCGATCAAAGAGTAAATCCACTTTCATCGCCTCTATGGCCTTAGAGGACCAGAGCAACACCATGATGTCACTTTCGGTCAAGGGTGGAAGCAAAAATTTTTTTTTCCTTTAGCTTTAAAAATGTTTTTGCCTTTAAAGGTAAAGAAGAGATTTGGGGTCTTTGTGAACCCAGATCTCTTCATCAAGAGGACCTGTCTTTTTTTTTTTATTACAAGCGATGTTTACCATTCTCTCAGCAAAATATACAGCCTCCTGCTACATAACTAAGCTCCATTTCATGCTGAATAAACTGGAATTAATGTATCTTAAAGCGAAACTTCAGTCGTTTTTTTTTTCTTTTCAACTATCCATTTATGAAATCTTCTGCCTTTTTTGTTTTAACTTTGGATAGTAAAACATTTTTTATGCTAGCAAATACCTTATATGGCCCACTTCCTGTTTCTTGTCTGGGAAAAAACCTAGGCTTATGACATTATGCACAGGTCTGTCTCTCACTCTGGTGAGCGTCTGCCAGGACAGGAGGGGGGGGGGGGGGTGAGTCATAAGAGGGCCAATCAAAGCTGCAGAGCTGGAGGTGTGCCTCTGTGTGTGTGTGTGTGTGTGTGTGTGTGTAAATCCAGGAAGTGAACAGGCGGCAGCTTCAGCTGCCCACAGTTAAAATGGTTGCAGCCAAACTCAGTGGAGGGAGATTTCTGCAGCATATTTGGCAAGTACAGAATCACTATATATATAAAATATGCAAAGTGATTGGGGGGAAGCTTCAGAACGGCAAAGGTTTTTTTTATTACAAATTATGTGTGCAGATTGCAGTTCCTCTTTAAATAGAAGACTATCTTTAGATAGATTTTTACTACAAAAGCATTTTTTTATATCAAAACAGAGATTTAACCTAAAAAGTGGCACTTTTATTCATTTATCTCATTTCCCCCATCAAGTGCCACAATTGGCACTTTTAGGGGGAGGCGAGGGGAGGGGGGGGTCACAACATCCTGATCCCACTTCTGGGAGTCTGCCCGGCAGCCCATGATGTCACAGCGGGGCTCCCTCCTCCCTGTCGCCGGGCCAGTAGGAGGAAAGAGCAGGCCTTGTGCATGTGCAGTAGGTTTCCAGTCGTGAAGCCGTAAGGCTACACTGCCGGATTCCCTTACACGCAATGGCGGTGGCAACACCCAATAGCTGATGGAAACATCTGCTGCAGTACCGACATTGCTGGACTCCAGGACAGGTAAGGGTCCTATTAATAAAAGCCAGCACCTTTTATTTTTTTGGGTGGATCTCCACTTTAAAAAAATAAAAAAAATTTTTTAAATGGATTTAAAAAAAAAAAAAAAAATTTATCCACCCTGCTTCAGTGCAACATTACTTTTTTTTCTTTTTCCATTCTCTTTCCATAAACTTTATATATCTACCATACAGGACAAAGTCCCCTATGCAGTATACACAGATCAGCCATAACATGACCACTTACAGGCCCTTAAAGCGAGGTTCCACCGCCGTTTTATTTTTTCTTGGGGGAAATGCCAAGGAGTACGTTTTATAATAGTTTAACTTACTTTTTCTTCTAAGTCTCCTGCTGCCGTTTTTCCGGGTTGAAAATACTTTATAAAAATGTCTCCTGACGTTTTCCATCTTGCCTGTGGGCATGTGAAGCCCAAAGGCATTCTCTTCTGGGACACTGTGCTGCTCATGTCCCAGCATGCATTGCCCGTTCAATCGCCGATCTGGCGCATGCGCAGATGAAACAAATCGAGCACTGACAACAACTCAGGGCGCCGCACAGACTCCTGGAAAATTGAAAAAACGATCCCAGGAGACAGTGCGGCCAACAGGAAGCGCTGACCTCCGCTGAAGCCACACCCATATCCGCAGCTGTACCGCCCCTATCCGGAGACTCCAGGACCAGGAAATTGAAAAAGAAAGAAACAGAAGATGCCAGAAAGGTAAGGGGGATATCCTGCAATTAGACCACAATACAATCCTAAGGGCATAGGAGTGGTAATTCGGGTGGAGCTCCGCTTTAATTTGTCACATGCCTTCTACTGAAGTGAATGGAGCACATAAGGGGCTTTATTAGATTATTCCCTGGCACATAGAAATCAGAAAGGCTATACAGCCACCGGATCACTTTCATTAGAAAGCTGACAGTTGGCTTGTGGAGTGAAAAATCACCTGCTGCCCCCAACTTAAAGCGGTAGTAAACCCGCACATTTTTTTAAAAAAAATTTTTTAACCTGCAAAGCAAAAGGCATAATGAGCTAGTATGCACCGCATACTAGCTCATTATGAAATACTTACCTTAGAACGAGGCCCCGACATCTGGCCCGATCCACGCCGAGGGAGCTGACATGCTCCCTCGGCGTTTCTTCTGGGTATCGCGGCTCCGGCGCTGTGAGTGGCCGGAGCCGCGATATCGTCTCTCCCGCGCATGCGCGCGGGAGATTTCAGTCCGGCCGGTCGGCCGCTGCCGGATTTTGACGGCGAGAACCCCCTTGTGCGCATGCGCCGCTGCAGTCAGCGGCGCATACCGAGGGGAATATCTCCTAAACCGTACAGGTTTAGGAGATATTTTTTTTACCTACAGGTAAGCCTTATTATAGGCTTTCCTGTAGGTAAAAGTTAAAAATGTGGGTATACAACCACTTTAAGACATATGGTCGTGGAAGTAAAAGGGTTAAAGAATAACTCATGTAAGCAGAGATCTATATTTTGCACTTTTCTGCCCTTCCTTTAACATCTATCTGCACACAAATACCTTAAAAACAGAAAGAAAAAAAAAAGGTCACAAGCATCCATTCTTTTTACTGGAAAACAGAAGAGAAGGTGCACCAGCCTTGTGCACTGAGGCTCTGAGGAAGAAGGTAATCCTTCAAAACGCGTCAGCCAGCAGCCATTAGGACGTCCTCTATTCAGGACCTGGAGACTGCCATGAGATGAACTGCCACAAGCCAAAGATTGTTACAGTGTGATTTTTCTAGCTTTGTGAGGAGTTTTTAATATTTATTCTAAATAAATCTATCAAAGGGATAATGCACAAGGCTGGGGCGTATTCTCTTTTCCGTTTTCTTGCTTGACTGTTAGGATATCCCTATCCTGGAGGGCAACAAGGCTGAAAGTTATTGTCCACTCTGAACTTTGGACTGCGTGGTTAACACATTCTTGTCCAAGAGTATTTGTTTTGCTGTATTGAATCTCCTTTTTACTGGCAGGTGGGAAGAGTCAGGTGAAACCTGCACATTATTGTGCCCACAGCAACAGAGATTACATTTTGCAGACATCAAGCATACCCAAGTTAAAATACACAGCTTTGCCTACATGTGAATAGTACAAAACAGAACAACAGATGCTGTGTGTGCAAGTGTTATGTGTGTTTGCAATTCAGATCACCCTGCACAGTAGGGGGGCTTGCCGTAATTTATGGCACAATTTAAATGCTTGCCAAAGCTTTTTAAATGTGCCATTTTGAAAGCATTTTCCTGTGAATATTTAACACCTGTGACCGCCCAGTGGCTACAGCACAGAAACATCAGATCCCGGATGTGGGTCAGACACCCAGGGCATTGATGGTAGGATAATTCTGCCTTCAATATGCTCTCTGCCACCATATCCACAGCAGTCCAAAGTTTAAAGTAAAGCCTCGTACACACGCTTAGACTTTCAGATGACCAAACATCCGCTTTTTTGTGGCATGCTAGTCTCACAGCAAAAGTGAAGAGGTTACTCACAATACAAACATTGTCGTATGACAGTATACAATGTCAAAAGTGAGGTAATGTGTTGAATGGTTTTGTTTTCTCTCTTTTATTTCTGAGCATGCGTAGAAACGAAAATCATATGTGGAGTTCACAACCGACAAAAAGATGTTATAGTCTGCAGATCCAGCTTTTGTCTGATGACAAAGCGAAATCGGCTGTCGAGAGCACCGTACGTACTAAGGATCCGATTTGACAGCTAGTTGTACAATTTTTTTTCCATACGGTTTTCATATCGGGTGAATGGGCTTTAAGAGGCGGAATGACGAGAGGCCAATCAGTCCATGCTCACCAATGGTGTGTGCTATACCACTGGCAGTGGTGATGTTATCGTTCCAGGAACCCGTTATTTCTAGAGACTTTTATAAAGTTATGGTCTCCACAGTAATGGCTGCCTCACTGAACGGACCCACAGCTAGAGACAAATACAGGTGTTTTAGACCATTTCTGCCTCAGTGGTCTGTTCTTAGCAACATGGATGATAAAATAGGGAGCCGTGATCAGTTGGCACCACTCTTTTGGGAAAATGTAAAGGTTGCCCCCGCTGGCTGAATGTCACACCAGTGGTGTGGTACTAGCCTGATCTCTCCTTCCATACTTCCTGCTGTTCCTGTATGAACAGATAATACAGCACATATTACCTAATAACCAGGATGAATAAAAATCGATTAAAAAATAAAAACTACTGATTTTTTTTTTATTTAAAATCAATTTAGATTTTTTAATCAAATTTATTTTAACAAAATGCTTTTGGAGTAAAAATCTATGTAAAAGATAGTTTTCTATTAAGATACATTAATAATTTAATTTATTCAACATGAAATGGAGCTTAGTTATATAGCATGAGGTTGTACATTCTGCATTTTTACATTTTTGGTAAACTTACTAAACTCATTCAATGAATCCAAGCTCTGCAAGCTGAGATAACATGCACTGTATTGATGCTTTCACACAATTGCCCAGTAACCATGAGCTACAGTAAAACAAAGTTCAGGAATATTCCTTTACTTGTTTTGCAAATCTACCATATGTACACTACATACTGTATGATTGAATCGGTTCTGATATCACTGTTTTACAAACCCGACAGCTTATTATTCTACATAGAAAACCTTCCTTTTTTGTTTGCAAATATTAAATATTCTAACTACCAGCAAAAAAGGAGTCCTTACATTTAAAGAGCACCTGTCATTTCAGATCCATCATGGCAGTGCCTGTTAGCGGGCATCCACTCACCTGCTGCTGCCACGTCCCTCACCTTGTGTCACTGCCACATCACCAGCCGTCCCATTAAAGTGAGTGGGACTGTTGGTGAGTCAACAGCACGTCAGGAGGAGGAGTTGCTGAGGGACAGAGATGACAGCTACTCTTTAAAAACGATGAATTAAATTGAGTTGATGTAAATCAAATCCACCCTGCTAATAAGTAAACCAGCAAGTCCGTTCTCACTGAGAAACACTGAATTCAGAGACACACACACACACCGCAACACAACTTCTTAGCCCTTGTACACACGGTCGGAAATCCCGACCACAAAATCCGTATTTTTTCCAAAGGATTTTGTCCGAAACTGGTGTTGCATACACACGGTCGGACAAAGTTGTCGGAAAATCCGATCGCTCGGAACGTGATGAAGTTCGTTCGCTGCGACGGGACTACGTTGCGGCTAGTAGCCAATAGCTTTGGTCTTGTAATTTGATCTGAGCGTGCGTGGCACTTTGTCCGATCGGAATTCTCTAAAAACGGTCGGACAAAGTCTGATCGGATCATGTTGTCGGAAAATTTTATATCCAGCTCTCAAACTTTGTTGGTCGGACATTCCGACGGAAAAAGTCAGATGGAGCGCCCACACGGTCGTATTATCCGACAACACGTTTTCCGTCTGAATTTCCGACCGTGTGTACAAGGGCTTACAGTACACTGTCAGCTGCAGAGGGGTTCCTAAGCTCTGCACTTCATTGTGCACAGGAAGAGGGGGGAGGGCATTTCTGCAGATAACCTTTTATCATTCACATTAAGGCACTGTTAAATGTGTTTGGATTCTGGATCACACTGCATGCCAGGAGAAGAATGACCTGGCAGGAGGGATCCCTGCATTAACACTGTGGGGTTGATTTACTAAAGGCAAATCCATTTTGCACTACAAGCGCACTGAAAGGGCAGTCACTATAGATCTGAGGGGAAGATCTGAAATGAATTTATACAATCCACAATGTTATATGCAGTGATATTTAAAAAAAAAAAAAAAAAAAAAACTCAAATTATAATTAAAATAATTGCAGCGACTATCATAACTCAAACGTGCTATTATGATTAATGAAGTCCATGCAATCATTAAAAAAAAAAAAACACACACTTTAACTACTGCAACAATCAGTATTTTTTGCTAGAAAATTACTTGGAACCCCCAAACATACATTTTAAAGCAGAGGTCCTAGAGAATAAATATGTGGGTGCTGCAATTTTTGTGTCACGTGGTATTTGCAAAGCAGTTTTTCAAAGGCTATTTTTTTTGTTAAATAAAATACACTTTAATGAATAAAAAAATATATATATATTTAATTTTTATGTACAAAAACTATACCTAATTATTTGATAAAGTGTAAAAGATCAAGTAAATAGAAACCAAACATCTCACATTTTAAAAATGACACACATTTTACTAGCCATAGGCGATGATTTAAAAGCCTTTACAGGTTACCACTTTGGATTTACATGAGATTTAGTGCTAGAATTACTGCCCTCGATCTGACATTTGCTGTGACACCTCACGTGTGGGATGATCGCCGTTTGTGTGCGGGACCAATGCTTGTGTGCATCGGGTGGGGTGCATTCATTTTCCTTTTTAGTTATTTTAACATCGTCGCTTTAAAGTGATTATATTTAGCAGAAGAACCGGCTCGTCGATAGGGGCTGCTTGTAAAAGCAATCCACCAGCTAGTTAGTTGCTGGGTTGCTTTTACAAGAGAGCCAACCGTCGGTTCTAAAAAAAATAAAAAAATTATGAAGTCCAGCAATGACTTACCCTGCTCTGCACATACTCAGGTTCTCTCTATATTTAGGCAACGTGCGGAAAATGTAGAGACCAATCAGCTGACAGCCAAAAGATTTACTGCTACTCTGGCTCTGGGCTTCAGAAAAATGGCGGCATCCAACAAGAAGAAACAAGAGCAATGCTGGAGGCAAATCACAGCACACCCCAACACCAAGCATAATTATTAATGTGGAATGTATATTCCTTGCTTAAAAAACTATTTTTTTTTTATCACGTTGTTACGGGTATAATTGCGCTTTAAGGGGGTGGTGGAGCTTGAGGGTTAGCTATAGCCTGTCCGATCCATCACCAGACAAGTGATAAGATGTCTGATTACCAGTCACTATGGTTACTGAATTCCAGGACAAATTATCTTCAAATCCAGCACACATAGTGAACAGCTTTTCTTGTTTCTACAGCATGCTGGAAAAAACTATGCACAATTTAAAGACTTTTTAAAGCTTGGGAGTGCTTCTAGTTAATTCTTCCAGCGAAACCACTCACATTAAGACTATGGCAAGCAGTGAAAATGTATCTTGAATGCCAATAGGCCAATCCAAAGATGCAGCAAGCTGGGGGTTTTTTTTTAATGCTCTGCAATTACAATATACCAAAGGATATAAAGATGAAAAGAAAAAGGTATAATAAAGAAGCAATGCTTCTAAACCCAAGTTGGAGAACAGAAACAATATTTTGACTAAACACAAAAAATTAGCTTAAGCACATACCTAAAAGGCAAGTAAGACGTGTAAAGACCTGTCTTAAGCAGAATTAGGGATTAAGGAAAACAATGCATCAAGAAGAAAAATGCAAGAGAAAACCTCACATAAAAAATAAAAAAAATAAAAAGGCAAATATAACTCCAAATCATCTTGTCCTAGAACTCAAAATGGTGCAAATAAATAAAAAAACGCTATGACACATGCATAAAGGTATTTATATAACCCATTTCAGAAATTTTTAGCCCAACTATCCATTTACTTTTTTTTTTAAACAATGTTCCAAAGTAAACTTAAATTACAAACTTCTATTAATAGCCCTTTATTAGTCTGCCAAGTAAACCGTTCCAGAAAAGTTTGTAATCGGTAGACCTCTTACAAAACAAAATAGTAAAAGTCATATGTTTTTGAATGCTCTATTTTGCCATATACTCATTGAAAACAAATCCACAACCATTGGGCCTATTCACATCAGTGTGCTGCAGAAATGCACGTTTGTGGAATAAGGGGACATTTATTCTGAACAGCACTTCAATGCATCCGTTTTGCAGTGAGCTGCTGATGATCCATTGCAGTGGGTTAGGCAATCTATTCAAATGGATGGGCTACCTTAAAGTGATTGTAAAGTCGCGTTTCTTAATTTCTTTAAAAATAACAAACATGTTATACTTTCCAGCTCTGTTCAGCAATTTAGCTTAGAGCAGCCCAGATCCTCCTCGTCTGGGGTCCCTGGCTGGAGCTCCTGGCCCCTCCCTCCTTTCGAGTGCCTCCACAGCAAACTTGCTATGGGGTGCACCCAAGCCAAACCACTGCTCATTCAGACCCGGAGACGTGAATTGGCCCCGCCCCGATTGGCTAACTGACTTAGACTGACAGCACTGGGAGCCAATGGTGCCGCTGCTGAGACTCAGCCAATCAGGAGGGAAAGTCCCAGATGGCCAGGGCACTCGTGGACAACGCTGAACCGAGATGGGGCTCAGGTAAGTATTGGGGAGCTTCTGCACACTGAATGTTTTTATCTTAATGTACTAAGATAAAAAAAATAAAAAGCTTCTGTCTTTACAATCACTTTAATGCAACGCATACATACAACACACTGCAACAGATCAGGATGGTATGAAACAGAATAAGTAAAAAATAACCAAAATACGTTGATCAAACTGTATCATCACCCGCTCATGAATAGTGAAAAGGCAACTTAGATTCCATTCCTAGAATGCATCAAAATGTATCTATTGAAGATGCGCTGGAAACCGCAACAAAGATTCCACCTTCATAAACCTATCAGGTCCAATATGGATATATTAATGTGCATATCATAGTTAAATTGTATCTATGGTTAGAATTTAAAGTAGATCTATGTTCACTTTCAGTCCAACAATGCCACGTCCTGGACCACCCCGGGTGGCCAGCTTCCGGGTATTGAACGCCGACCACTTTCATTGGCTGGGCTGATTCCATGCTACTCGCCTGCATGTGTGGGAGTTCAGGCAGCTTCGGCATTGTCCATTTTATTTCTAACTTGAAAGTGGTTGTAACGGCAGAAGGTTTTTTACCTTACTGCACGCAGCTTCCCCACGGCCACTTCCCTCTCCTAAATACATACCCGAGCCCGATCCAGGATTTTTTGCCTCTCTCCCTCCTCATTGGCTCAGATACAGCAATCACAGCCAGTGAAGATTGAGTGGGGAACAAAGAGCAGGGCTCGGGAGCGAGTATGCATGAGTGCCCCCCATAGAAAGTGGCACTCAGCGGGGGTAAGAACCAAGCGCACCAGCAGAGGACCCGAGAACAGGAGAATCAGGGCTGCTCTGAGCAAAACCATTGCACAAAACAGGTACCGTATTTATCGGCGTATAACACGCACCTTTTTCCCCTTAAAATCAGGGGGGAATCGTTGGTGCGTGTTATGCGCCAATCCCACGCAGATTGTGGGCAGCCTTCGGCCATTCTCTGCGGCTTTCGGACACAGAAGGCAGGACATCCGGCTCTGTATCTCGACTACGCCATTTTTAATAGCAAAGACACTGACAAGGCTGCAGATGGACACTGATAAGGCTGCATTGATGGGCATTTAAGTGTAAAGTTTTTTTCCTTAAAATTCCCTCCTAAACTTGGGGTGCGCGTTATATGCCGATAAATACGGTAATACGGTAAGTATAACATGTTTTCTGTTTTTTAAACACCCAAGGACTAGCCTTTACAATCACTTTAATGCACAATAGACAAAGCATATTTGTCTGCATTAAAAATCCTGCCTGTTTGTCCATTTTTATATAAAGTTCCACTTTAAAATCCTATATTAATTTCCACACTTTATTTTAATTTTAACCTACTCCAATCTTGAAGTATGAAGATTACTAATTTAAGAATCCCACAATTTACTTAAAGTGGTTCTAAAGCCTAAAAATGTCTTACCTTAATGCATGCCCTGTACTAAGGGAAAAAAAATGTTCCAGTACCTGCATCTCCCCCCCCCCCCCCCCCCAGGCACACACACAGGCAGCATGGTTGGGGATTAAGCCTTGTACAGGTATGCCACCATAGGAAGCAGCTTCCTATGGTGGAACACTGAGAAGAGTAGCAGCCTGGAGCTCTGGCAAGGGACTCCATAAGAGGAGGACCAGGGCAACTCTGTGCAATTTTGCAGAGAACAGGTAAGTATATTATGTTTGTTCTTTAAAAGAAAATTTTACTTTACAATCACTTTAAGTATGAGACTTGTAGTCACTACGCCCTGTGAGTAGGCACTGCTGTATCACATTGCACAGAGCCTGCCTTCTGAACTAGAGGCGCTGAGAGGACCCGAAGTCATGGAAGTAATGAACCATGGGATATGTAGTCCTTAGAAATCAAAAGTAAACCAAAGGAATGAGCAGCAATAAAAGCATGCAGGGAACCAAGGAAGCTGTTGAAAGAAATGGCCAGCAGACAGGCAGAACTTACAATCTGAAAGATTTTTCAAATAACCTGTCTATGGATGCACATAGCCTGGTTTAGAAGCATGTCCGCACACGCCAGATTTTTTTGCCTTTAAAACTGCTTTTTAAGTGGTTGTAAACTCCTACATATACCCATTTAAGTGACTCGCCTCCTACATATGTTGAACCCATTTATCTGCAGCCCTCTCTCTTCTACAGTCTTCCAAAACACACAGCATCTCTCAGCAGCAAAAAGTAGGTGACCGGGAAACGGATTACACAAACACACACACACACACACACACACACACACACACACACACTGCAGAGCTAGAATACAGAGCTCAATGAAATCTGATTCTAGGGAAGGGAAACGTCCCCCTCTAACAAGCTGATAGAGAAAAAACACAGAGCCAAGGATGAGCTCCGGCGTGTTCGCACACTCCACATGCAGAGCCTGCCAGGAAGTCAGCGCTTCGCTGAGCCAACTTCCTGGCAGGCTCTGCACGTGGAGTGTGCAAACATGCCGGAGCTCATCCTTACACAGAGCTACGTCTATGAGCCATCTGCTGTGTGCTGGGAAGGAGAGGGGCGGGGTTGTATTTTATTGGGTTGTCTCATGGGAGGCAGAGGTGACAGCTTAGAGCAGCGTTTCTCAACTCCACTCCTCAAGGCGCTCCAACAGGTCATGTTTTTAATTATTTTGCACAGGTGATTTGATCAGTTTCACTGCCTTAGTAATTACCACAGCGGTTTCACCTAAAGGAAATCCTGAAAGCATGACCTGTTGGGGCACCTTGAGGACTGAAGTTGGCTTAGAGTTCTATCAGTGACTCATGTCAATAGCAGAAGGATCAGAGAACAACCAGACTCTGTGCCTTGAATTCATGCTAGTATACACTCTAGATAGAGCACGAGAACTACAAGTCACATGAGGTATTGCAAGGCTGATAGTTACAAGCATGACACCCAAAATGCAGAGGCATGATGGACTTTGTAGTTCTGCAAAAGCTGGAGGGCCACAGTTGAACACCATTGATCTAGAGGGATATGCAGATAGGAGAAGTAAGAGAACAATCCCAAGACAGCTTATAAAATGGAGAGACCTCAAGAGCCTGTTGCTACCTGTTTTGGGTACATTTTTTGCACAATTGTTTTCAATAGAACAGCCACAACAGATCGAGAAAAACTGGAATTCAGGGCTGGCGTTTTGAGGGTTAACAAGCTAAACTCACGTTTTGACAGATGGACCCTTAAAGTGTTACTATACCCACAACAGTAAAATCAGTCTGCATATGCAGTAAAGCATGCTTGTTATACTCACTGTGGAACCCAAGGGGTTAATCCTCTGCATCGTATAAAAAGGCTGCTTGATCCTGTCTTCTCTGATCCTCCTCTCCCTGCACTGTCCCCCTGGACAAGTCTGCATAGTACAGAGCCTTTGGAGTCAGGCTGCATGTGCTCAGTTTGGTGTGTATTTCTACACAGGTTTTTGTTTTTTTCCGTGGGAGAGTGCGTGTGATCAGCACAAGACTAATCAGCATTGTCCAGACAGAGGGACAGAAACCCTACAGCTCAGTGCAATATGAAAACTCCTCCTACAACCAGTAACTGATGAAAGTCACAAGGCTGCTATATACTGCTGATGAGAAAAGGTATTTAGCAGTTTATATTCACTAAAATAACTGCATTTCCATGTTGTGTATTATGGGAGACCAGATATAGTGAATGCAGGTTCTGGGTTTAGTAACAATTTAAACTATGAAGGGAAATCCTTTTCACCAGATGTCTAAAGCTGGCCTTAGATGGATGAAAGTTTAGCCGGTCCAGCAGGACCAGACCTAATTTAAATCTATTTGTGGCCATCTCTGTTCAAAAGAAGTCGACTGAACGCAATGTTGGAAAACATCTGTTGGCCAGCGGTTGCAGCCGCTAGTCATCATTCTGACTGTGAAGAGTCCCGCTGGGGGTGGTTAGTAGAGTAAACTTTTTTTTTTCTGCTCAGCCCTCTTGCCCAAAAAAAAAAAAAAAACAACCCATAATCGACCCATCTATGGCCAGCAACATAAAAGGAATAAAAGACAAATAGTTACCCAATGTGGCCATGATCTCATCTGAGACCTCCATGAGCCACCACTAGCTATTATTGGAAGACCTTTCCCAATCACTAGATAAATAGCATTAACTGCCAGACACACTCTGCCCCTCACCACTCTTTACATAAGTTGTAGGCGACTTTGGCACTAGCTGTGGTGAAACTACAAAACCCATCATGTCTCTGCCTTAAGGAGTCATGCCTGTGAATGTCAGGGTCTTACAATGTCTCATGGGACTTCTAGTTTCAAAACAGCTGGAGGGCCGAGGTTGCCTACTGCTGCTTTACATAGACCTACTAGGATGACAGAGGCAACCTAGCAAGCTTGCGAAGCACTTATCTGCCCTAAAAGCTGATGAATTGTACCCACTCTAACGGCACTCTAAAGCTGGCCATACAATATACAATTTTCTTTAGATTTACCTTCAACTGTGTAGTGCAAGGAGCAGCCCGATTGCATATAAACTGAAAGTCTTCAGCCATGACCTCATCTTATACGGTTCTAGTAAATCTGAAGGAAAAACGTACAAGAAAATTGTAGAATGTAAGCCAGCCTAAAAGACTGAGTTTTTTGGTCAACACGCAAACCATACGAATTAACTGTATTAGGCGGATAACACCAGAACACGCTTCACATATTTTCCTAACTATTCAAATTCCAATATGAATAGCAGCCCTATTTCTAGTGGTGTATTGTGTTTATTATTGTTAGTACTAAATAAAACTACACATTTTCCTTTACAATTGCTGATTTCCAAAATGCTAAAAATCACCTATTAGACAAAAAAAAAAAAAAGTTTACAATAAACACAAGTTAAAATAAAATATCTGTGAAACAACCAGCACAAGTTTCACTTTCAAAAGGGTTCCAGGGGGGGGGGGGGAGCACGTTGAGAAGGAATAGGAAACCACAATAAACGGTTTCATGGTATCATCATCAACTAATCATTTTCTAAAACAGACCCTCATGTCATGCTTGTGTACAAACCTCTGTCAACACTATAAAAACGTGGTATCAGTACGTACACTTTCACTGCTGCAGAAAATATCAGGCAAGGCAGATAAAAGTTGGATCAGACGTACAAATGTACAGGGACAGCTAGCAGCGCACACAAGCTGCATCCTTACAGTAGGCACAAAAGACGTCAAGGAGACGGCGAGATTGTAGTCACATACGCGAAGATCACGTGATTGTAAACAACAAGGGGCACAGAAAAACCACCTTCTCTCAACGCACGACACATCATAGCCCCTTGTCGCTGCCTGATGATGAAAACAGCAGCGAGTTTCCACAGGAGGAGGCTGTGTAAAGGGGGAGGGCTTGCTTCTTTCCCAGGGCTTCCTTTTTTTTTTTTTTATTCTGTTTTCGTCAACTTGGAGCCCAGCCAGGTCCTGATCTGGGAATGCACAAGAGGGTGGGAGGCAGGGAAGGGAGAGGCAGATCTAAGGACATGGGTGTGAATAGCGCTGTAACCCCTTGGTTACTGGCATAAATACAGGTTGTGCTGCTGTTCTCTCCTTCTGTCAGCAGTGGATGAGTTAAGGAGGTCGAGCTGCAGCTGCTGCTTTTTTTCTGGTCGCAGTTAAATGCATATTTAGGCCCCAGGCCTCAGCAAGCCCAGCTGGAGCAGGCAGCACAAAAGACAAGCAGATTAGTGGGAAGAGAGGAGGAGACCCAGACAGAGAGGCCGGGTTACAGGGGCGGAGAAGGGGGTCAGGCTGTGATCATTTCAAACCCAGGGAAAAGAGGTAAACTGTCCAACAACGTGTGTACAGTTTACAACGGCAGCGAGTATTCCCTCTGCACAGCACAAGGAGAACACTCGCAAGAAAACAAAACTGTGTGGGTGGAGATTGCTTCCGAACCACTGACCGAGAGAGGCTGCCGATGGCAAACAATTCCTGTCCCCTCCATGCTAGCCGTGATTTATCAGCACTTCTAACAAGCAGCGCACACAATGAGACCTGCTCCGTGGCTTTACTGTCAGCTTTCATCCACAGATGCGGATTAATCTGCATTGTCCACGGCTGTGTCCATAAAACAAGGGGCAGGAGAGAGAAAAAAAAAAAAAAAAAAGACATCCAAGGAAAAAAAAAAAAAAAAAAAAAAGACATCCAAGGAACAAAAAAAAAAAAAAAAAAAAAAGGTGTAACTGCCAAAGAAGATTATGTAGCAACTCCTAGCCAACCAAAAATGATCCCATTGTTTTATGTACGCAACTGCACAGAGCAAAATTATAAATTTTTTATGTATAGGATTTATCGCACCAACAGTTTGCACAGAGTTCAAACAAGATAAAAGGAGACAGTACAGTCACAACTGAAGACAAGAGGGCAAGTTGCTGTCTCTACATAAAGTGATTGTATTATATTTAGAACACTGGCTATGCAGGACACAGACTACATAATAATGAGCACGGTGCACAGCTTGGTCATGCATGTTAAAAGCTCTTTCATAACTTTGTTTTATACCATTTACAACAGTCTTGAATTCCGCCCTGTGTGTCATTTATTAACACAGAACTTCAAACTAAAGTGTCAAATTATCATGGCAAACTATATGTTACAGGGAAGACCACATTCCTCATATTCCTAATGCATTTGCAAAAGCAATTTAACGTAGTAAACACAAATATACTGCAAATAAACCTCTACATAAAAAAGGTAAACAACACAAATATGACCTACTCACACCTCTTATAGACCATAATGGGAGTAATTTGAATTACAAATTAAATGAACTACTATATTTAGACTGGAAACTAGTGGACTTTCAGTTCCATATATAAAGCCCCACCAATTGGGTCTTTTCTATAATCTCCAGATGTCTCACCTTTATATGCAGTAAATGTCAAGCTGTTACATTTATACAATACGGCAGTAAAATAAAGCTAGTTTTCTGGTGAAATGAACTACAGTAGGTTGTCAATACAGCGCAAAATAAAAAGGTAAAAACTACCATCAAAATGTATCCAGAAAAGGCAACTGAAATTAGAAGTTCACCAATCAGTCTTAAAGAGGAAGTAAACTCTGCATTGTAAACTGCTTTTTTCATGCTATGTAACATGGTACAGTATTTACAGTCATTGCCCAGTTAAAGGATGTCAAAATATTTGGTACCTTTTTTTTTTTTTTTTTAATTACTGCTACTTCCGGGATTTGACAAGGCCATCTTAGGTATTGTTTAGCGAGTACCCTGCGAACGTCATTTCCACCCTTCCTTGTGTTCCCTTGCCAAAGTCTCGCGCATGCGCGATCGTATGCTTACAAGTCTATGGGATGCCCTGGTTTACTGCTCGTGCGACATCCCACACTGGCAAGTCTCAAGTGGCTTCTCAGCTATGCCGCACAGAGCGGAAGTCTTGGTCACAGCATTATGTTAAAGTGGGAATAGCATACAGAGCGTGCCGTGACTTGAGAGACGGGAAGCGCATGCGCAGTGCGTGCCTGTCCGCGAAGCCTTAAGCTGTCAAGGCCGGGTGCCCACAGTTGCTATGAGAGAGGAGGGGGAAGAGGAGCGAGGCATCGCTGGACATTGGGACAGGTGAGTGTCTGGTTATTAAGTCAGCAGATACACTTTATATAGCTACTGACTTTTAATAAACTAAAAAACGGGTGGAACTCCGCTTTAAGCAAGTTTAGATGTGCTTACACACGTTTAGGTGCATTTGGAATCCTTAACGCGCTGGCTCTGGGCTTTATTTTTCCGTCTTTAAACTCCTGTAAACACAGATGTGTGCAAGAATACATAGGCTAACCGAGGAAAATTTAAAGCGGAGGTCCACCCTAAAGTGGACCTTCCGCTCATTGGAATCCTCCCCCCCTCCGGCGCCACAATTGGCACCTTTCAGGGGGGAGGGGGGTGCAGGTACCTGTACAGTACAGGTATCTGCACCCACTTCCGGCGTAGAGTCTGCAGAAGGTACGCCCCTTTCCGCAGAATCTACGCCCCTACGCAGAAAGTCCCCCGCTGCCTGCTGGGAAACACACGGATCCCAGATACAGCGGGGACCATCCTTATTGCACAGCGCGACTCGCGCATGCGCAGTAGGGAACCGGGAAATGAAGCCAAAAGACTCCACTTCCTGATTCCCATACCCAAGATGGTGGCGGCAGCACCCGAGAGACGATCAAGAGATCGGCTTCGGGTGCCGACATCGCGGGCGCGCTGGGCGGGTAAGTGTCACTATTTTAAAAGTATTTGTAGCTGCTGGCTTTTAAAAATAAAATAAAAAAACGGCGGAACTCCCGGCGGACTCCCACTTTAAGGGGGAAAAAAAAAAAGGTCAAACATTTTTAAAAGTGACATTTTTTGACATACTGTGGCACGAGGCCTAAAGCATAATGATGCACCTCCATACAGATTCTGCCTAATAAGGGTGCACAAAAAGTGTGGGTTGAGTAAAACACACCGGGAGCCGTTACTTTCCTGCAATAAATGCAAGCTGCCTGGATGTCAGGCTAATCTAGTGGCTTCAATAATTTCCAAAGCACTGATTTTGAGCAAGTATGCAGATCAAATGTTCTCATTTTAGTTGCTGCATACTTAGTCCATATCAGTGACCCAAAGTTCTGAAGCTAAAGGTTATTTATGACAGTCAGGCAACTAGAATTTTCAGAACGAGATGAAAAGCCCTGCTATTACTTCAGTTTCTTAGCCTAGGTTCACACTGACAGCTGAACCCACACAATTTAATTCCCACAGGTCAGTCCCGACTTATGGGGCGATTTCAGAGATGTCTATTGAAATCGCACCCCGAAGTTGCCAAATGTAGTACAGAAACTGCTTTTGGGAATCGATACAGCGTCGCACCGATTCAGACGTGCCATTGCCAAGAGTAACTGCCGATTTGCCATGTGATTTGACATGTCAAATCGCTGCAATGTGAACCAGGGCTTAAACACATTTTTATTATGTAATCACGTAGGTTCTGTTGATACCAAGAGATGTAGCATATGTTAAAGCCACAGGCAAAATAGCCATACTCAGGAGGATAGAAATGGTTAAAAGCTGCATGGATTTTTTTAAGATGTGGTATTACAAATGAAAGAAGCATATCCAATCCAACCAATAATACAACTGTATTGTGTGCTCCACTAGCAATTGTAGAATATGCTGGAACTTGTAGTTCTACTACAGCTGCAGAGAAACACATTCCACTCTACCGCGACTATCCTCATAAGAAAAAAAAATAAAATAAGAAAAAAAAAGTTAGATTTGAAATAAACCTTTAAAAAAAAAAAAGTTTTCAGTAGAAATAATCTGAATAAATTGTTCTGTGTGGCTCTGGGCAATTTCAGAAAGCAGCAAAAATGGAAGGCTGATCAAAAAGCACCATGATTACCTTTCAGCAACTACAAATATAAATCCTTATTCTTATCACAACGGTAAACATGAGCATTACTAGTGACAAACGAGCAATCCATTTGGATTAAAGGACAAGAATCAATCATTTGTAAATCTTCTGTGTGTAGTTTTAAGACTCTCCAGCATGGGGAGAAATACCTGCAGCCAACTGAAAACCTCAATCAATTTTCTCACACTACCAATGACTGTGGTTATCAGTTTCTCTTTTCTTTGCTCCAGTTTGCAGAACTCTGCACCTTGCGCTTTTCCATACTGGAGCAAATGTCAATCAACTGTCAGAGCAGCCAGAGATGCATTCCAATTTCACACAGCAGTCCAATTGGCTCCTATGTGCAAAACTTCTGCACCAGTTTTCATAAATCTGCTGTCAAGAGATGTCATGCAGAGAAAAACAAAGCATAAATTGCAGAGCAAATCCATACCAAAGAAATCCCTTTCATCTTCAGACCATTGACTGATTTTTGCAAGCAATGATTAGCAGCTCCATATTTGCTAATTTATTTTTTGCTCCAATTTTCATTCAAGGCTCAAGAACATAGTAAATAAGGAGATAAACGAATCTGGACATCTTATAACGAATTCAATAAAACATTCATAAATACTTAGATTCAACTTTTAGAAATTACTACTACAATAGACACACGGTACAGATCAATGCTGCACCGAACATTAACCACAAGGTGCACACAGGCGTTTTCCCCTATGCTCATATACACGTGGCAGGACTAACCTGAGATTACAGGCTGCATTTACCAGAAATGTGACGATAGGCTGCTTGGCTTAGGCCCCTTCCACACGGGCCGTCCTGATCAGGTCTGTCTGTCAGTTTTTCCGGTGGACCTGACAGACCCTCCATTCTCCCCTATGGAGTGGCAGATGTTAGCAGTGACATGTCCTGACATCCGATGCCATCCAATCTGATCCTGTTGGCCAAATCCAGACAGATAAGCGGTCCTTTTTTTCCCCATCTGTCTGGCGGATGGGATCGGATGAAAACGGACAGGCGGTCCATTTTCATCCAATTTCCTCATAGAGGAGAGCGTGACTCGGGACATGTCACCCACCTTCTCAGCGCCGATCAGCGGAGCGATCCTCCCACTGAGCAAACGGAGTCCGTCAAACGGAGGCGCCCGTGTGAAACACAAATATGCGTCTAGTCAGTTGGTGGCACTGGGTATTGAAGTCCATCTGTCAAGGCATAGGTAGATTCACTTATCTGCTGGATAAGTGCACACAGTTCATAATAAAATGGGAAAAAATAGGCTAATGCAAATGTAGAGCTGCTCCCCATAAAAACCATCACCCAATGGCAATATTTTGCTTACTGACAGATTTGTGAAATGTTATAACCTATTAGTTCCTCATATCTCCAGACCAGGCAAGTAAATAGATTCACTGAAACACAAAGCTCTGCCCACCAAGGCTTAAAGTAGAACTATAGGAAACACTTTTTTTCTTCATTTTGGATAAAGTAAGAGGGAGGGTTATAACTCTCGTGAAGGTTTTTTTGCCATTGGGGGAGATTTCGCTTCATTTCCTGTCCCATAGCCAAACAGGAATTGAGGGGAAATCCCTGCAAAATAAGGGAATTCCACGTGGGCCCCCAGTTCACCAGAACTAGTGTCCCTGTGGGAAGATTTCCCCTCTTTCACTTAGCTGGGGACAACCCAAAACTTGGGATTCTCTTTTACTTTCAATTTCAAGGATAATGCTAAACATGACAAATAGGGTGAATCTCCCTAACGGGGGTACATAAAGCAATAAGAACTGACAGGTGTTTTAATCCCTCTCCACTCTATTCAAAACTTTAAAAAAAACATTTGCATTTAGTTATACTTTAATGCCTCCTTTCCTTGCAGAAAGGGAGAACAGAACTTCCGTATCCTTTTTTAATTTGATACAAAAAAGGTCCTCCTTTGGAATCTCAACCAAGGCACAATCTTCACAGAGTTTGCATGTTCTCCCTGTGCGAGATTCCTCTGGGTACTCTAGTTTCCTCCAACACTCCAAAGACATGCTGGTAGGTTAATTGGCTCCTGCAGGCCCTCGCACTACACAGTTGACGGTAAATCTAAAGGAAATTAAAAAAGAAAATTGTATAATGCATGGGCCAGCCTTAGGGCTCTTTCACATGGGTGTTCTGCCCAACAGACTGCTTTGCTCAGCGGGGGATCGATCTGCTGATCCATGCTGAGCTGACAGATCCGTCTCCGCTCACTGTGCAGACACGGACCTGTCAGAGCCCCGCTCTCCTCTATGGGGAGATCGGGTGAAAACGGACCGCCGGATTGTTTTTATCCGATCCGAAAATAGGGTCTCTAGTCGTCTGGATTTCATGGACAGGAGCGAATTTAATAGCAGCGGGTGTCAGCGTATATGCTGCCTCTCCATAGGGCTGAATGGAGCGCTCAATCAGGTTCGCCTGAAAAAATGACAAACAGACCGTTTCCATCCGACCGCCCCATTAAGAACAGCGGGGCTGTGTCCGTGTGCGCTCTGCATAGTGAAGTGGACACAGACCTGTCAGCCGCCTGAATTAGTGGAGAGATCCCCTGCTGAGCAGGCAGATGCACATTACAGAGTCCAACCTGTGCGAAAAGAGCCTATAGTATGTGTATGCATGTGAGCTAGGATCCTTAGGGCCCATTCACACTACAATGCACATAAAAACGCACCTAGTCAATTGCGTTTAAGCGCATTGTTGTGTGCATCCATGCATTTTTATGCATAGATTTAATTTTTAATTTTTTCGTAAAGGTGCGTTGTGATTATGCACTTTTACACGTTTATGTGCATTCCATTGGGATATAGTTACATAGTAGGTGAGGCTGAAAAAAAACAAGTCCAACCTATGAATGTGATTGTATGTCAGTATTACATTGTTTGATATAATGCAAAAAAGTTGCTTTAAGTGGTTGTAAACCCCTTTTTAGAACTTGAACCTATAGGTAAGCCTAGAATAAGGCTTACCTATAGGTACTGTAAGAATCTCCTAAACGTTTCTTCCCGAGCGAGTGCCGTCACATGGCTCCAGACAGCCCCAGAAGGAAGAGGGGCGAAGATGGATACGGCCACCAGCGGTGACAGCGTGGGTTTCGTTTGCAGGTAATTTCCACATAATGGGCTAGTATGCGATGCATACTAGCCCATTATGCTTTTACTTTTCAGGGAACAAAAGAGGAAGTAAAACCCATCAGGATTTAGTTCCTCTTTAATATCGCACTGCTCTGGATTACAGAGAAACATTGCATTCTGGTGTGAACTATTGTTTTCTAGGTGTCATTGCAGTTACCTGTGTTTTTGCACACAGGTAACTGCTCATAGCGGGAACGGACCCTTAGAGCCGGTTCACACAGCGGGCGATGCGAGGCGACACGACTCGCCTCGCTCTCGCAAGTCGCCCCCGTTCTGTACAATGGAACCGTTCTGAGAGGAGCGACTCGAGTCGCTCCGACTCAGAAAAAAGGTTCCTGTACTACTTTTGGGCGACCTCGGGGCGACTTGCATTGACTTCTATACAGAAGTCATTTGCAAGTCGCCGCTGAGGCCGCTGCAGGTCGCGACGAGGCAAGTCGGAGTCGCCTCGCCTCACCTGCAGTGTGAACCGGCCCTTAGACTGTAAGCTTATTGAAAGCAGGACTGATGTAAAATGTATAGTATGAAAAGCACTGCGTAAAATGTTTGCATTATATAAATACCGGTAATAAACAAAAAAGTAATATCTGTCTTTGCAGGGGCCATAGCAGGTGGTTGCAGCTGGGAAACCAGTCAGAAGATACATACAAAGCTGGAAGGCAACCACCTTTAACCAGAGTTAATCTGTCATTGTAAAACCTAAAAAACAAAGATTCCATCTTACTGTTAGAGCTGATAAATTCTACTTTTGCATCAGCATTTTTTGTTGCAGTTTTCATAAATCAGCCCTGTGCATGTGAGCATATGCAGTCTGCACCCCCACCATGTCCTGGGACAATAGTGACTCACAGAGGTGTGTTGACATGAGAAAGACGCGGCGTATCATCTTTCCCTCCAGTGAACACAACCATTGCTGGGAACTCTACATAACCTGAAGCTGAGATCCTCTTCCACAAGAGGCCACTTACATTGGCTGCATATCAGTAGGACTCCTCATGGGGAATCACACAAGAAAATATTTGTTACATTTATGCTATGTCAATGGGCCAATAAAAGGGATGCTATACTTGACTCTGAAAACCTGCAATCGGTAGCTGCGGCATGCTAGCTTGAAAAAAAATTAAAAAAAATACAAAAAAAGTCTACAGTAAATACAATATATATTAGTATTATATTAGATAGTATTTACTATCACTTCCATCCCTATTTATTAAGGCTAGGTGAACACCTATGCAAACTGGATGCAGGTTTACCATACCCAATTCCCATAGCAGGAGAATATGACTGGCTCTCTATGGATCTGGTTCACATGTCTCCGGGGCGGCTGCGAAGCGCACTGCACAGAAACGCTGTGTCTTTGCCTTTGTTTCAGGGCTGAATTCAGGCAAAGATTCTGCCTTGATTCGTCCCCGAGACGGCGAACAAGGAGGGACAGCATTGCTGTGCGATCCGCGACCGGTTTAGGTGTGAACCGAGCCTAAAGGAGAAGTTGGAAATTGAAAAAATAAATTTACATATTCACCTCAATGCATTGGTGTGATCCTGCAGCTGTCCCCTGCTGGCTCTAAGCCCCACAAGTGAGCCATCTAGTGAGCGATCTAATGACTGCTGATCGCTCAGTTCTCAGGCCGCTGAGCAGAGAGCAGTGACTGCCCATCTAGCACTCACCTGAGTGCTGCCTAGGAAGGAGGCGGTAGCGACTTGCTCATAGTGGTGCAATGACAGGTTGAGCCAGCTGCCGATCAGGCATCCGGTAGATCCCAATAATATGGCGAAGATCCTTCCGGGTCCTGGACACAGGAGATGACAAGTAAGTGCACTCCAAGAGAAGATCAAAAAAAAAATGTAAAAAAAATAAATAAAAAAACTGGCTATATTATACTACTCTCTTTTTAGCAACCAAGTTCACCAATTAGAAACCTTTTAACTACCTTCTGCCGCATCCATCCATAACCTACCCACTATGCACATAGTTGCACTTAATACAATCTATGCAACACCTGACAACACCTTGTAATAAAATATAGTCTAGAACAGTGGTCATCAACCCTGTCCCTCAGGGCCCACTAACAGGCCAGGTTTTATGTATTACCTTGGGGAGATGCAGACTAGAATACTGCAATCACGGAGCAGCAAATGATATCCCCTGTGATGTATTTCAGTTATCTTGCAAACCTGGTCCGTTAGTGGGCCCTGAGGACAGGGTAGATGACCACTGGTCTAGAAGATAACATGTATTGAAAATTCAGTGTCCACTACTTATCAAATACCAAGTGACCTCACACAAGGGACTTGGCTTTCTTTTGTTATATTGTAAGAATGTTTCAAAATGTGTACAGTGTATATATTGTTGCACTGTTATTTCCTTCAATAAAGCCTTAAAATAGGAGTAAACTTCCTTGTATGATTTTTACCTATAGGTAAGCCTGTACTGTAAATATTTTCTAAACTATACTAGCACAGTATGATTTAAACTGCCCGTGACTTTTTTTTTTTTAAGGTGGTTTACTACCGCTCTAAAAGAAAAGTGTGTTAGTGTTGGCTCACCCTAGCTCGACTTGTGTTGTGACGCACAGTCACGCGAGAAGGGAGAACACTATGGGGGAGAGTTACTAAAACTGGAGCACTCAGAATCTGTTGCAGTGGTGCATGGCAGTCAATCCGCTTCGAACTCCAGCTTGTTCAATTAAAGCGGAGTTCCACCTTGGATTTTTTTCTTTAGCATATTCACAGACCTTGAATAGTATTAAGAACCAGAATGCCCTGTTGCTATGTGGTGACTCCTAATCTGACACTTCCTGGTCCGCGGAGCTCCTCGTCACTTCCTCACTCGCCTGTGCCATCATTTCCCAGGAGTTAGAGGGCAGTACTGCGAGCAAAAACCGCGTTATTTCCAGACAGGAAAATATGCAATTTAAGGCAGTTGCCATAACGAGATGCGACCTTTCTCCATCTCCCCTATAGTGTCATATTTTGCTCCCCATCGTAGAATGCTCAGGAAGTGACATGGGCAGAAATTTTGCACTGCGCTTGCGTGATGCGTTCCAAACACTTACGCCATGCGTTACAAAGGATTTGCGGCAATGCAGTTCAGTGAAACAGTCAGATAATGTCACGGAAGTCACGTTAAACTTTAGACGGAGCGGAGAGAGAGCGGGTAACCGTGGCTTTGGGAGATTACCTCCCCTATGTGGATTCGGGGAGGGAATTATCTGACAGTTTCAGTGGTCTGCATTGCCGCAAATCCTTTGGTACGCATGGAGCAAGTGTTTAGAACGCATCGCGCATGCAATACACAATCACACTGAAAAACACGTAAAAAAAAAAATATCACAATGTGGCACTATGAACCAAGCTTAAGCCCTGGTTCACATTAGTATGATCTGATATGATTTGAAATGTCAAATTGGCGGCAAATGCCGGCAATGGTACTGTCCTAATCAGTGCAACACTGCATTTGTGGCGCTGCACCAATTCTGTACTACCTTTTGACAGAAATCTGCACAGATGAAATCACGGCCGAAAGCGGGACTGACATGCGAGAATGAAATCATGCAAGTTCAGCAGAACTCACAGGAAGTGTTCTGTATAGAACAGGCTTGCTCAACCAAGGTTCCTTCACCATTGCTGAATTGATCTTCCACCTACAATGGCCACCAATGCTGGGGGGGGGGGGGGGGTCATGTTCTACACTAATGACCATAAATTTCAATGCTTGTATTGCTTTTCTATTACTTTAACACTATTAGGGATAATAAATGTATCATTTACAGTAGGCAATTATAAATACCTCATCTGTCCTTGGTATCAAATGCTCTAGGTCAGTGACGGCGAACCCTGGCACCCCAGGTGTTTTGGAACTACATTTCCCATGATGCTCATGCACTCTGCAGTGTAGTTGAGCATCATGGGAAATGTAGTTCCAAAACATCTGGGGTGCCAAGGTTCGCCATCACTGCTCTAGGTACACCACATTCTTTTAATGTTTTTACTTAAACTTTTCACAAGTTATTGAACACACTAATGTACTAGCCGCTATAGGTATAACAACTTTTTACCATAGATTCCCTGAGACCTAGAATCTATGTCAAGGGCTCTTCCATGTTAAAAAGTTTGAGAATGGTTTCCATGGAACATCCAACTCATTAACAAGCTGACACTGGGAACACAAACAATGAGCTACACCTCCATGTGCTCAGTGCCACGGCACTAGATTGTTCGCTACATCGGGGTCAGTAGCAGAGCTGTGTGCAGTCTCCTCTGGGTAATGAGGTAAAATTACACGTTACACACAGGCTAAGCAAAATATTGTTAAAAAGGAACAATGCAAATTGCGAGAACATAATAAAAAAACAAAAATAAAGTGTTAATGGTAGAAGATCCAACTCGCTGACACTGGGGACAAAAACACAGCTATACATCACATTTCTGGGGGTTGGAGGCACTAAAGTGCTAGCTCCCTGGGGTCAGATCTGAGGGATGTGTGGGGTCTGTTCTGGGTTATACATCAGAATTACTCTGGGAAAGCTATGATAAGAAGTGTACACATGGAATAATAGAGCTGTTTTCACTATGAAATATCCAACTCACTGACACTGGGGACACAAACACACAGCTATACCTCATAATATAGTGCTAGCTCCTCAGGGTCAGGGCTGAGAGCTGTGTGTGGTCTATTCCTGGTTGTATGCCACAATTACATTGGGAAAGCTATAATGAAAACCTATAAACACAATTAAAGTGCAGTCACAGTAAACACAGAATAAAATCAGTGTTTACTATGAAAAATATAACTTACTGATCCAGGGGACATAAACACTGAGTTTTAATCCCTTAGTTCAGGCCATTAGAGTGTAAGCTTAGGGTCTACTCTAGGCTATATGTCTAAACTTCATTGGGAAAGCCATGATAACTAGTAAGGTGTATGCATAGATAATAAAGATTACAAGAGCAGTGTTTACTATGAATTATCCACTTACTGGGTTATAATACAGGCTATCAGAGTGTATGCTCTGGGGACAAGGACTGAGCTGTGTGCATCTTCTCTGGGTTACGTGTCAGTATTACATTTGAAAACCTATGAGTAGCATTAAACTGTACACACAGTAAACACAGAACAAACAGCAATATTTCACTATAAAATCTCCAATTCACAGACACTAGGGAAATCCAAGATATATTCCCCGAGTACAAGCCATTAGAGTGTAAGCTCTGGGGACAAGAACAAAGTTATGTGTGGTCTATTCTATGTATTGGAACTGCACTGGAAAACCTGTAATGGGAAGCTGTAGAACACTATTGTACACACTGTGACTGTTCACTATGGGGACACTGCGGAAACACCAAGTTATAATCCATAGGTGCAGGCTATCAGACTGTAAGCTCTGGTTTCGAGGAAGGAGGAATGTGTAGCCTACTCTGAGTTATATATCATTATTATGCTGGGAAAACTATGTGGAGTGGAAAGTCTATACATACACTGGGGTTGGTTTACTAAAACTGGAGCATGCAAAATCAGGTGCAGCTCTGCATAGAAACCAATCAGTTTCCAGGTTTTATTGCTAAAGCTTAAACAAGCTGAGGTTAGAAGCCAATTGGTTTCTCTGCAGAATTGTGATTCATTTTGCCCTCTTCAGCTTTAGTAAATAAACTTCACCGAGTTACAATACAGGCCATTAAAGTGTAAGCTCCTAGGACAAGAACTGAGGGTTGTGTTGGGTCTGCTCTTGGCTCTAAATCAGAATTAGAAATATGAGGTTGCGAATTGTACACAAAACATAAATACAGAATGGGGCTGTGTTCACTTTGAAATGACCAACTCACTACAGATGACACAGAGTTATATAATCCCGGAGTTTAGGCCATTAGAGGCTAAGGCTGCCCGTAACATTATGCAATTTTCTTGTACAACTTTCCTTTAGATTTATGAAAACCATATAATAGGAGGTCAAACCTAAACACTTTCAATTTGTATGCAATCGGGCAGGCCCTTGCAATACACAGTTGAAGGTAAATCTAAAGAGAATTGAATAAGAACATTGTATGGTGTATGGCCAGCTTAAGCTCCCAAGACAAGGACCGAGGGCTGGCTGTGCGTGGACTGTTCTGGGGCTGAGTATCAAGCTATGATAAGTAGTGAAGTATACGCACTAAATGTGGAAGATCAGAGCAGCTCACTGACACTGGGGACACACCGAGTTATAATCCCTGAGTGCATAATATTAGAGCATAAGCTCTGTGGGCAAGGACTGAGAGCTATTTGGGGTTGGCTATTTCTACGTTGTGTATCAGTACTACACTGGGAAAGCTATGAGGAGTAGTAAGGTGTACTCACACAATAAACAAAGAATAGTAGAGGCGTGTTCATTGTGAAATAACCAACTCACTACAGCTGACAGAGTTATAATACCCGAGTTTAGGCCATTAAAGTTCCTGGGACAAGGACTGAGTGTGGTCTATTTTAAGTTGTGTAATAGTATTACACTGGGTGATGGGGTATTGCAAGGTGTACACACAAATTCAGAATAGAGCCGTGTTCAAAATTAGTTATCTCTGAGTGCAGGACATTAGAGTGTAAGCTCTGGGGACCGATCTGGGTTGTGTATCAGAACTAGACTGGGAAAGCTATGATTATCTAGTAAGGTGTACTCATACTAAAAATGCCTAGCTGTGTTCACTATGAAATAACCAACTCACCAAAGCTGACAGTTATAATCAGAATTAAGGCCATAAGAGTGTAAGCTCCTAGGGCAAGAACAGAAGGCTGTGTGTAATCTGCTCTAGGTTGTGTATCACTATTACACTAGGAAACCTATGATGAGAAGTAGCAAGGTGTACTCATTCTATAAATACAGCATAATAGGAGCCGTGTTCACTATGAAATAACCAATTCACTACAGCTGACACAGATATAATCAGTGAGTTTAGTTCATTAAAATGCAAGCTCCTGAGACAAGGATGAAGGGATGTGTGCTGGTTGTGTTATCAGATTGGAAAAGCTATCATAGGAAGTATCAGGGCGTACACACACACACTAAATAGGGAATAACAAAGCCATGTTAACAAACGAAATCACCAACGCACACTCTGAGTTATATTACAGACCACTAAAGTGTTAGCTCCTGGGGAAAAAGATTCAGGACTGTTTTCATTCTATGATAGGAAGTGGTGATGTGTAGACACACAAGATTATAAAAAAGCCGCTTTCACTATGAAAATCTCCAGGTCGCACTCTGCATTATGTGACAGACCATTAGAGTGTAAGCTCCTGGGATAAGAGCTGAGCACTGTGTGTGGTTTGTCCTGGGTTAAGACTGCAAACAAAGCTGTGATAGGAAGCAATGAAATACACACACAGTGAATATAGAATAATAGGGCAGTGTTCAGTATGAAATCTCCAGCTACACACCGAGTTCTAACACAGACCATTAGAGTGTAAGCTCCTGGGATAAGGACTGAGGGCTGTGTTATGCTGTCTTCACTATGAAATCTCCAGCTGACACTCCAAGTTATACTACAGACCATTAAAGTGTAAGCAGTGACGTGTACACACACACAGTAAATACGGAATAACAGGGTGGTGTTCAGTATGAAACCCTCCAGGTGACACACAGCTCTAACACAAACCATTAGAGTGTAAGCTCCTGGGACGAGAACTGCAGGATGTGTTATCAGACTTGGAAATTTTTGAGAAGTAGTGGATTGTACACACATACAAAGCAGTGTTCACTATGGAATCTCCAGCCGACACAAGGGAGTTCTAACACAGGCCATTAGAGTGTAAGCTCCTGGGACAGGGCTCTGGTTTGTATATCAGAATCAGACTGGGAAAGCAATGATGGGAAGTAGTGAAGTATGCACACACACACTATAGAGTATAACTAAGCTGTGTTCACTATGAAATCTCCAGCTGATACTCTGCGTTATAGTACAGACAATTAAAGTGTAAGCTCCTGTAACAAGGACCGAGGGCTGCGTGTGGTCTGTCCTGGGTTGTGTTAGACTAGGAAAGATAAGCAGTGAAGAGTGTACACACACACAGTGAATACAGGGCAGTGTTCAGCGTTATAGAGTGTAAGCTCCTGGGACAAGGACTGCAGGTTGTGTGTGGTCTACTGTGGGTTGCGTTTTACAATGGGAAAGCTTTGACGGGGATAAGTGAATTGTACACACGGGGCAGTGTTTAGTATGAAATCTCCGGCTGACACTGGGAAGTTCTAACACAGGCCATTAGAGCGTAAGCTCCTGGGACAAGGACTGCAGGCTGTGTGCGGTCTACTCTTGATTGTGTATCACATTGGGAAAGCTTTTATAGGAAGTAGCGAACTGTAAACAGAGCAGTGTTCCCTATGAAATCTCCAGGGGACACTGGGGAGTTCTGAAACAGGCCATTAGAGTGTAAGCTCCTGGGACGAGGACTAAGGGTTGTGTGCGGTCTACTCTGGGTTGTGTATCACATGGGGAATGTTTTTATAGGGTGTAGTGAATTATACACACACAGGGCAGTGTTCACTATGAAATCTCCAACTGACACTGGGGAGTTCTAACACGTGCTTTTGGAGTGTAAGCTCCTGGAACAAGGACTGAGGACTGTGTGCAGTCTACTCTGGGTTGTGTATCACATTGAGAAAGCAATAACAGGGAGTAGTGAATTGTACAGAGAGCAGTGTTCACTATGAAATCTTCAGCTGACACTGAGGATTTCTAACACACGTCATTAGAGTGTAAGCTCCTGGGACAAGGCTCTGGTTTGTATACGAGAATTACACTCGGATAGCAATGATAGGGAGTAGTGAATTGTAGAGAGCAGTGTTCACTTTGAATTCAGCTGACACCAAGGAGTTCTAAAAACAGGCCATTGGAGTGTAAGCTCCTGGGACAAGGACTAAGGGCTGTGTGTGGTCTGTCCTGGGTTGTGTTATCAGACTGAGAAAGCTAGGACGCAAAGCAGTGAAGTGTACATTATAAAATCTTCAGCTGACACTGGGGAGTTTCTAACACGGGCCAATAGAGTGTAAGCTCCTGGGACAAGGACTGCAGGATGTGTGCAGTCTTGTTCTGGGTTGTGTATCACATGGGGAAAGTTTATACACTGTGTAGTGAATTGTACACACAGGGCAGTGTTCACTATAAAATCTCCAGCTGACACAAAACATGCCATTAGAGTGTAAGCTCCTGGGACGAGGACTGCGGGCTGTGTGCGGTCTACTCCGAGTTGTGGATCACATGGGGAAAGTTTTTATACTATGTAGTGAATTATACACACAGGGCAGTGTTCACTATGAAATCTCCAGCTGACACGGGAGTCCAGAGACCGTCCATTGGAGTGTAAGCTCTTGGGACAAGGCTCTGGTTTGTATATGAGAATTAGACTAGGATAGGAAGCAGTGAGGTGTACACATACTACACAGTCAATACAAGATAACAGAGCAGTGATCACTACGGAACCTCTGACACAAGGGAGTTCTAGGACAGCCCATTAGAGTGTAAGCTCCTAGGACAAGGCTCTGGTTTGTATGAGAATTAGTGTGGGGTAGGAAGTAGTGAAGTGTATACACACACACAGTGAATACATTATAACAGATAGAGTTCAGAGAGCGGCCACTAAAGTGTAAGCTCCTGGGCCCAGGCCAGGCCGCAGTGTCCCGGGACAATAGGACGCGGACTGGGGTCTGTCCTCCAGTCGCTGTGGAGGTGACCTCTCCCCCGGGGCGGGTTGTAGGAGAGCCCCCGGTCCCGTCACAGGTCGGGCCGCCCCCGCAGCTCTTCCCCTAATCCGGGGCCTAGCGCGGCCTGCGCTCTCCTGTCCGTCCCCAGACACACACAGCCCGGCCTCCAACCTCCCTCCCCGCCGTCCATTACCCCTCCTCCCCGAACCCCAGCCCTGTGTTTACCTGAGCGGCGGGCTTTGGCGGCGGCCTCCAGTCCGGGCCGCTGGGGGGAGCCGATCCTCAATGTCTCCGGGCCGAGCAGGATAATCCGGACATGAGGGGGAGCGGGAGGGGAAGGATCGGTTCTCCTCCTCCTCCTTCCCCGGGCCTGCCCCCCTCCCTCGCTCGCTCACCCTCTGCCCGGACACAGAGCAGGCCCCGAGCGCCCGACACAAGCTGAGGAGGCGGCGCCGCCTTCCCCGCCCCGGGAAGCAGCCAGTCAGCGCAGGCCGAGAGACCTCCGGGGCCTGGGGGGAGAGAACCAACACGGCTGGCTGAGCGGTCACGGGAGGGAAGGGGGGGACGAGTCCGCTCCGGGCTGGCGCGCCACTCCGGCGATATTCGGGAATCCGCTTCTCCCTCACAGAACAAAATGCCGACCGGAAGTGCAGCTGCACGAAAGGACTCCCTCCACCGGCGCCAAACCGCCGAGCACCCCTCAGCCAGGGCCACTTCCGGTGTGTGTGTGTGACACAACACAGACTCAGCCAGGGACACTTCCGGTGTGTGTGCGTCTGCTTGTGACACCCTACAGGCCGGGCTTCTCCACACACAACTAGGTCATCATTGGGCCGCCCTGTGTGTGAGAGGACCGGACACTTCCGGTGTGGGTCTGTGCCACGGCCGAACCGTCGCCAGGTCCTGTCAGAGACAGGAAATCACAGCCACAGTGTGAACTACATCCATAACAACATCCACAGTGTTCACTACATCTTCATCATAAACTGTACAGTGTGCATTACATTCCTCATAAACTGTACAGTGTGCACTACATCTTCATCATAAACTGTGCAGTGTGCACTACATTCCTCATAAACTGTACAGTCTGCACTACATCCCTCATAAACTGTACAGTGCACTACATTCATAAAAAAATCCACAGTGTTCACTACATCGTCATCTTAAACTGTACAGTGTGTACTACATCTTCATCATAAACTCTACAGTGTACACTACTTTCCTCATAAACTGTACAGTGTAAGCTACATCCCTCATAAACTGTACAGTGTAAGCTACATCTTCATCATAAACTGTGCGGTGTGCACTACATTCCTCATAAACTGTACAGTGTGCACTACATCTTCATCATAAACTACAGTGTGCACTACATCTTCATCATAAACTGTGCAGTGTGCACTACATTCCTCATAAACTACAGTCTGCACTACATCCCTCATAAACTGTACAGTCTGCACTACATTCATAAAAAATCCACAGTGTTCACTACATCGTCATCTTAAACTGTACAGTGTGCACTACATCTTCATCATAAACTCTACAGTGTACACTACATTCCTCATAAACTGTACAGTGTAAGCTACATCCCTCATAAACTGTACAGTGTGCACTACATCTTCATCATAAACTGTGCAGTGTGCACTACATTCCTCATAAACTGTACAGTGTGCATTACATTCCTCATAAACTGTACAGTGTGCACTACATCTTCATCATAAACTGTGAAGTGTGCACTGCATTCCTCATAAACTGTACAGTCTGCACTACATCCCTCATAAACTGTACAGTCTGCACTGCATTCATAAAAAAAATCCACAGTGTTCACTACATCGTCATCTTAAACTGTACAGTGTGCACTACATCTTCATCATAAACTCTACAGTGTACACTACATTCCTCATAAACTGTACAGTGTAAGCTACATCCCTCATAAACTGTACAGTGTGCACTACATCTTCATCATAAACTGTGCAGTGTGCACTACATTCCTCATAAACTGTACAGTGTGCACTACATCTTCATCATAAACTGTGCAGTGTGCACTACATTCCTCATAAACTGTACAGTCTGCACTACATCCCTCATAAACTGTACAGTCTGCACTACATTCATAAAAAAATCCACAGTGTTCACTACATCGTCATCTTAAACTGTACAGTGTGCACTACATCTTCATCATAAACTCTACAGTGTATACTACATTCCTCATAAACTGTACAGTGTAAGCTATATCCCTCATAAACTGTACAGTGTGCACTACATCTTCATCATAAACTGTGCAGTGTGCACTACATTCCTCATAAACTGTACAGTGTGCACTACATCTTCATCATAAACTGTACAGTGTGCACTACATCTTCATCATAAACTGTGCAGTGTGCACTACATTCCTCATAAACTGTACAGTCTGCACTACATCCCTCATAAACTGTAAAGTCTGCACTACATTCATAAAAAATCCACAGTGTTCACTACATCGTCATCTTAAACTGTACAGTGTGCACTACATCTTCATCATAAACTGTACAGTGTACACTACATTCCTCATAAACTGTACAGTGTAAGCTACATCCCTCATAAACTGTACAGTGTGCACTACATCTTCATCATAAACTGTGCAATGTGCACTACATTCCTCATAAAAAACTTTCTAAAACTGAGCTTGTAATATTTCCTCCTCTCCAATCCCCTCCCCATGACTGTACCATTGAGAGAAACAACACAACCATTGGTCCCTCCACACATGCCAGGGTGCTGGGTGTAATCCTTGACTCTGACCTCTCCTACACTGCCCACATCCAATCACTGGCTAAATCTTTCTGCCTTAACCTCCAACAACATTTCCAGAGTTCGCCCCTTCCTGACTAACAACACCACAAAACAACTTATTCACTCCTTGGTTAATTCCCCCCTCAACTACTGCAACTCTCTCCTTAATGGCCTACCCTTACACAGGCTATCCCCCCTTCAGTCTATTATGAATGCTGCTGCTAGACTAAGCCCCTGTACACACGGTCGGAGATTTCGACAACCAAATCCGTCGGATTTTGTCCGAAACTGTTGCATACACACGGTCGGACAAAGTTGTCGAAAAATCCGATCTTTCAGAACGTGATGACGTAATTTCATTACGATGGGACTACATTCAGGCTAGTAGCCAATAGCTTTGATGTAGGAATTTGATCTGAGCATGCGTGGCACTTGGACCGATCAAAATTCTCTACACATGATCGGAGTATGTCCGATCGGACCAGTTTCTCAAAAAATATTTCCAACAAGTTGGAAAATTGGGTCCGACGGATATTCCGACGGAATCAGTCCGATGCATACCACACACAGTCGGATTATCCGACAACACGGTCCGATAGGACACATTCGGACGGATTCTCCGACCGTGTGTACAAGGGCTAATACACCTCACTAACCGATCCGTGACTGCTGCCCCTCCCTGCCAGTCTCTTCACTGTCTCCCACTACCCCACTGTATAAAATTCAAAATGCTAACCTCAACATACAAGACCATCCACAACATTGCCCCCAGCTACATCACCAACCTCATATCACCAAAATCGTCCCCTCTGCTCCTCCCAGGACCTCCTGCTCTCTAGCTCCATTGTTATCTCCTCTCATGCTCACCTCAGGACTCCCCCAGAGCTACTCCCATCCTCTGGAACTCCCTGCCCCGGTATGTCCGGTCAGCCCCTACCCAGTCTGCCTTTAAGTGATCCCTGAAAACTCACTTATTCAGGGAAGCCTATCCCACACCCACCTAACAACTGTCCCAGAGTCACCTCCATCATATCATCCCCCGCAGCTATTACCTTTTGTAAGCTCCACAAGCAGGGTCTTCCTAGTGCTTCTGTATTGAACTATAAATATAATCATACTGCCCCTCTACATTGTAAAGTGCTGTGTAAACCGTTGGTACTATATAAATCCTGTATAAAAATAATAATAATTGTAAAAGCACTTGTCTCCCCTTATATTGTAAAGCACTATATAAGCACTATACTGTATATTCTATTTATTAATAATAATAACACCCACAATGTGCACTACATCTTCACTATAAACTGTACAGTGTGTACTTAGGGTTGCCACCTGTCCAGGATTCACCCGGACAGTTCGGGTTTGGAACCATGTGTCCAGGTTTCAGACTGCCTGAAACCCGGACACATTATTCAGACTGGACCATGGCTGGACCATGGCTTCCCAGCAGGGTTACTGGCTGCAGTTATCTAAGCTGAGAGTGTCTGTTACACCCTATTTCACACTGCCTAAAGCCAGCACTCCCCCCCCCCCCCCCCAAACACACAGACAAGAAAAGAAAAAGGGCTTGATCTGTATCTCTTACTCTCTTAATTAGAAGTCCAGCAGCCTCAGATACATCTGGGTGAGAGGTGCTGACTGCCAAGGTGTGAGTGAGCTCACCATCCATCCCTGTCTGTGACTGAAGTCTCCCCCCTTCTCTCTCCTGCCTCTGAGAGAGTACACTTAGGTAAATCAGGGTTCTCAGAGCACCCTTTAGATCAGAGTTCCCCTTTCTACCAAAGGGCACACTGTTCCTTCTTACATCAAAGTCCTCTCCGTACATCAGAGTTCTTAGTGTTCCCCCTTAACTCAGGGTTCCCAGAGCATCCCTTATGTTAGAGTCCCCAGAGTTCTCCCTTACATCAGAGTCTGCAGAGTCTCCCCTTACAGTGAAAGGGAACTCTGCAAGTTCAGATGTAAAAGGGGAACTCTGTGGACTCTGATGTAAAGGGGAACTATTGTTATTAATGTCATATGATTAGAAATGTTATTTAATAGCAAGATATATCTATAGTTTATACTATAAAAAAAAATTGCTGTGTGCTGATAAAGTGTTCGGGTTTGACTTGAAGAAAAGGCGGCAACCCTATGTGTACTACACATTCATCTTAAACTTTATATCCATCATGGCATCTATAATGTGCACTACCTGTATCATAATAGCTACAGTGTGCACTACATCCCTCATAAACTGTTCAGTGTACACTACATCCATCATAAACTATACAGTGTGTACTACATCCATTATACACTTCCACAGTGTGCCCTACAACTCCACCATAAACGGTACAGTGTAAATTACATCCACAATTAGAAAATAACTTTTACAGTGTGGCCTAGATCCATCGTAAACTATACAGTGTGCACTACACATCCATCATAACAACTACAGTCTGCCCTACAAATCCATAATAAACTGTACAGTGTACACTACATGTCCATCACAACATCTACAATAGGTACTATGCATCCATAATGGCATCTACAGGTGTACTAGGCATCAATCATAACTAGGCCCCATTGCTTCTAAAAAAAATGTGGGGTGCTTAGTGCGTTACTGTGAATGGTGGGCATAGTTTTCATTGTGCCAGGGGTGTTGCTAGGTTTGTAAAAGACCTGAGATATCTTTAGGCATATCAAATAAAAGTATAAGATGATGTGCGTAGTGAGCCACGGCAAACCGTGGGTATGGCGGAATTGCATTACTGCATAAGAGACATGGTTAAATAAAACAAGGTCAGTCTGTCCCCCAGTACAACCCCCCTCCCCTGATCAGTCTGTCCCCTAGTATAATTCTTCCCCCCAGATCAGTCTGTCACCCAGTATAATCCTTCCCCCCAGATCAGTCTGTCACCCAGTATAATCCTTCCCCCCAGATCAGTCTGTCCCCTAGTATAAATCCAGATATTTTTAGATTTATGTATTGGGTATGTTTTATAGCAGAAAGTAAAAAATCTTGTTTTGTTTTATTTAAAATTATCAGTCTTTTTTTGTTTATAGCGCAAAAAGTAAAAAACCAAGTGGTGATCAAATGCCACCGAAAGAACGCTCTATTTGTGGGGGGAAAAGGGATATCAATTTCATTAACGTACAGCATTGCATGACTGCGCATTTGTCAGTTAAATTAACGCAGTGGCAAAAAACTAAAAATGAAGGGAGGTAAATCTTCCAGAGGGAAAGTGGTTAATCCTACCCTCACAGCGTCAGTCTGTGCCCCAGTATAATCCACCGCAGGTCTATTTGTCTCCCAGTATAATTCCCCCCCCCCCCTCCAAGGTCAATCTGTATCCCAGTATAATCCTCCCCAGGTCAGCCTGCCCCCCCCCCAGTATAATCCCCCCCAGGTCAGTGTGTTCCCCAGTATAATCCCCCTTCCCAGGTCAGTCTGTCCCCCCAGTATAATCTTCCCCAGGTCAGTTTGTTCCCCAGTATAATCCCCCTCCCCAGGTTAGTCTGTCCCCCAGTATAATCCTTCCCTCCCAAGGTCAATCTGTCCCCCAGTATAATCCCCCCAGGTGAGTCTGTCCCCCAGTATAGTCTCCTCCCAAGTCTATCTGTTCCCCAGTATAATCCCCCCCAGATCAGTTTGTTGCCCATTGTAATCCTTTCCTCCCAAGGTCAATTTGTACCCCAGTATAATCCCCCCAGGTCAGTCTGTCCCCTAGTATAACTCCCCCACAGGTCAATCTGTTCCCCAATATAGTCCCCCTAGGTCAGTCTGTCCCTCAGTACAATTCACTCTAGGTCAGTCAGACTGACCTTGGGTGGATTGTATTGGTGGACAGACTGTGCAACAGTTGTTCAAATATTTATCAAATCACAGTTTTCACTAACAATTCACTAAAATATTTATTAGCACATACAACACAACTTCAACAAACATGCTACAACACAACATAACAAAATTCCTGTTAAATTCCTGCTATGGCCTTGTGCACTTGTGACGTTCCAAAGTTATATGATCGCGTGAAGGCCGTGTTTATGAGCATGGAGATGCACAAGTGTACCATGCAACCCCGTGCAGGCAGTCCCATTCATGTCAATTGGGATGCAGCGGCTGTGCAGACACAGTCGCTGCTCCCAATCAGACATCTGTGTGTGTGTACAGCCTCAAATGCAGACAGTGTGAGTTCAGGGACATGCACCCGAATCAAGATCAGTGGCTGTGTCTGTGCAGCTACAGCTTCCCAAATGACATCACTGGGATTGGCTGCACGGGGATATATGACACACCTGTGCATCCTCACAGGTGCATGTTATAGTATGTGGGCCTAAATATAAATATATATATATATATATATATATATATATATATATATATATATATATATATATATACAGTGGCGTAACTAGAACCTTCAGGGCCCCGATGCAAGAAACCATGAAGGGCCCCCCTGAACCCCAACCAGGGCCCTTCCCTCCGAGTGCGGCGGTGGAACTCCAGGGTGTGGTCACAGGTATGACCTTTGTGAGCCCTGTAGTTCCACCACTGGTATCAGTAGTTTTTTTTTAATTAGTTTTTAATTTTTAGGTGCCCTATTGGGGGACTGTCCCTAGGCAGGATGGGGTCCCCGTCCCCAGAAGAGATGAGATCCTTTTCTCCAGGGCAGATGAAGTTACTGCCCCAGGTGAGAAGGGGTCCCTGTCCCCACATGAGAAGGGGTCCTTGTCCCCAGGGGGAGATGGAGGGGGTATGTAATGGTGTGTGGGGGATGGGGTCCTCTCACTCACCATGACCAAGCTGTAGGCCGCACACTCATCCATGTTGGCCTGGGCTCCATCCAGTGTGCTGGATGGGCAATCAGCATATCTCCCAGAAAGACCTTTCATCATCTGTGTATGACGGGGAGGAGGGGGGCTGGCAGACATGCCTGCAGTGTCCTCCGGGGAGCCGGCTCTCATAGGGCTGCACTGCATCTGTGTGCTTAAAGTTTGTTTACCCGGGAGAAGTATGCAATGCAGTGTGGGCCGGACTCAGGGGGGGGGCGGGACTCTGGCTGGGGAGAACAGACATTGGACTGAGCGGCAATGCATGGAGCAGGAGAGGGGTAGTCTGAGGAGCCTGCCGAGGACATAGGTCATGCGGGGAATGCACAACTAAAGATCAGCCAGTGCGATAGTCGAGCATGGAGCTCTGCTAGTCACCCTCCACCTCCAGCCACCCGTGTGCATGGTGCACTGGTACCCCTAGCTGCCTATGCTGCTGCCGGCCATATGTAGAGGGGGCTGCATGGACCCCCTGCATCACAGGGCCCAGTTGCGGTCGCAACTGCTGCACCCCCTATAGTTACGCCCCTGCATATATATATATATATATATATATATATAAATTGAGCACACCACTCCCATTTTTGTAAATATTTTATTATATCTTTTCATGTGACAACACTCAAGAGATTACTCTTTGCTACAATGCAAAGTAGTGAGTGTACAGCTGGTATAACAGGTTAAATTTGCTGTCCCTTCAAAATAACTCAACACACAGCCATTAATGTCTAAACCACTGGCAACAAAAGCGAGTACACCCCTAAGGCCGCGTACACACGGGCGGACTGTTCGCCCAACTTTGTCCGCTGAACAGTGTTTGGGCGGACAGTCCGCTCGTGTGTGGGCTTTCAGCGGACAGTTTCAGCGGACAGTTTGACGGACAAGGTTTTTCGGAATTTCCGAAAAACTGTCCGCTGAAACCTTGTTTCAGCGAACAGTCCGCTCGTGTGTAGGCTTGTTCGTCAAACAAAGTTGCGCGCATGCTCAGAAAGGATTTTCACGCCGAAAGCTATAATGCAGTGTATAGGACGTCGTATTTTTCGTCCCGTCGTACGTGCCGTTCACGTCATCGCGCACGGTTTCAGCAAACTGTTCGTCCGTCGTGTGTGGCCATGTCCGTCCATGCTAAGTTTGAGCGGACTGTTTGCCGAAACTGTTTGACGGACAAAGTTGGGCGAACAGTCCGCGCGTGTGTACGCGGCCTAAGTGAAAATGTCCAAATCGGTCCCAAAGTGTGAATATTTTGTGTGGCCACCATTATTTTTCAATACTGCCTTACCCCCTTGGGCATGGAGTTCACCAGAGCTTCACAGGTTGCCACTGGAGTCCTCTGCCACTCCATGATGACATCATGGAGCTGGTGGATGTTAGAGACCTTGCGCTCCTCCACCTTCCGTTTGAGGATGCCCCCAGATGCTCACTAGGGTTTAGGTCTGGAAACATGCTTGGCCAGTCCATCACCTTTACCCTCAGCTTCTTTGGCAAGGCAGTGGTCATCTTGGAGGTGTGTTTGGTGCCATTATCCTGTTGGAATACTGCCCTGTGGCTCAGTCCCCGAAGGGAAAGGATCATGCTCTGCTTTAGTATGTCACAGTACATGTTGACATTCATGGTTCCCTCAATGAACTGTAGCTCCCCAGTGCAGCCCCAGACCATGACACTCCCACCACCATGCTTGACTGTAGGCAAAACATAATTGTCTACTCCTCACCTGGTTGCCGCCATACAGGCTTGACACCATCTGAATCAAATACGTTTATCTTGGTCTCATCAGACCACAGGACATGGTTCCAGTAATCCATGTCCTTTGTCTGCTTGTATTCAGCAAACAGTTTGCGGGCTTTCTTGTGCACCATCTTTAGCAGAGGCTTCCTTTTGGGATGACAGCCAAGCAGACCAATTTGATGCAGCGTTTGGCGTATGGTCTGAGCGTTGACAGGCTGACCCCCCCCCCCCCCCCCCAACCCCCTCAACCTCTGCAGCAATGTCGGCAGCACGAATACGTCTATTTCACAAAGACAACCTCTGGATATGACGCTAAACACATACACTCAACCTCTTTGGTCGACCATGCTGAGGTCTGTTCTGAGTGGAACCTGTCCTGTTAAACCGTTGTATGGTCTTGGCCACCATGCTGCAGCTCAGTTTCAGGGTCTTGGCAATCTTCTTATAGCCTAGGCCATCTTTATGTAAAATCATGCTAGCAATCTAGTCCTTCCCACGGACCATAATGTAGAAAAAGGAAAGGGAATTGCTGCACAAGAAGAATTTTTTTTTTGAGACGAAAAAAATGTTAAATCAAAATACCAGACCAGCTGTATCTGGTATTTTGATGTAACATTTTTGTTATCGCAATTAAATTCTTCTTATGCAGCAATCCCCTTTCCTGTTTATATATATATTCCTGTATATTCCTTTATATATATTCCTGTATATATATATTTGATGGGGGAGGGTTTTGGGGAAACATCAGGGATCTAAACAGACCCCTGATGTCTTTTTTATATATATAAAGAAAGGGACTGAGAACAGAGAATCCCTCCCATGTCACCCTTGCAGCACCTACAGCTGGTGGGAGTGGAGAGGAGGAGAAGCCATACTCACCTTTCCACAGACCATCGCCAGAGCCAGCATCTTCTCCTCTGTGCCAGGTCTCAGACATCTTTATTGGCAGGCATGGTATGACTATCCTCCTGCGAATGCGCAGGAGCTAATCATCTCTGCACACAGTAGGCCAGCTGCTGCAAACTGAGCTGCGCATGAAGTGCACTCCTGTGATCCACAAGAGATGTATGGCCAAGAAAGCTTGGGACATACTTCTCTTTTAAGTCTGTGGGAGTAGGGGAAATAGGGTGACCACATATCCAAACTGCCATTAAAGGACACCCCCCCCCCAAGCGCGCACGCCCTCGTGCCAGCCGAAAAAAAGCTGATTTGTCTGCCTCATTTATTATACTGTCCCCAGCCCCAGTGCCCCGACTTGTCATCTGACCTGCTCCAATCAGGTTCCATTTGCTCACCTTTTAAGGGCAGCATTGGGTAAAGATCTTGCTTGTCCCTGAATGAAGGTGCCCAGGACACGGGACACAAATGCGAATTGCGGGACAATCCCGGGCAATCCAGGACACGCGGTCACCCTAAGGGGAAAGGACTGTAATACTTACCTTATTCCTCCCACCCTGGGCCCCACAGGCCCCCCAGGCCCCAGCACTCTTCTCTCCAATGTTCCAGGTTATGGGCAGGCCATCATTGTCTTCAAATACGAGACTAGGGGCCCTGATTTGCATGTGATGACATTGGCATGCTACCGCCAGTCAGAGATGAAGGCCTACTGGGGCTTGGTCACGCAGCGTGGAAAAAGGCATAAGGTAAGTATCACAGTAAGAAAAAAGGTAGATATTACAGCTTATTCTTAGCCTTAACATTCCTAGCCTTAACATACTGTGCATAGTGCATTTAACCCTTGCAGTGCAGGTATTGTTTTTCTGGTACCCAGAGTTGGGCTATAAAAGCACTTAAACTGCCTCTGTAATAGTGCTGCATACAAATGACTCCTTTTGTAAAGAGCTCGGTGTACCTAAAAAGCAATCACTGTGTTACAAGGAAACATAGTCCAAGTCCCTTGAATGGACAACGTGATAGATTCTCTTTGAAGGAGACCATCACTCAATTAATGCATTAGGCATCACTGTACTTTCCCATCACAGTGCAAACAAAAATGGGTTAAAAAAATGTTTTTTTGTTTGGTACTTATTATTTTTTTTTTTTTTTATTGTTACCCAAGCTATTCACAGATTATTAGGCTGGCCATACACAGATTTCCAGCTGAAATTGACCAGCTGGCTCAACAAAAATCAACATTTGTAGAAGGAGCCAAGTGGAAATTTCTTACCCAAACAGCACCTGTATCCAATCAGATCCAGTCAATGTTTGGGTATTCTAAAGCCTCATACACACGGTCGGACTTTTGTACAAAGGGCGTGGTCCACAAGTTTGTATTGCATACACACGGTCGGATTTTTTGACAACAGTAGCGAACGTAGTGACGTCACAACGTACTGACGCCACTTCAAAAGAGGACGTTCAATGACTCCAGCGCCACCTTTGGTCAACTTCTGTATTGTAGTCTGATCTTTTGCATTGGTTCTGAGCATGCGTGTTTGTACCTTGTACAAAAGTCCGATGCTTTTGCATACACACGGTCGGACTTTGCTCCATCGGACTTTTGTTGCCAGAAAGTTTGTCTGTTCGCACAGCCAACAAAAGTCCAATGAAAACAGAAAAAGTTTGTCCGATGGAGCGTTCACACAGTCGGATGTTGCTCCAAAACAGCTAATTTGCAAGTTTGTTGTCAAAAAGTCCGACCGTGTGTACGGGCCCTAACAGCCACAGCTCCAGGCTGTCAGACTACAATAGCAGGCACTGCATATTCATTAATTCATGGGAAAACCTTAAAGTGGTTGTAAACGCTGAAGGTTTTTTTACCTTCACGGATTCTATGCATGAAGGTAAACCTCCTTCTGGGTGCAGCTCCCCCCACAGCCCTGCTAATACTCAGCTGAGCTTGCTCTCGATCAAATGATGTGCACAAGAGATTTAGCTGTCCTGGGGGTCCCTCTCATCATTGGCTGAGACAGCAGCAGGAGCCATTGGGGTGGGGCCGAGCTGCAGCTCTGTGTCTTATGCACACATAGAGCAGGGCTCGGGGGTGAGCACTCAAAAACTACCCCCATAGGAAGCAGCTTGCTATTGTGGGCATTGGTCAAGGGGGAGGAGCCAGGACCACCAGCAGGGGACCCGAGAAGAAGGATAAGGGCTGCTCTGTGCAAAGCCACTGCACAGGTACGTAAGTATGAAATGTTTTTTTTTTTTTTTTTTAAAGCCGAACCTTTAATACCACTTTAATACCACCACAAGAAGTGCACTTCTTTACTTATGGGTTAACTGCTCGTTTTTGTCTAGAGGTGAGGAAAGCGGAAATATACTAATCCTCCTATCGTCCGAACACAAGACCAGTACCTGCTGCTCCTGACCCCCCCCCCCCCCCCACCGGCCCCCTCCTCCCTGCACGCTAGCAGTCTTGTGCATAGACTGTTCCTGGCATCATAATGCCCATAGACCAGCTCTGGACATGAGAACTGCAGGAATAGTCCACTGCTGGACATGAGGGAGCGCTGTTTTCCGGAGAATCAAAGGATCAGGTAAGTATAGCCTTTCTGGGCACCCCTGGGAAAAATGAGCAGTTAACCCATGCAGTGCGGGCACAGCCCCACTGCATAGGAAAAAAAAAATCCTCTAGTTCTGCTTTAAAGTATAACTAAAGGCAAAACCTTTTTTTTTTTGATTTGGATATAGTGAAGATGAATTTTAACAGCTATTAGGTTTTAATTGCTGTCTGTTCCCCCATCAGTGGCGTATCCAGGGTTTGGCACATATGACAAGTGCCATGGGCGCCATATGAAGGGGCACATCAGTGGCTCTTCTTCCCAGGGCCGGATTATAGATTCTACACAAAATTACTGGCTGACCGCCAGCCACTACATACATTACCTTGTAGAGAACGCTGCACTGCATAGCCTCTGTACTAGTGCGCTAAGGATGAGCGCGCTCCTCCCTTTGACGTCCCGGGAGGCATGACGTCATCCAGAGGCTGGCCCGAAAGGCTGGTGGGAAAGGAGTGTGGAGTCTCGCCAGGCAGCTGAATTATAGGCCCAAGACAGCAAGGCGGCTGCTACATACATTGCTTTGTAGAGAAGGCTGCCCTGCATACCCTCTGTACCAGAGGCGGCCCGAGAGGTTGTGTGCGGCCTATCAGTGCCCATCAGTGCTGCCTAACAGTGCTGCTCATTTGTGCTGCCTATCAGTGCCCATCAGTGCTGCTTATCAGTGCCCATTAGTGCAGCTCATCAGTGCCAATCCATAATTTGTTAATTGAAATATTAAAGAGCTTGACTTGTAGTTTTGTTAGCTGTTTTTTTTGTTAAGGTTATCTGAAAGATTCATTTCAAATATTTGGAGACGGGAGCAGTTTCAGTGCTTGCCACAGGCGCCATTTTCACTAGATATCGCCTCTGACCCCCATTAGGGAGATTTACCTATTTTTGTCCTGTTTACCATTATCATTGAACGTTAAAGTAAAAGAAAAACTCTGCGTTGTCCAGAGAAATGTGATAGAGAGGAAATCCAATTGGGACACTAGTTCTGGTGACCTGGGAGGCCCCAAGGGATTCCCTACATTTGCAGGGATTTCCTCTCACTTCCTTTTTTGCTATGGGACAGGCAGTGAAGTTAAATCTCCCCAGTAGGACTCAGATGACAAAAAAAATCTGGCAGGGGTTATAACCCCCCCCCCCCCCTTACTCTAACTAAAATTAAAAAAGTTTTGGCTATAATTCTACTCATGGCCAGCTTTGGTTATGAGAGCATAAGCTTACAAATGGATAGTTTCCGTGTATGTGTGCTCTATTGTAGTTGCCAATATTTAAAAATGATTTTAACAATGCAGTCTCAGAGGACCTTGGCACACCATGTACCTCATTATGACAATGTTTATTTAATTGAAACACAAATTGCCTTTTGCATATTTGAATATTACTTTTCAATATTTGTTTCATTAAAAAGAATAGAAATAATAGATGATTAAGATTGCCTCTAACATGCACTAAAAGATGGGAATTATTTTTTCAGTTACTTAGCATTGAACACCAGGGACATTTTCAGAGACAACACTTTTTATGGACAAATGCATGTGCCTTGATGTCAGGGACAGTTATTTACAAAATAGGAGCCAGGGGAGCATTCAAAAAACAAATAAACACCCAATAGGGAAATAAATGCTGTCCACATCCTTATACCATCTATCACTCAACTATGAGAAAGTGCTCCTAGGCCAGAGTTTGTGCCTATCCCGTATACATCTGGCTGTTAGGATGTCTGAAAGCCTATCCAGAAGCAAGAGAGCAGTGTAGGGTTGGGACCGTGGCTTGCAGTCAAACCAGAAGTGGTCTTTCTGCCGGCTGGAGAACCTGTCATGGTCGGAGGTAGAGGGGAAGCTGACGCCACTAAGGGACCAACCACTCTATTACCAGGGACCACAGTGAGTAGCTGAAGCAAGTACCGGTGTAGCATTCTCACCAACTGAGGATGGTTAAGAATCAGGAAACTTCAGCAGGTGCCAAACCAGGGACCCAGACAGTGGGATGACATTTGAGGAGTATCTGGTGTGCCAAGCCAAAGACCTAGCAGGGAAGCGGGGGTGAAACCTGAGAGAGATACTAAGTAGGATGATTGGAAGTGATGTTCAATTAGCTGAGCATGCATTCCACGGGTTCGCTAATATGACAGAACAATGGCATAGGACATCTTAATACATCCAGCTACGGCTTGTATTTCTGAGTAATTTTAGCAATAAAGTGAGTACATATACACACACACACACACACACACACACACACACACACACACACACACACACACACACACACACACACACACACACACACACACACACATACATACATACACACACATACACACAAATACATACATACACATACACACACACACACACACACACATACACACACATACATACACACACACACACATACACATACACACACATATACATACACACACATACATACATACACATACATACATACACATACATATACATACACATACATATACATATACATATATATATATTATATGGACATCTGTGATGTTTAATTTTGAAAGCCTAAAAGGTTTAGTGCAGAGTAATGCGGGGTGTACCAACATGGCACACACACACACACACACACACATACATACATACACACACATACACACAAATACATACATACACATACACACACACACACACACACACACACATACACACACATACATACACACACACACACACATACACATACACACACATATACATACACACACATACATACATACACATACATACATACACATACACATACATATACATACACATACATATACATATACATATACATATACATATACATATATATATATTATATGGACATCTGTGATGTTTAATTTTGAAAGCCTAAAAGGTTTAGTGCAGAGTAATGCGGAGTGTACCAACATGGCCTCCACCACATTCCTACTGGTGGCGTTCAGCTTCTTTCAAAATTAAACATCACAACTGCATCACAGATATCACTCTACTATATTTATTTATATATGCTCACTATATATTACTCTGAAATTCAAGACATAGCTGGGTGTAGTAAAATGTCCGCTGCCGCCTTCTGACTGTAGGTGTTCTGTCAGATTAGCAAACCTGGTAGCAGTGGAACAGATGTACAGCTGACGGAATGTCACTTCTGTTTGCCGATCTAATGGGTTCACTGATCTGATAGAACACAGGCACACGGGTGTTCGTAGCTGAGAAAACTCCTGCTCCCCTTTTCCATGTGAAAGAAAAAAAAATGCCCATAAAGACTTTTGAGATGGATGACATCACTTTGGCCTTGGCCAGGAACCAGGAAGCAACTGAAGAAATGTAAAAAAAAAAGTTTACAGCAAGTAAATCTAATATAACTTTCTTACTATTTACTAAGGCTAGCAGCATAAAGATTAAAAAATAATTAATATTGTTTGAGAGAGTTTAGTTCAGCTTTAATGATGTAATAGTATAAAGATCTGCATTAATATGTGTCCTGGAGTTCAACTTTAGATTGTCCTTTTGGTTTGCTTGCAGGATGATCTTCCAAGCTCTGCTGTTTCATTGCAGGTCTGAAGAAAAAAAAATAAAGAATCTGATACCATCAGTGACAGTTTCAACAATCGATTGGACATTTCATTTTTAAATGTAATTCTTTGTCAGAATTGCAAAGAAGTCAAAGACATAAAATTATGGTTTTCAAAGAACTGCAAGGACATGGAATCAAAATGACTCTAAACGAACGACAGGGAAAATCTAAATACATTTTCCATCGTTTTTTAGCATTTTAATTCTATTTCAGTTTGTTTGCAATTTTCCTTCAATCTCTCCTTTAATAAAATTTATTGAAGTTGAAAATTCAATTGTATAAGCAGAAATATTGTTGCTATGTGAAATAAAAAAAAAAACCTGTTGCATGTACATTTTGCGCTTTGAAAGGCACATTAGATCAATACAAGCCCAGTTTCACTTCATAATTGACCAAATTCTAGTAGTTGATTGAACTTGTGGGTTAATTTGTTTCTGGCGATTACTTTAATTGTCTTTGTGATTCCTGGTGAATCAAAAGTGGTGAAATGTGACTAGAAATTGCCACATGAATTTCCTCTTGGGATAGGTTGATGCAGGTAAAATTTTTACACAGGATCTACTATCCTACCCAGAGGCTGCATGGTATCTATCCTGCACTCCTTGTGGGGGAGATATTGGTACATATTTTCACATGTTCTGGAGTTGTCCGGGAGTTGCCCGCTCTTGGATGAAGGTGGTTGATCTTATGAACCTCAGCCTCCAGTAGACCCTCTCGATTACTCCCAAGCTTTTGCTCTTAAGTATCCATGATGACGACCAAAGACCTAGATACACCAAACTGCTGATCTCATTCCTGGTGTACTATGCAAGGAGAGAGTTAATACTAAGGTGGAACTCCCGATCCACTCCCTCTCTTGGGCAAAATCAATTAACTCTGCTCTTCCTATGTACAAATTGACGTATGTCAATAGAAATTGCCCCAAGAAATACGAGAGAGTTTGGCAGCCCTGGGCCTCACAGAGAGAGGATATCTTTATAGGTTCTTACCCTTGCAGGTTGGGTGCCATGACCTCTCACGTTGATCCCCGCCTATGTATGCTGTGGGGTCTTGTTGTAGTGCTCTATATGTCATAATCTGTTAATGTACGCTTTTGTTATGATGACTATGCCTCACACTCAGTGTTTCAGGGCCATAGATGGATACAACCTCAAATGAAATTTTTTAGAAAAAAGCTTAGAAAAAATCATACAAAAATTCTCAGAACATTTGTTTGCCATTCAAAAGATTTTGATGCTTTTAACCTTTGGTTTTGGAATGAATAGACTTTACCAATTGAAAACTACATACACTGTGAGAAATTCATTCATTCAAGAAAACATTTCCATCCCGCTCCTTTGAACTTTTGTATCACTGCGGTTGAAGATGAATGTTGATATGACCCCACTAATGATTATGAAAACTAAAAACTTTCTTAGAATCTTCTTTCCCCAATAATTTTCATTCAAAATTTTACCCATCCATGACCATCTTTAGACTTCACATACTGTTGCTATATGTCAGGCTTTGATAAAACTTTATTGATCCAAGCTGGTGGTAATCCCAACCAAACTTCAGTCAAAGAAAAAGTGGAATCTGGCAGAGGTCACCAGATTTTCATGAATAAGCTAATGGAAGGGCACCCTCTTTCCCCTCTGCTAATCAAATTTTTTTTCAAAAAACTACCCTAGAATCAGTTTGTTGTATCAAATGATAAGAGCACAGGAAAATGAACACTTGAAACCATATCCAAATGACCCTCTGACCTTACTTTTCCACAACACTCATGCTTCAGTTGAATCATACAAGAACATTTTGTCCCCGTGTTTTGCTTTTTCGCCGCAATGTAGGAAATACCTTACCTGTAGAAACAAGAAAAATTATAAAGAACTGAAAGGCCAGGGTCAACAGGGTTTCCAATCGTCAGTAAATTTACTGACAATTTGTAAAAATCAATGACTTTTATAACTGTCTGTAAATATCAGGGGCTAATAATTTGTTATGCTGTGTTGACTTTTGTAAGTGTAAACCATGAAAATAGTTACATAGTTACATAGTAATCAGGTTGAAAAAAGACACAAGTCCATCCAATTCAGCCTTAAAAACAATAAATAAATAAAATAAAAAATATCCTACAATCCAATATACCCAATTTTATACCCACAGTTGATCCAGAGGAAGGCAATAGAGCATGCTCCAATTTGCTACAGCAGGGGAATAAAAATTACTTCCTGATCCCCCAAGAGGCAATCTGATTTTCCCTGGATCAACTTTACCTACTGTATAAATGTTAGTACCCAGTTATATTATGTACATTCAGGAAAGTATCCAGGCCTTTCTTAAAGCAATCTACTGAGCTGGCCAGAACCACCTCTAGCGGGAGTCTATTTCACATTTTCACAGCTCTTACTGTGAAGAAACCTTTTCGTATTTGAAGATGAAATCTCTTTTCCTCTAGACATAAAGAGTGCCCCCGTGTCCTCTGGGTTGACCGTAAAGAGAATAACTCAACACCAAGTTCACTATATGGACCCTTATATATTTGAACATGTTGATCATATTCCCCCTTATTCTCCTCTTCCCAAGAAAGAAAAAATTAATTCCACTAAACTTTCCTCATAGCTGAGCTCCTCCATTCCTCTTAACAGTTTGGTTGCCCTTCTCTGCACTTGTTATGTTTATTTTCACTGTGTTCCATATCCTGTTTGTACTGTTTAAATATTGATCGTCTTTGTTTTTAATAGGAGTTCTGTCTTTTTTCAGGTTCTCAGTAAAAAAATGTGCTTCATCAGTAAATTTCCAAAGTTTTGTCAGTAAAAAATGCTGCAGTAAAAAATACTGCAGGAGGTTGGCAACCCTGAGGGTCAACAACATAATGGAGTCAGAAAAGGGGTATTAGTTACCAGAGACATATATGAAAAGTGCTATAACTTATGGGCCAACTGGATCCACCATACAATGCACCTGACCCCACTACTCAGTCCAAATACATGTTGTTTTCTCCCTCTTAATGTATGAATAAATCTCAAATATTGGGAAGGGCAATGCCATCTAGAATGTTATCTTATTGATTTATATATCATGTCGTAGCTCCTCCTGTCCCCCATCCCATTCTTTCCTAATTATCTATTTATAGACCATGAAGACTTCTCCAGTTACTTTTAACAATTTTCCCTCTACCCCTCTTCCAGAGCTCTTTTTTCCCTCATTGTCGTACACATAATCACATATACCCATCCTTGGTAAAGCCCATCCCCCTTTCCCTATCTCTCCTTATTCTTTACCTTAAAGGCCCTTCTTCACCCTAGTGACTACAGCCTAAGACCAACCCCCTAGGGTGCTAAACAAGGAAGAAAAAATTTTTTTTTTTCCACGTATGCAAAATGTTATATTTAAAGGAGTTGTAAAGGCAGAAGGTTTTTTATCTTAATGCATTCTATGCATTAAGATAAAAAAAAGCCTTCTGTGTATAGCAGCCTCCCCAGCACCCCCTAATAACTTACCTGAGCCCCATCTCTCTTCAGCAATGTCCACGAGTGTCTTGCCATCCAGGACTCTGCTCTGGGCCAATGATACAGGAGCGGCGTCATTGGCCCTTGTGGCTGTCAATCAAAGTCAGTTAGCCAATCAGGGGAGAGAGGGGGTGCGGCCAGGTCAGGGCTCTGTGTCTGAATGGACACATGGAGCTGTGACTTGGCTTGGGTGCCCCCCATAGGAAGCTCTTTGCTGTGGGGGCACTTGACAGGAGGGAGGGGCCAGGAGCAGCGAAGATTGACCCAAGAAGAGGAGGATCCTCTGTGCAAAAGCAACTGCACAGAAGAGGTAAGTATAACATGTTTGTTATTTTAATTTTTTTAAAACAAGACTTTACAATCACTTTTAAGAACTTAAAGGGGAACTTCACCCAGACGTTCCACTGCTCCTCCCCCCTCTTCTACCATATTTGACGCCTATTTTTTGGGGGAGGAATGGGTAGCTAGTTTTGACTAGGTACCTGCAACCTTTTGGGACATATCACAGGTCCCAGAAGGCTGTGGGACCATTCACAATGTGAAGTGGCTCACGTATGCACAGTAGGCAGCAGCCTGTGAAGCTACAAAGAGTAAAGCAAAGAGTTCTGAATTTTTTCACAACTGACTGAAGAACCGCTTAAAGAGGTTGCAAACCTCACTCTGTAAGTTGTACCTATAGGTAAGCCTAGAATAAGACTTGCTTATAACTACTGTAAATATCTCCTAAACGTGCGCCATTTAGATGATATTTACTGTTTACTGTGACGTCACGTGGCTCCAGCCAGTCACAGAGCCGGAGTCCGCAGCCCGGGAGGAAGACGGGCAAAGATGGATGTCGCCTGCAACTGGGACGACGCAGGCTTCATTTGCAGGTAAGTGTCACATAATGAGCTAGTATGCGATGCATACTAGCACATTATGCCTTTACTTTGCAGGGAAGAAGAAGAAAGAAAAACCCACCAGGGTTTACTTCCTCTTTAAGGTCTGGTTCACACCTATACATTTTTTAATGCTTTTTGCAAAGATGCACTAGTCTATTTAACATGGCTACCTATGGGACAGTTTCATATCTATGCTCTTTCAGCTGCTGTGCTTTTGGAAATGGTTGGGGACTTTTTAAATGCAAGCCGGTGATTTTTGGTTCAATAGACTTAAATTTTTTTAATCTGCCCAACAAAAAATTGGCCCAAAAAAAAGCATAAAAAATGCAAAACGCAAAACACATGAAAAATGTGTCAAAAATGTGTGTGCAAAAACACAGAACGCACCACAAAAGCACTGCATAAGATTACTTTTTAAAATGCTCTTTTCAGAACAAAATCTTATGTACTTCTCTTTGTTCATGAAGGGGCTGGACAGCTGTGCTTACCATAATTAGCCCGGTCTGTACTGTGCAGGCGAATCTATATTATCAACTGTAGCTTCATTTGAACACTGTTTGCCCTAACAAAGGGTTACAGTACTAGAGGCTGGGCTTCTTGCATTGCATGTTAATGAGGACAGACTTGGGGCAAGCTCACTCTAACATTGTTTAAAAAACCTTGTATGCCATGATACTTTCTCCTAAGAAACATCTAAAAGGTAAGAAATATATTAAAAAAAATTCTTAAGCATGTTATGTGAATGGGAACACATAACAAGCATATAGTGGGGTTTTCTCAAATTTTATTGAAAAAAGTGAAAATACACTGTACAGTAAATAAATACAAAAATCAATAAGAAAAAAAGTGCTGTATGTTGTTGTATATGACCCATTGACCATTAAACATAACAGAAAAATCTACCAATTTAATTGAATCCCTCACAAAAAATGTATAGTGCATTTCCTGGCATGTGAGTGTTCCTAGGCCGCCTCTGCTGCCTCTTGACTGCTAGTCTAGATTTGGAATGCGGCTTGGTGATGTCACGCCTGTGCTGTACATCTGAACACCCGTTGGAAGCCCACATAAACACATGGCAAATATGCCAACTTCATGCAGATTAGGGTTGGAGTCATTACCAGGACTCAGTGTGGGAAGGGCTACACTGCAGTTTAAAGTTGAACTCCAGGCAAACAGCTAAATACACATAGAAAATACATATATGGGAGCTGTTTTATCTGCCAAAAGATCTGTATTTCTGTCCATTCAGTCCTACAATTTACACGGCTTTGTCACATATTGCAGCTGTCAGGAAGGCACTATCTATAATACCTGTGAAGCCTCAAGCTGTACATGGGTTCCCAGGCACAAATGTGTGGTTGTCCATTCATGAGTGCATAACTGTTCACAAATGCATATACAGATGCGCAAACGTGCACAGGTGCACTTACATGTGCCCCTCACTAAAGTTGCCGCCAATGGGACTATTTAAACTGCAGAAGTTCTATTAGCCAGTGCTGTCTGATCTACAGCTATTACCTTTGTTACTTCTGTGATTGACCCGACTTGCCCTGACCTTGTCTCTGGATTTGCTCTGCTTTCTGCTCATCTGCCCAATTCTACATTGCTGACTTATGCTTGTATTCTGTCTATTCTCTGCCTGCCATTTATGCCTATATATTACCATCTGTTGCTGACCTGGCTCATCTGACCTTGCATCCAGTTATCCATCTGTCCTGCTCTGCATGCTACCTGGTCCCGGCTGGTTCTGCATCTGCTTCCTCCCAGCTCCTTGTGCTACCTGCCTGCTGCCTGTCAAGCACCTGCCTCCTGTTGTCTGCCCAATCCAGGGTCTGCTGTCTCTGCTGCCATCTGCTGTTCCAGCGATCTGACCCCTGACTAGCGACGCACTTGCTACCAACTGCCGCAGCTGATGGACATCTGACAGGCACTCATACCTTGCTGCACTTCCTGATGTGTAGAGGCCTCTCTCTACACATCAGGCTCTGCTACAAGGTACTGTACATGACAGAAGCACAACTGATTGGCTCCTTGTGCTGCTTCTACCACAAACCTGGCTAAGCTCTGCTGCAAAGTAGACTACAAGAGGTTGATTCAGGTACTTACACTTCTTCCAACCGAAAAGTAAATTTAATGGAATGCTGTATTCTTATTTGATCTCATTTGTTAGCCCTGGTTGGATGATCCTAGTCTTGCCCCACTGCAGTTAGTCATGGAAAAGCTACCACGGCTCTAAACCATTATCAAGGAATAGACAGAAAGAGAAAAGCAGTTAACACGTGATCCAGTTTTGCTCTGTTAGATACTTGGTTTCTTTAACCACTTTCTGACCATCCACTGCAGTTGTACTGCGGCAGAATGTCACGGCTAGGCGAAACGACGTTGGTTCACCCTGTGGCCATTGGGGGCGCACGCGGGCCCCCCGCTCACCCCCCAAGCTGGGCTCCCGCGATTGCCGCTGACACAGAACCGGGATCTGTGTGTGTAAACACACAGTTTCCGGTTCTCTGAGGGGAGAACAGACAGATCGTCTGTTCATACAGAGTATGAACAGTGATCTGTCATCTCTCCTGCACAGTCCCCTCCCCCCTTCAGTTAGAACATACACTACCTTGATCGCCCCTAGTGTTAACCCCTTCACTGCCAGTGACATTTTTACACTAATCAATGCATTTTTATAGCATTGACCGCTGTATTAATGCCAATGGTCCCAAAAATGTGTCAGAATTGTCTGATGTGTCCGCCATAATCTCACAGTCCCGATAAAAATTGCAGATCTCTGCCATTACTAGTGAAAAAAAAAATAATAATAAAAATGCCATACAACTATCCCCTATTTTGTAGACACTATAACTTTTGCTCAAACCAATCAATATACGCTTATTGCGGGTTTTTTTTACCAAAAATATGTGTGAGAATACATATCAGCCTAAACTGAGGAATTTTTTTTTTTTTTATATATATATTTTTGGGGGATATTTATTATAGCAAAAAGTAAAAAATAATGCGTTTCTTTCAAAATTGTCGCTCTTTTTTTGTTTATAGCGCAAAAAATAAAAACCGCAGAGGTGATCAAATACCACAAAAAGAAAGCTCTATTTGTGGGAAAAAAATGGAAGTCAATTTTGTTTGGGTGCAACGTCGCACGACTACGCAATTGTCAGTTAAAGCGACACAGTGCCGAATCGCAAAAAGTGCTCTGGTCAGGAAGGGGATAAAATCTTCCGGGGCTGAAGCAGTTCAATTCAACAGTTTAGAAAAAAAAGTTTCCTACTGATTTAATGGATGCAATACCAAGTGTTAGATTTTTTTTTCTAGTTGTTATGCCAATGTGAATTGTATTCTATATGCTTTAATCTGCTGATGTTTAATCCGCATGTTTGACGCATAATATTCATTATTGGCTTTGTTTATCTTTCGAATAAATTTGTATGATCACTTTGTGCAATAACAAATAAAAAAGTTTTGAAAAAAAAAAGAAAAGTAGATTTAATGACGTATTAATGCTGCATTCATTTGTTCCTTTTAAATCAGCCTGGAGTTAGCTTTATTATTGCTTCTTATTTGTTTGCTCTTTATTTTTGGTCTTCAGTACTTCTATTATTTGAATGTACAACATCTTGCAGGAAATTGAGTGTCAGTGTTTAAGTGTTTGGGAACTGCACTTAAAATGAGTAAATTTTACATTTCTAGGCACACATAAAAGTATAACTGTCAGAGAGCTCTAGTGTTATTATAGAGTCCTCCATGGTAAGTAATATTACAGTATTGGAGTAAATTGTTTTCTGTAATAACTAAACCATTTAACACTAAACAGCTTAATAAAAATGTACTAGGCGGCGTTTTACTTTATTTCCCCACTCATACATCACATGCCTTTTCAATTTATTTTAATGTCTTAGGATAGGAAATACACTTCATCTTTGTGTTACCTTCTTGTCTGGAAAGATTAGAGATGGCGTGGAAAGGAAGATATATTGGGTGTATACTCATACATTCAAATAAAAGGAGATTGCATTGGGATAGCAATTTAGTAAATCAAATATCTGCTTATTTTTTAAAGAATATGACAAGCTGCATATCTGGTGCCACAGTGGAGTTCAAAAACCAAATGTATTGTCAGTTAAAGAGACCCTGTCACCAACTTAAACATTGTAGGTATAAGCACATAAAAATCGTTATTTTAAATGCTTACTTGCAAAGCTTTTCCTTTCCATAAATATTTTTTTTTATTCACTTAAAGTGGTTGTAAACCCTTACAAACCACTTTGACCTACAGGCAAGCCTAGATTAAGGCTTACCTGTAGGTCCAAGCAATATCTCCTAAACCTATATGGTTTAGGAGATATTTGCCCGAAAACGGGCACCGCTGTCTACAGCGCATGCGCCGTAGACAGTGGCGCGCAGGCGCATGCGCCTGCGTGGGAGTGACATCATCGCAGCTTCGACGAATGACAGCGGCGGAGCTGCGAGACCCCACCAACAAGATGGATGCGGCGGACTACAGGGGACAGCGGCGACTTCGCTGGCTCCTGTGTCAGGTAAGTGACACATAATGGGCTACTATGCGATGCATAGTAGTCCATTATGCTTTGCCTTTGCAGGGAATGAAAGAGGAAGTAAACTCATCAGGGTTTACTTCCTCTTTAAAATATTCCTTTGAACTTACGAGAAAATGTGATTGCTACAATAAGTGTCAATTACCCTCCTTGTATGTCATAGCCTTCTCCTCTTCTGGGAGTTTTCAATTACTGTCTGTTCTGGTCCAGCTCCTTCAACCCTCTTTTCACCCCACCGACCCCCCCCCCCCACACATAGGGGGTTATTTACGAAAGGCAAATCCACTTTGCACTACAAGTGCACTTCAAAGTGCAGTTGCTCTAAATCTAAGGGGTAGATCTGAAATAAATGGAAGCTCTGCTGATTTTATCATACAATCATGTGCAAGCACAAAATGCTGTTTTTTATTTTCCTTGCATGTCCCCCTCGGATCTACAGTGACTTTACTTCCAAGTGCACTTTCAGTGCAAAGTGGATTTTCCTTTAGTAAATAACCCCCATAGTCTTTTATGTAGCTGCAGGTGGAGAAGCAAAGTGGAATATAATAGTGTCATATATAATGTCAGCTTTGAGTCTGTTGGGGCCTCTAATATTACATCCAAGAGGGTCACACCCAACAGCAGTCTTAAAGCCCCATACACACTATCAGATTTTCTGCTGATTTTTTCCTTCAGATTTACCAAAACAATATAATATGAGGTCAAACCTTAGGAGTTTCAATTTGTATGCAATCAGGCAGGCCCTTGCACTACATGGTTTTAGTGAATCTGAAGACAAAAATCTGCAGAAAATCTGATAGTGGGGGTTATTTACTAAAGGAAAATCCACTTTGCACTTCAAGTGCACTTGGAAGTAAAGTCGCTGTAGATCCAAGGGGGACATGCAAGGAAAAAAAAAACAGCATTTTAGCTTGCACATGATTGGATGATAAAACCAGCAGAGCTTCCCCTCATTTCAGATCTACCCTTTAGATTTAGAGCGGCTGCACTTCCAAGTGCACTTTCAGTGTACTTTCAATTGCACTTGCAATGCAAAGTGGATTTGCCTTTCGTAAATAACCCCCAGTGTGTGTATGGGGCTTTAAGGCTTTTGAATGTCTACTAAAGGGTAGCTTTTTAAAAATGCATACTATGCACAAAATGTATTAAAGTGGAGGTCCACCCTAAAATAAAAAATGTTATTAATATTCTTTAAAAAATGTAAAAAAAAATAAAAACATTTTTTTTAAAAACTTACCTGAAACCGCTGTTGCTAGGCAGTCTTCCTAATCTGCCTCTTTCTATTCCGCGGCGCTTCCTCCTCTTCGGCGAGCGGCCCGTTGCCTTCTGGGACATGTGTGTGTGTCCCATAAAAGAAAGGGGCTATTCACAAAAAGCCGCATGACTAGCTCATGCACAGTAGGAAATGGGCAGTTAAGCCATAAGCCTCCCCTGTCTGTTTCCCTTTGTTAAGATGGAGGTCGCCACCAGCCGATCCGATGGACGGATCGGCCTTGGGCGGCCGACATCGCGGGCTCACTGGACAGGTAAGTGTCCTTATTTTTAAAAAATTGCAGCCGGAACGCCCCTTTAAGTGCACATATAATATTATGATATTTTTTTTAATAATTAATTAATTATTATTTTTTTATTATTACATCAAACCTTAAAATGTATATTTAAAATGTATATTTAAAATGTATATTTAAAATGAAAAGACAGAATAGCAAAGAGTTAGGCATGACTAGCCCCTTCTAAAGCCGCGTACACACGGGCGGACTGTCTGGCCTACTTAGTCCGCCGAAACACATTTCAGCGGACAGTCCGCTCGTGTGTGGGCTTCAGCGGACTTTTTCAGCGTGCAGTCTGGCGGACTAAGTATTTTGGAATTTCCGTAATACTGTCCGTCGGACTCGCATTTCGGCGGACAATCCGCCTGTGTGTGTGCCAGTCCGCCGTACTTTTGAAATGAGCGGACTTTTCCCGCCCGGAGAAAAGTCCGCTCATTTCGAGCGGGTCTCCAGGTAGGCGGGGCCCGCGAAGGAGACGTCGCTGGCCCCGCCGCCTGGTATGGACTTAAAGGGGAACCATGTGACATAAAGCCATGTGACACCGCCCCTTGTCCCTATATAAGTGGCCGCGCAGTGCGTCCCTGGCATTCCGGCCGGAGAGATCGCCGAGGCAACATCTCCTGGAGAAGAAGAAGAAGAAGAAGAAGAAGAACGGAAGGCGGCGGCGACGGCGACGGCGGCGACAGAAGACCGGACCACCGCCTGTAAAAGAGCTATAAGAAGGCGCGGTGGCCCGGCAGAAGAACCGAAGAGGGGGACAAGACCCCCGAAGTCGGGAGAAGAGGCCAGCGGTGAGGAAGAAAGCCGGACTCTTCCGCTAGCAAAAGAGCTACAAGAAGATAGCGGAGGAGTCCGGCGAGAAGACCCCCGAAGACGGAAGACCCCCGGAGCTGTGCAATAAAGTATTTTATCTCGTGTGTTGTGTTTTTTTTGGTACTTTTGTTTTACAGGTGAATGGGTAGGGGTACATTGTACCCCATACTCATTCACATAGGGTGGGGGGCCGGTATCCGGGGGCCCCCTTATTAAAGGGGGCTCCTGGATTCCGATAAGCCCCCCGCCCGCAGACCCCGATAACCAACGGCCAGTGTTGTCGGGAAGAGGCCCTTGTCCTCATCAACATGGGGACAAGGTGCTTTGGGGTAGGGGGGCCGCGCGGCCCCCCCTTCCCCAAGGCACCCCCCCATGTTGAGGGCACGCGGCCTGGTACGGCTCCGGAGGGGGGGGGCGCTCGCTCGCCCCCCTTTCCTGGCCGGCCGGGTAGCGTGCTCGGACAAGGGTCTGTTGTGGACTTGGGGGGGGACCCCCACGCCGTTTTTTTCGGCGTTGGGGGTTCCCCTTTAAGTCCATACCAGGCGGCGGGGCCAGCGACGTCTCCTTCGCGGGCCCCGCCTACCTGGAGACGCGCTCGAAATGAGCGGACTTTCCTCCGCGTGTGTGGGCGAGTCCGTTCATTTCAAAAGTAGGGCGGATAGTATGGCGGACTTAGTACGCCGTATTAGTCCGCTCAAAAAGTGGTGTGTGTGGTCAAGTCCGTTCATTCGAAAGTATGACGGACTGTCCGTCGGATTGTCTGACGGACTAAGTTGGCCAGACAGTCCGCCCCGTGTGTACGCGGCTTAATACTATTTACTTATATAAATATATCTTGAAAGCTTCATAGGCATTAAACGCAAGGGTCCACATAGATATCACCCAAAGCATAATATACAGATCATTCCTTATTCTGTAGCATTTTATCTACAGCTATAAAATGTTAAACAGCTGCAAATCCCACTGAAACATTGTGTGCAAGGAAAAAATAAATTATAATGTCACTGTGTCTCAGTAGAACTGCTGAGATTTTTTGATATGTTACTATTTGGGGACTGAAAAACTCTTTGTGTGCCCATTAGAAATGTAAAATTTCCAGAAATTTTGAAGTCATTAAAAAAGAAAGAAAAAAAAAATTCCCTGTCTTTTTCCAAAAAATAAATAAATAACAAATTAGTGTGGAATAGTTTTACAAATGAAAAGTAATTTTGCTTGTTAAAGATAGCCCCTGCATAGGCAGAACTATTGTATGTTAGTTACAACAAAATAAACATGATTGAAACAGAAAGTAATTTTGTTACACAGGGAACATGAAATGCAGTGTATATAAAAGTATTATGCTTGAAATAAAAGTATTATGCTTGAAATAAAAGTATTATGCTTGAAATAAAAGTACAGTTTATTCAGTAAATAACATTCAGAATTTTAATTGTGCCCTCCTGCATTCAATGTGGGCCACATATTAACTAGTGATCACTGATGGGTATATTTTTATTGTACACACTGATGGGCATATTTTGATTAGGGGCACACTGATGGGTATATTTTTAATGTGCACACTGTTGGGCATATTTTTTTAAGGGGCACACGGATGGGCACTTTTTGTTGTGCCCATCAGAGTGTTCCTTAACATAAAATGTGCCCATTAGCGTGCCCCTTAACAAAATATGCCCATCGGTGTGCACATTAAAAATATACCCATCAGTGTGCCCTTAAAATAAAATTTGCCCATCAGAGTGCAGCTTAACATAAAAGGTGCCCATCAGTGTAACCCTTATTTTATGTTAAGGGCACACTGATGGGCACATTTTTTGTTAAGGAGCACTCTGATGGGCATATTTTATTTTAAGAGAAACACTGATGGGTACATTTTATATTAAGGGGCACTCTGATGGGCATATTTTATGTTAAGGGGCATGTTTTGTTGTGCCCATCATATTGCCCCTTAATATAAAAGTAGCCTATCAGGGTGCCCCTATACATAAGATTTGCCCATCATAGTGTCCCTTAAAGTGCATGTAAACCCGATTTTTTTTTATAGAGTATGGGATTTCAGATCAGCTGTGCACAGCCTTGCCACAAAGAGTTAATCCATCTCTGAGCAATCCTAATATATTTTTTCAGTGAAATAAAACAGACAAACTGAAATCTTTGTCCATTCTAACCCTTTGCTATGATTGACAGGTGATTTACATATCTTGTGCACTAGCCTAAGACATGCATTATTTTTTAATTCCCACCCCCACTCCTTTCTTTAGCAGCTCTGCAAGGATTGGCTTTTCCACACCTCAGCATGATTTGGCATGCAGAAGTCATGTGGGGACTTTTCTGTGTTTTGACTGGATGTTAGTGATCATAGCAGAAGTTCAGTGTAAGAAATACACAGGAGAAAATGCATATTTATAAGGGGAGTGTAGAGGTGGGCGGGGAGTCTACTGACATCACGACTCCACCCACTGAGTCCTGGAGAACAGACCCACCCACAAAATCTGCAGTTTTTTTCGGGTCTCATAGCAGACAGAGGGGAGACATTTGACAGATAAGTATACATGCAGGAGGCGTGTATATCCTTCTAGATAACCAATATTGCAGTAGTTTAGAAAGGATGAGAGTGGGTTTACATCCACTTTAACATTATTAACATTTATTTTATGTTAAGGGGCACCCTGATGGGCACATTTTATGTTAAGGGGTACTCTGATGGGCATATTTTATTTGAAGCGCATCACTGATGGATACATTTTATATTAAGGGGCACTCTGATGGGCATATTTTATGTTAAGGGGCACATTTTGTTGTGCCCATCAGAGTGCCCCTTAATATAAAATGTGCCCATCAGGGTGCCCCTTAACATAAAATTTACCCATCAGAGTGTCCCTTAACATAAAAGGTGCCCATCAGTGTGACCCTTATTTTATGTTAAGGGGCACCCTGATGGGCACATTTTATGTTAAGGGGCATGCTGACAGGCAGAGTTTATGTTAAGGGACACTATGATGGGGACATCTGATGTAAGGGACACTCTGACGGGAATGCCTGATGTAAAGGGGCACTGTGAAGGGGACACCTGATGTAAAGGGGCACTGTGATGGGGACACCTGATGCAAAGGAGTGCTGTAATGGGGACACCTGATGTAAAGGAGCACTGTGATGGGGACACCTAATGTAAAGAGCACTGTGATTGGGACACCCGATTTAAAGGCGCACTGTGATGGGGACACATGATGTAAAAGGGCACTGTTATGGGGACACCTGATTTATAGAAGCACTGTGATGGGGGCACTGTAATGGGGACACCTTATGTTAAGGGGTACTGTGATGGAGACACCCGATTTAAAGGAGCACTGTGATGGGGACACCTGATGTAAAGGGGCACTATCATAACGATAGCTTATGTAAAGGGGCACTGTGATGGGGACACCTGATTTAAAGGGGCACTGTGATGGGCACATTTTATGCTAAGGGGGACTCTGATGGGGACATCTGATGTAAGGGGGCACTCTGACGGGAATGCCTGATGTAAAGGGGGACTGTGATGGGGATACCTGATGTAAAAGGAGCACTGTGATGGGGACACCTGATGTAAAGGAGCATGGTGATGGGGACACCTGATTTAAAGGAGCGCTGCGATGGGGACAGCTGATTTAAAGGAGCGTTGTGATGGGGACACCTGATTTAACCACTTTCCGACCAGCGCACGACGATGTACGTCGACAGAATGGCACGGGCAGGCATATTGGCGTACAGGTACGTCCAATATTCAATGCCGCCCTGCCATTGGGAGCGCGCCGGCGGCGACGCGCTCCCGCGCTGGTCGGGACCCCCGTGAGTCCGGTCGTGGGACCCCTCGGACTCGATCGCCGCGGGCATCCCCGTGATCGTCTCACGGAGCGGCCGAATAGAGCAAATGCTGTGTAAACAACATTTGTCTATTCTGCCTAGCAACTAGTGACGCTGATCTCTGCTCCATGTGATTGGAGCAGAGATCAGTGTACACTAAATGAAAGCCCAACCCCCCCACAGTTAGTAACACTCCCCTAGGAACACTTAACCCCTACACTGCCACCCACTGGTTAACCCCTTCACTGCCAGTGTCATTTACACAGGAATCACTGCATTTATATAGCAGTGATTACTGTATAAATGACAATGGTCCCAAAAATGTGTCAAAAATGTCCGATGTGTCTGCCATAATGTCGCAGTCACAATAAAAATCGCTGATCGCCGCCATTACTAGTAAAAAAAAAAATAATAAAAAATTATTAATAAAAATGCTATAAAATTATCCCTATTTTGTAAACGCTATAACTTTTGCGCAAACCAATCAATAATCGCTTATTGCGATTTTTTTTACCAAAAATATGTAGAAGAATACGTATCGGCCTAAACTGAGGGAAAAAAATGTTTTTTTATATATTTTTGGGGGATATTTATTATAACAAAAAGTAAAAAATAATGCGTTTTTTTCAAAATTGTCGCTCTATTTTTGTTTATAGCGCAAAAAATAAAAACCGCAGGGGTGATCAAATACCACCAAAAGAAAGCTCTATTTGTGGGAAAAAAAGGACGTCAATTTTGTTTGGGAGCCACGTCGCACGACCGCGCAATTGTCAGTTAAAGCGACGCAGTGCCGAATCGCAAAAAGTGGTCTGGTCTTTGACCAGCAAATTGGTCCGGTCTGAAAGTGGTTAAAGAAAAAACTGTTATTGGGACTCAAAAGACATGTATACAGATTATTGTCAGTCATTTTTGAATAATACTTCACAGAATCATAAACCTAGAACATTGCATAAGTCAGAGATAACAAAACAGGAGATAAACATTGATGCTAAAAGACTAAGGTTGTGGGGTTGTATACAGCTTTGTAAAGCAGTAAATCTCACCTAGTGAGGTTGTGGAAAGTCATCCTAGTTGTAATCACAAAATATAAATTGATAAGGAAGAAACTGGATGGATCTGTCTACGAGCCCCCTTTGTTAAAATGCTAGAAGGAGAGGGGTTATAACCGGGACGAAGGGGGAGGGAGGAGGGGGAGGGGAGAAGTGGATAGAGGGCTATTAGTTCCAAATATGGTGGATCCCGAAGGCGGTCAGCCAATGTAGTACCAGTGGGAGAAATAGAGTCTGGAGAGTGCCAGTGACAATCATGATTCCTTTGGGATTGGCTCGTCATAGGAGAATGAAAGTTTGTCTAGGGCCGTTTGATATGCTGGTGAGTGGGTCGAGGAGATGAAGGCTTGCCATCTATAGAAAAAACGAGCTCTGGATTTGGGTTCTTTAAAGTCTGTGAGAAGTCGTTCCTTATATAAAAGGTTAAGGCAGTCCTTTTTGAGTTGGATGATACCTGGGCCTTGAGGTGATATCCAGTGTCTGAGGATGAGTCTCCTTGCGATAAGCAGGCACAACATAATCCAGTCTTTAGAGAAAGGGCATTTGGTACTCCCACCGGAGGTTGAGGCATTGGAAGACAGAGACCAAGGTAGCAGTAGAGGGTCCCAGTAGCCAAAGATCAGGAGGAGAGGGTCTTTGGGCAGTTTCAGCAAAGTGACCTTGAATATGAAGGAGATGACTTGGTCCCAAAACTAAGAAATGAAGGAGCAAGACCAAAAACTATGTGAAAGAGGAGGTTTAGAGACCGAACATATAGGGCATGAGGCTCCATCCCTATTAGATTTGGGGGAGAGAAAGGGAATTTAGGCCCAGTGGGTGATTTTGAGTTGAGATTCTCTACAGGTTTCATTAGGGGTTAATCGAAGAACCTTCTGTAGGCCAGACAGAACCTTGTCGTTTAGATTGGGGTCCGGGAAATCCGCACTCCAGTTAGCAATGGAGGAAGAGGATATTAAAGGGGATGAGTCTCGCAGGAGAGGTTTGTATATGTCAGAAATTTTGTACTGACCACTTTGCAGTAAACGGTCCGAGAAGCTGGGTTTAAATCTCTGAGATTCATCTTTGCATGTACTGGAAAGGAAACTGATGCATTGATTGTAGTAAAAGGCATGAGATGGAGGCAGGGAGAATAATGTTGACACAGTTGAAAAGGGCAATGGTTTTCCAGTATTGACATTGCACAATGTGGAAAAATTGGAGAGGCCTCGATTCTGCCATTCCACAAAGGTTTTGTAGTGGAGACTGAGAAGAAAACTAGGATTACCTTGAATAGGTAGATGAGGGGAGAGGAAAGGTGGAAGTTTGAGGATTTTCCTGATTTCCCTCCAGTCCAGGGCCCTGTCACATAGAAGGAGATTGTGTTGATGAGGAGGGGGAACAGCTTTCCATCTGCAATGTAGGAGAGCCTCCAAAGAGTAGGGGTGAGCCATTTCAGACTCTAGGACGTAGCTGGAGTGTCGGGATTGTTGGGCTATCCAGTCTAGGCTGGTCCTTAACAAGCATGCTAGATTATACAATATAATATGTGGTAGACTGATGCCCCCGTCACTCCTAGGAAGGTGTAATTTCTTGAGAGCTATACAAGGTCTTTTGCCACGCCAGAGAAATTTCGAGATTTTGGAATTGAGAGATGTGACATCTTTGTGTTTTAAAAGTAAAGGTATGGATTGCAAAGGATAAAGCAGTCTGGCGAAGCTTATCATTTTGACAAGGTGGCACCTTCCCAGAAGTGAGAGGGGGAGATCCATCCAGTTGGTCAATTTTTGAAAAAGTTTAGTAAAGAGGGGAGGGTAGTTGAGATGATAGAGCGAGGAGGGTAGTTTCCCAATCTTTATCCCTAGATAGGTGATGTGGGACGGGGCGACTTTGATTAGGGAGTGTTGGGTCCAATGGGGCAAGGTGTGTTTACCAATCGGGAGGATTTTACTTTTGGAATAGTTGATACGTAGGCCTGAGCATAGTCTAAAGTCATCAAAGATGCTTTTGATAGTCAAGATGTCATCTGGGGGGTTGGACGTAAAAATGAGGACGTCATCCGCGAAGAGGGAGGTGCGTATTGCCTATTGTGATACCTCGTAGGGGAGCTGACTGGGATAGAAATCTGGAGAGGGGTTCCAGTGGTATGTTAGACAGAAGGGGGGATAGAGGGCATCCATGTCTGGTCCCTTTATGAAGGCGGAAGTCCTCTGAGAGGAGACCCGCTGCAACCAGCCTAGCCAAGGGCGATGCATACATAGAGTTAATGAGGTGACAGAAAGGGCCTGAAAAGCCCATTTTGCAGAGTGAGAGTGATAGCCAGTCGAAGCTTACATTATCGAAGGCTTTTTCTGCATGGGACACCTGATTTTGAAGGAGCGCTGTGATGGAGACACCTGCTTCTGATTTAAAGGAGCGCTGTGATGGGGACACCTGATTTAAAGGAGCACTGTGATGGGGACACCTGGTGTAAGGGAGACCTGTGATGGGGACACCTGATGTAAATGATCACAGTGATGGGGACACCTGATGTAAAGGAGCGCTGTGATGGGGACACCTAATGTAAAAGGGCACTGTGATGGGGACACCTGATTTATAGAAGCACTGTGATGGGGACACCTTATGTAAAGGTGCACTGTGATGGAGACACCTGATGTTAAGGGGCACTGTCATAAGGACACCTTATGTAAAGGGGAAGTGTGATGGCGACAAATAATTTAAAGGGGCACTGTTTTGGGCACCTTTTATGTTAAGGGGCACGCTGATGAGCACATTTTATGTTAAGGGGGACTCTGATGGGGACATCTGATATAAGGGGGCACTCTGACGGGAATGCCTGATGTAAAGGGGCACTGTGATGGGGACACCCGATGTAAAGGGGCACTGTGATGGGGACACCTTATGTAAAGGAGCACTGTGATGGGGGCATCTAATGTAAAGGGGCACTGTGATGGGGAAACCACATTTAAAGTCACACTGTCATAGGGACACCTGGTGTAAAAAGGCACTATTATGGGGACACCTGATTTATAGAAGCACTGTGATGGGAACACCTGATGTAAAGGGGCACTGTAATGGGGACACGCTATGTAAAGGGGCACTGTGATACAGACACCTGATGTAAAGGAGCACTGTGATGGGGACACCTGATGTAAAGGGGCACTGTCATAAGGACAGCTTATGTAAAGGGGCACTGTGATGGGCACATTTTATGTTAAGGGACACGCTGATGGGCACATTTTATGTTAAGGGGGACTCTGATGGGGACATCTGATGTAAGGGGGCAGTCTGACGGGAATGCTTGATGTAAACGGGCACTGTGATGGGGACAGCTGATGTAAAGGTACACTGTGATGGGGAAACCCGATTTAAAGGCACACTGTGATGGGGACACATGATGTAAAAAGGCACTGTTATGGGGACACCTGATTTATAGAAGCACTGTGATGGGAAGACCTGATGAAAAGGGGCACTGTGATGGAGACACCTGATGTAAAAGAGCACTGTGATGGGGACACCCAATTTAACCGCTTAAGGACCGCCTCACGCCGATGTACGTTGACAGAATGGTACGACTGTATGTTCCCTTTAAGTCCCTCAGCCATCCTGAGCTCCATGACCGTGGCCGCGGGACCCGCGGACCCGATCGCCGCCGGTGTCCCGTGATCGAGTCACAGAGCTGAAGAACGAGGAGAGGTAAGTGTAAACAAACCTCTCCTCGTGCTTCCTACTGAGGCTGTCACTGATCGTCTGTTCCCTGTTATAGGGAAAGACAATCAGTGACGTCAGACGCCAAGCTACGCCCCCCTACAGTTAAAAAAACACACACACACACACACACAATTAACCCCTACACTGCCCCCTAGTGGTTAACCCTTTCACTGCCAGTGAAATTTTTACAGTAATCGGTGCATTTTTAATTGCACCGATTGCTGTATTAATGCCAATGGTCCCAAAAATGTGTCAAAATTGTCCGACGTGTCCGCCATAATGTCGCAGTCACAATAAAAACCGCTGATCGCCGCCATTACTAGTAAAAAAAAATTATTAATAAAAATGCCATAAAACTATTCCCTATTTTGTAGACACTATAACTTTTGCGCAAACCAATCAATACACGCTTATTGCGATTTTTTTACCAAAAATATGTAGAAGCATATGTATCGGCCTAAACCGAGGAAAAAAATGTTTTTTTTTATATATTTTTGGTGGATATTTATTATAGCAAAAAGTAAAAAATATAGAATTTTTTTCAAAATTGTCGTTCTATTTTTGTTTACAGCGCAAAAAATAAAAACGACAGAGGTGATCAAATACCACCAAAAGAAAGCTCTATTTGTGGGAAAAAAAGGACGCCAATTTTGTTTGGGAGCCACGTCGCACAACCGAGCAATTGTCAGTTAAAGCGACGCAGTGCCGAATCGCAAAAAGGGGCTTGGTCCTTTAGCTGGAAAATGGTCCGGGGCTTAAGTGGTTAAAGGAGCACTGTGATGGGGACACCTTATGTAAAGGGACCCTGTGATGGGGACACCTGATTTAAAGGGGCACTGTGATGGGCCCATTTTATGTTAAGGGGCACGCTGATGGGCACATTTTATGTTAAGGGGGACTCTTATGGGGACATCTGATGTAAGGAGGCACTCTGATGGGAATGCCTGATGTAAAGGGGCACTGTGTTGCCTGATGTAAAGGAGTGCTGTGATGGGGCACCCGATTTAAAGGAGCACTGTGATGCGGACACCTGATGTAAAGTGGCACTGTGATAGGGACACCTGATGTAAAGGAGGACTGTGAGGGGACACTTGATTTAAGAAGGCACTGTGATAGGGACAACTGATGTAATGGGGCACTCTGATGAACATACCTAATTTATAGTGCACTCTGATGGGCACACCTTTTATGGTGGGGACACCTGATGTAAGGAGGCACACTTATGGTAATTCCTAATGTAATGGGGCACTCTGATGAGGACACCCTATGTAAGAGGGCACTGTGATGGGGGGATATCTTATATAATGGGGCACTCTCATGGGAGACACCAGCTGTAAGGGGGCCTTCCATTGCAGAAACCTGATGTAAGTGGGCACTCTGACAGGAATACCTGATGTAAGGGAGTACTCTGATGTTGGCAACTGATTTTTGGGGGTAGTCTGATGGGGCACCCAATGTAATGAATTACTCTAATAGGGGCAGCTGATGTAAGGGGGAACACATTACACACTACATTTACAGAGTATTACCAAAGTGTGTGGAGGAAATTGTAGCAAAAGCGACAGAGAGCATGGCTTGTGCCAAGAAAAGGAAGGTAAATGCTGAAAACCAAGTCTTCAAAGATGAATGGACAGACCAATATATGTTCAATCTTCCTATGGGAAGTTTAAAACCAGTTTATCGTATTTGTTGCAAAACCATGGTGTTAATAACAGTAGCAATGTGAAGCGTCACTACGAAACAAAACACAGTTTGTTTACACAAACATTTTCACAGCATTCCGAGGTGAGGGCACATAAAATAACTGAACTGAAAGCCCAGTATGACAGATCCACCAAAGTCCACTCACATTCATTTACAGCCCAGCAGCATTCAAATGAATGTTCACTTACAGTAGCATGGATTTTGGGGCAACACAAAAGACCATTTACCGATGGTACATTTGTAAAGGAGTGTTTGAATTCTGTTGCTGAAACTTTACTTGAGGGTAAACAAAAAGATGAGCTGTGTGGAAAAATCAACCAGATCCCACTGTCAGCGTCAACAGCAACGAAAAAGACTGAAATGTTAACAGAGGATGTATTGGGAGTGCAGTATACATTTCTTTAGCCACTGATGAGTCAACAGATATAACCGATAATGCCCAGTTTTGGTGTATGTGAGATTTATTTTTTTCACAAAGAAACAAAAGAACTCTGTGAGGACCTGTTAGGTGTAACACCACTTGAGACACACAAGAGGATAAGACATATATGAGGCCATTAAGGAGATTCTGAGAAAGAGGAAGATAGACCTGAAAAAAGTTGTCTCAGTTACCACAGATGGTGCCCTTGCCATGGTAGGAAAGGAGCTGTGACATGACTGAAAGAGGACAACCCTGACCTTATTTCTTACCACTGCATTATTCATCAGACTGTCCTGTGTGGCATTCTATCAGACAAGTTTGCAGAAATCATGGACACGATGATGAAACTTATCAACTTCCTCAGGGTATTCTCATCCCATCAACATCGTTTAACTAAGAGAGTTTCTTAAAGAAGTTGGGGCAAATGTAATTTACCTTTTACTTCACAACAATGTTAGATGGCTGAGCAAAGGCAATGTATTGGAACACTTTTGGTCCATTCGAACAGAAATAGTGGCTTTCTTTCTCAAAAGTCAGAAAGCAAGACAGTTTTCACTGTTTTTACAAGATGAGAGCACAATAGATATCGCTTTCCTTGTGGACATAACATCACACCTTAATTAACTCAATTTAAAGCTCCAGGGCAAGAACAATTCCATCTATGATTTGATGACCGCTGTCCCCTCCTTCCAGAGAAAACTGGATTTGTTCAAGGAAGGTCTGCAAGGAGAGTGTTTGCATTTCACAAAGGTGAAAGAACAGATTCAAAGAAAGAGAGATAGATGTTTCTCCTTTTGTTGACTTCATAAATAAACTCATGGGAACCTTCAGTAAAAGGTGTGATAGCTTCAGTCTTGGACAGCAGATCCTCCTGTTCATCCACGATCCATTTCTCATTAAAGATGTCAGTGTTTTCAAAGGAGGTGATGCAGATCTTCAAGTGGGCACATGAGGGATCTCTACAGACAGAAATGATTGACCTGCAAACAAATGTTGCCCTAAGAGAGCACTTTGGAGGAACTGATCCTGCTAAATTCTGGCTACAGACTGTGCCTGAGACTAATTTCCCTTGACTAACCAAAGTAGCACTACACACCTTGACCATATTTGGATCTACGTGCAGCTGTGAGTCAGCTTTCTCCACTATGAAGATTATTAAAACAAAGTATCGTTCCAGGCTTACCAATGAGCACCTACATATGTGCATGAGAATGGCAGTAACTCAATTTAAGCCAAAATTCTAACTACTGGCAGGACAATCAAAAGCCCATTTTTCTCACTAGAAAGGGAAGATTTTGGGTGGTAAAAAGCTGAAATAAAACTGAGGATGATTTGTACACTTTTTCAAATTGACACCTTTAGTTGTTAAGTCAGAAGCTGTGGAGGCACACGTGTAAGGCTGCTGAGCAGACATGGATGCTTAGAGCTCCGCTGTCACCCGGACGAAAATGGCCTCTTCTCCCTGAGTCACGGCCAAATACCGCATCTCCACAGTAACCTGCCTATTGTTTAGCCTGCTGGGCACACGTACATATGATGTTTAGTGGGAAAAAGACTAAACTAAAGCAAGTTACGAGTAAAGAAATACAAGCGAAAAACGCATCTAAGATGGAGGCGGCACAATCCTCCTGCTCTGCATTACCTCAGAGACAGAAACAGAAGGAGAACTCTAACTCTTCTCCCTCTCAGCTTATTGACTCTGATTTTGAACTCAAGTTAACCCCTATTACATTACAGAATATTCCTCATGGCTCAGACCTTCTTAGTCAGTTTGAATGTGTCTTACAAAAAGCACTCCAAAATACCTCAAATACAATAAATTAAAAACTTACAAGGGAAATTTGTGAGGTAGAATGCCGTACATCAACACTAGAACATAAAATGGAGGCAATAAATGATATCACCATTAGTCCATTACTCATACAGGTGAATTAGAAGCCCTTAGAGAAGAAAATTCTATCCTTTACACACGCTTGGAAGATTTTGAAAACAGAGCCAGGAGATCTAACTTGCGACTCATTGGGATACCTGTAATCATAGTAGATCTCTAATCCACAGTGACAGTGCTATTTCAGGAGCTTGCCCCATCAATCCCCATTGAGTGCTTGGAGATGAACAGAATCCATAGAACTCTGGCCCCAAAAAAAGAAGACGGCCCCCCCAGGGATATGGTTATAAAGTTACATTATTCCTGAACAAAAGAGCAACTGATGGAAGCTGCACACAATAAGGATACATTTCCAAGGTCATCGCTATCAAATATTCCAAGACCTTTCACAACAGACTCTCCTCAAGAGAAAAGAGATGAAACCACAACTACAGATCCTCCAATATCACCACATTACCTATCGTTTTCCATTTTCTCTTCGCTTCAGTCACAAAGGTACCACATACGCCTGCAAGACGGTGGATGATCTCCTAACTGCAATTCAAGAGCTTCGTTTGTCAATTCCAGAAAATACTACAGAAGGTTCCAAACACAGAGCATCATCAAACTCACCCAAGACTCAACAAGATAGTCCTATTCAACAAGCCCATTCAAACACTAACAAGCAGATTCATTTTGCATCACCACCGCCAAATCCTGAAGAACAAATGGACTAAATTTCTCCTATGGTGATATTGCATTTTCAAAACTTTAACCCATTGTCATTATATATATATATGATGACCAAACTTAGGTAATCTCTGGAGATAAATCAAACATTCTATCACCTGATGGGATCTTCATCTTTAGAGATTCATACGTATATAAGTTTATTAAGTGCGTTGTAACTTTCCACACTATACCAAACTCTAATACTCCAACATGATCCCCTAGGTTTATTGAGTTTTAATTCACTTCCCTAGTTTATAGTTCATGAAGTAACGCAGATTTACAGAAAAAAACACTTCTGTTAACTTATTTTAATAATAGCTAATGTATTATTAAGTGACTCGTTATGTTTTATAAATTATTTGTATAACCTTTGAGGAGGCTGTCTTAGTCCTGGAGATGATCCACTGCGCCTCTCACTTGATCCTCAACTAGCCAGACTTATTGACTGGACACTCTTTGGACTACTTGTACCCACCGGCTGGTGATATTTCACCACCCCTTTGATACTAGCTCCATGTAGGAGCCACATTCCTCTATATTCAATAACTGCTTCTCTTCTTCAGTCCTAATACCAGAAATTTACTTTCTCTACTTAGTTCATTTAAAACCTCCCTCAATCTCTTTTCCCCTTCCTTTCCTATCCCCCTCTCCTCCAGAGTACTACCTCATTAGACAATAATCAAATAAGAATCTCATTCACTTTTTATAATGATGTCTTTTAACGTACTAACGCTCAATGTCCAGGGCCTCAACTCACCTCCAAAACGAACAAAAGCTTTTCACTCCTTCTCTTCACTTTCTGCACATGTGATATGCTTGCAGGAAACGCATTTTCATCACAATCCTCCCCTAAATTTATAAATTGCCAATACCCTCAGGTCTATATGGCCTTGGCCTCTATGAAGCAAAGAGGAGTGTTGATAGCATTCCACCATACTACCCCCTTTACTCTACACAAGGAAATTAAGGATCCTGAAGGACGATATATACTAATTACGTATCTTCTGTTAGACAATGAAATAACCATAGTTTCATATTATGCCCCCAATAGAAACCCTCTTTCGTTCCTCTCACATCTGTTCTCTGTAGCAGAATCACATAAGAAGAGTAGAATGTGGTGACTCAAATCAAGTAATATACCCAATTTTAGGCAAATCCCCTACACAACTACAACCTCAACGCCTTAATTTTCGACAGCTCCTTGATCAAAATTCCCTACTTGACTCTTGGCGTGAACAACATCCTCAAAGGAGACAATATACACATTATTCTCATCCCCACAAGATGTTTTTCCCATATAGACCACCTATTTGTACACATCAGTACTTCACCACTTATACAAAATTCTTTAATCATCCCATGTGCATGGTCATACCACAATGCGGTCATGACCACCTTCTCCATCTTCTCTTCCTTGATTCCAAGGCCTAATCATCGATCCTGGTGTATAAATGACAGTTTATTAGTCAACTCAACATAACAATGCCATTCAAGATTACATGACAAATAATTCACCCACTGATACAAATCCCCTGATATTATGGGAAGCTCTCAAACCATCTATCAGAGGAGTTTGTCTCAGCCAAGCATCTTACCACTGTAAATTAAAACAACAACTTCACAACAAGCTAGATAAAACTTTTCATAAAGCCTCTGAAGATTTTCAAAATTTGTCCTCTCAGTCAACTAAGCTAGCTTATGATAAAGCAAAATTAGAACTTGACCTCTTTTTGATGGACTCGGCGGTACAGACTCTTCGCAAATCAAAACATACATTATATATGAAAGCAAACCAACCAACCACATTCTTAGCATTAACACTACGTAGAGCAGATAACATTCCAAAACTGATTCAACGTCAAATAACCAAAAACACTTATTTGAGTAATCCACAGAAAATTCTAAATGAGTTCCGCAGAAAACTCAATGTCTTGTACCAAAATACACATAAATTTGACCAAAAAAAGCTTAGACACCCTATTATCCTCTATCCAACTCCCCTCCCTTTCCACAACTCAACAAGAAACTTTAGATAAATAGATCACAAATTTGGAAGTCACTCTGCAATAAAAACCTTAAAATTACACAAATACCCAGGTCCTGATGGATTCTCAGCCACCTAGTATAAAAGCCTTACTACCCTATTATCCCCACTCATGGCTCACGCTTTCAACTCTCTCCTAGGAGGATAGTCCTTTCGCTCAGAATCCCTACTAGCTTCAATATCCATGATTCCAAAACCACATACTGACGACACTTCTCAATACTCAACATAGACATCAAAATATTAGCTAAGATCCTCTCTAACCGATTTAACCCAATCATAGGAACCCTGATCCATAAAGACCAAACTGGTTTCATTCCCTCCAGTCAAACAGGTAATAACATTCGTCGTGTCACTCTTCTGGCCCATATAGCCAGAACTCGCCAAATCCCCGCTTGCTTCCTCTCAATGGACATACAAAAGGCATTTGATACTTTGTCATGGACTTATCTTAACACCATTCTTTATAGATGGGGATTTGGAGCACAATTCCTGAAATGGATCTCCTCTCTTTATCCAAATCCGAAAGCTTATGTTTCCTACTCGGGTTACCGCTCCGACCCCTTCAACATTGAAAAAGGAACCAGGCAGGGATGCCCATTATCCCCTCTTCCATTGGCTTTAGCAATTGAACCCCTAGCCCAACTTATAAGATCCAATACAAATATAAAAGGCCTTGAACTAGGTGGTTACTAGCATAAATTATGTATGTTTGCCGACGATGTCTTAGTATTCCTAACCTCGCCTCTACTGTCAGCCCCAAACCTCATTGACAGAATTACAAACTTACAAAATTCGGTAAATTATTTGGCCTCAAGATGAATCAACATAAATCAAAAGCCCTAAATATTTCATTATCATCTGAACTACAGAAACAATTACAAGACTCCCTCCCATTTACATGGTCGACAACACATATATCCTACTTAGGGATCTCATTTAATTATCTAATCCAACTGACTTATATACCGCAAATTATTCACCCATGCTAACTCAGTTAACTGCCCTAATGAAAAAAATGGTCTTCCTTACCATTAGCAGGGATGGGTAGAATCACAGTGGTTAAGATGTGAATATTGCCTAAAGTTTTATACCTGTTCCAAGTGCTCCCTATACATGTTCCTGCATACTTTTTGTGCATACTACAACGCAAAACAGCCCAAAAGTTAAACCTTGATTACCACAAATGACTCTATCTATACCCCGAACCCGTGGAGGCCCAAGCATTCCAAATTTCTCAAAATATTACTAAGCCTCTCAATTAGCACAATTGTCTAAGTACCATGCCACAAAATATATTCCTCTTTGGGTATCATTAGAGTCGGTTGATTGTGACCCAATTTCAACATCAAACCTATTATGGCTTTCACCATCCCAGTGCCGTACAATAACAAATCCAATCACAAAACCCGTTTCAGTCTCCTATCTCAACATAACCCTCTCCTTTCTTTTCTACATAATCCATCTTTCTACTCTGCTTGGACTTCACCTTCCTCCTTTTCAGCCTGGTCAAATGTAGGTCTTCCATGAGTTCATCACTTCTATGAATCTGATAAAATGGTATCCTTATCTACACTCTGCAAATCTCACAACATACCAAATAATAAAACTTTTAGATATTTACAAATGAAAAACTTTTTGTCCCAAAATACCCCACACAAAACTCCAGACTACACTACATTTGAACGATCGTGTATATCAGACCCACACAGACTTGGACATATCTCAGACTTGTATGCCCAACTACTTTCACACACAACCTACCCCCCCCCCCCATCATATACTTCTAAATGGGGTACTGATTTAAACCTTCCTCCAGATACATTGGATTGGGCACAAATCTGGCAAGCTACAAAATATGCTACACCAAACATAGTAGCCCTTCAAACGAATTATAAAGTTCTTACCAGATGGAACCTAGTTCCCGTAAGAATATCAAAATACCTCCCCCCAAACCCCATCACTGCTTTCAAGGCTGTTGTGACCCAGGTACACATCTTCACATTTGGTGGACGTGTCCGAATGCCCAGACCTTTTGGTCAAAAATATTCAACATTCTCTCTACCATGTTTGATATCACCTTACAACTTAATCTAACGGTGGCTCTCCTAAATAATAAGCCACATAACATAACACAACACCAATTTAAACTCCTACTATATGTTTGTCAAGTCACCTAGAGGCGAGGTGACAGGTGCACCCCGTAGGGTTGGGGATGCACCGCAAGGTAGTGGACCCTACGGCTGACTGCTGCAGACGGGGGACAGATCCCACTGGGGTAAGAGCGTAAGATTCCCCGGGGCGCGGAGTCTAAGAGCCAGCTGGTGTTCACCAGAGCTTCGAGTGGTGAAGATGGTCTTGGCTGCAACTGGCTCCAGGTCGCGACCCCCAGGGTCCCCCAGCTCACACCCACAGTAGGGAACAGGAGGATAGGGATGGTGAGGGACAAAGCCAAAGTCGGGGCCACAAGCAGAACAGAATAGTCGGGTACACGCCAATAGGTCAGGGTCACAGGCAAGCAGGGATGGTCAGAACACGCCAAGGTCGGTAACGGAAATCAGTAGCAGAGCACACGACAGGAAACAGGAAGCTAATACACAAAGGAATACACAATGGTTGATCAGCACTGAGCCCTGCAGTGCACAGGTTTATATAGGCTCCCTGATAGGGCCTGGGGTGGAGCCATGCTTAGAGGAGAGGTTATAAAAACCACCAGGTGGAAGTAGCTGGCTTCTTAGTCTGAAGACATGAGGGAAGGTAAGCAAACACAGGAAGATCACTGCATAACCATGACAGTACCCTCCCTCTTACGAGGCCTCCCCCTTCCCTGCCTGGGTCCAGGCTTAAAGGGAAACTCCAGATGGAACCTCCTTAACAGACAGGGAGCAAAGACCTCAGATGCAGTGATCCAAGACCTCTCCTCAGAACCCAACCCTTTCCAAAGTACGAGGTATTGAAGAATGCCTTTACGGAGCCGGGAATCCAAAACTTGACTAACCTCGTATTTTAGATTATCCTCAGAAACCAAAGCAGAGGTAGGGAGAGGACGAGAGGACTTGAGGACTAAAGGCTTTTTAGGAATGGGTAAGGGCATGAGAAGATCAGGAGTCTGAGCAGGGACCCCCAAACCCTTAAAGTTGAGTTGGGCATCCATCACAGGACCACCAAACTGGGCAGAGGTCAGTGGATCCCTGAGGTCAGGTTGGTTAGAGGGTGACATGTCGCAAGATTTAAGCTGGATAGCAGAAACACAAACAGAACCCAGAGAAAAAGATTGAAAACCCCTCTTGGCCGAATGAGGTATTCTATCCAAAGGATGGATTGAGCCTCTTAAATGGGTTTGAACGGACATAGTAGTAGTAGGGTGAGACTGGGTCACAGAAGGTCCTGAACAAGAAGCAGGAAGCTCATAGGGCATGGGCTGGACTGGCATAAGTGGTGTGGAGGCCGACTGATTAGTATAGTCAGATGTAGCGACCATCGCATCACAAGGCATAGCGACTCTGGAACTTGCAGACAAGTTAACCTGGCTGTGTGTCCAAGGGAGATTAGGGACAGGCAAAGGTAAATGGTTATGCGAACTGGAGTGAATGATCGACTCAGGTTCATAGGTGGGCTCCTCATCCAGAGTACCACATGACCTAGAGACTGCTCCAGTCCGACTATTGCAGGACGTATCGCAGGGATCGCTATATACAGCAGGAAAAGCAGAAGATACTGGGATGGTGGAAACAGGAAGTCTCTCCTTTGGGGTACCCTTGAGTAGGCAGGAAGAGGAACAGGAGGAACCCCAAGCCAGGATCTGTCCAGCAGACCAGTCAACGTGTGGAGAATGGAGCCGAAACCAAGGAAGACCTAATATGATAGGAGATGAAGCCTTAGGTAAGACAAGGAAGGAAATCCACTCCTGGTGGAGGGTCCCTACTGACATCTTAACAGGAATAGTCTGGAAGCGGATAGGGCCCTCTGGGAGGACCGTGCCATCAATCGCCAAGACCACCAATGGTGTTGTAAGGGGCAAAAGGGTAAGTCTCATGGAGGATGCAGTTTCCCAATCCATGAAATTGGCAGCGGCTCCGGAATCCAGATGTGCTGAGACCGAACGAGAGGAAGCACCGACATGAAGCAACACAGAAAGGAGAAAACGAGAAGGTGAAGGTGATATTTCAGGGTCTAATACTCCACCTTCCAGATGTATTAGCCCTGAGCGTTTTTCCGGACGAAGAGAACAAGTGTCACGGAAATGACCTTTGGCCCCACAATAGAGGCATAGGCCCAGAGTTCTGCGCCTAGCGCGTTCTTCGGGAGATAACTTAGTCCAGCCCAACTGCATAGGTTCCTCGGTAGGCAGGGGGTGCTCCTCGGATCGAGGAGAAGGGACTGGGGACTCAGGCTGCCTAAAGAACGGGGAGTGCTGGCGTCTTTTTTCCAGGGCCCTCTCCTGAAAGCGAATATCGATCTGGTTACACAAGGTGATGACACTATCCAGATCAGCAGGAAGGGATCTTCCTGCTAATTCATCCTTCACTCTATCAGAGAGGCCATGTAAAAAGGTTGCAACTAGGGCCTCATTATTCCAGCTCAATTCAGCTGTGAGGATACGGAACTGAAGAGCATACTGTCCCACAGAAGCAGACTCTTGACGGAGACGTAAAAGAGCGCTAGCCGCTGAGGAGACACGACCCGGTTCCTCGAAGATATTCCGAAAAAGTTTCAAGAAATCAGACAGGTTAGAAACCACTGGATCATTCAGTTCCCACAGAGGAGCGGCCCAGGCTAACGCCTCGCCGGACAGGAGGGATATGATATATGCGACTTTTGCCCGATCGGACAGGAAGTTTTGGGGCAGAAGTTCAAAATGAATTGTGCATTGGCTGAGGAAGCCCCTGCAGGCCTTGGAGTCCCCAGAGAAACGGGACGGAGCTGGCAGTACTAATGAATGCGTGGATGCGACTGGTGCGATAGGTGCAGTCGCAGATAGCGGTTGAGGTTGTTGAACTGGGGGTCCTAATGAGGCCTGAACCTGTTCAAAACGGGATGCCAAATCCTGAAGGAATTGCATCACCTGCGTCTGATGCGATTCTTGGGTCTCAAGTCGCCGAACTAAGCTCTGCAATGGATCATCTGCAGGAAGCGGCACGTCAGCTGGGTCCATGGCTGATCAAACTGTCAAGTCACCTAGAGGCGAGGTGACAGGTGCACCCCGTAGGGTTGGGGATGCACCGCAAGGTAGTGGACCCTACGGCTGACTGCTGCAGACGGGGGACAGATCCCACTGGGGTAAGAGCGTAAGATTCCCCGGGGCGCGGAGTCTAAGAGCCAGCTGGTGTTCACCAGAGCTTCGAGTGGTGAAGATGGTCTTGGCTGCAACTGGCTCCAGGTCGCGACCCCCAGGGTCCCCCAGCTCACACCCACAGTAGGGAACAGGAGGATAGGGATGGTGAGGGACAAAGCCAAAGTCGGGGCCACAAGCAGAACAGAATAGTCGGGTACACGCCAATAGGTCAGGGTCACAGGCAAGCAGGGATGGTCAGAACACGCCAAGGTCGGTAACGGAAATCAGTAGCAGAGCACACGACAGGAAACAGGAAGCTAATACACAAAGGAATACACAATGGTTGATCAGCACTGAGCCCTGCAGTGCACAGGTTTATATAGGCTCCCTGATAGGGCCTGGGGTGGAGCCATGCTTAGAGGAGAGGTTATAAAAACCACCAGGTGGAAGTAGCTGGCTTCTTAGTCTGAAGACATGAGGGAAGGTAAGCAAACACAGGAAGATCACTGCATAACCATGACAATGTTACTACAGCTGCACAACAATCTATAGCAAAAGCCTGGAAATCAACCACACCCTGTGTTGTGTCAGTGAAACAACGTGTAACATAAGCAATGATCCATGCTAAAATGGAGGCAATCATACTTGATAAACTTTCTAAATTTGAAACACTATGGCTTCCATGGATAACACACCATCTACCACCAGATCTAGACTACTCACTTCTTTTACCCTGAAGAGGTTTACCACCTTTCAAACATTAATGCTATATGATTCTTTGTATATTTGAACAAACGATCCCCTCTGGAGACCATTCCTTCCCTCCAACTCCCCTTCAGATCCCACCCCTATATCCCACTTTAATTTTGACATTATAATATTGGGAATGTATTGATCCAATCTTATATTAGATTACATTATGGAAGAAAGAATATTTATGGTTTATAGACAAACTAACCAAAGATACGACTGGGGTGGTTGGTGGCGTTGTCTGTTTGCCCGGGATAAGCCAAGCCACATAGCCGGATCTTGGCCCTGGTTGAACGGGTGTCTCTCCCGGACATCCTAGTGATGACCGATTTAATCTACCATAGATGACCTTTTATTCCTCAATTCTATACATAAGATATATTCTTATCTTCCTTTATTCAAATTATACTAGGTTAATTACTTGAAAAGAATATAGTTTTCAAATATGTATACTGGATTAAATATATTTTCATATTGCTTACTGCACGGTAACTAAGCTTCTGTCATATCATGATTCATTTTTGAGAAGTTCCTTTATTCAAGTTTGTTTACCTTATACAAATTCAAAGCCTGTATTGTTTACTTGTACTGTATTATTCTCAATAAGTTATTTGAAAAAGAAAAGTCAGAAGGTGCTAATTTCTTTTACTTGGAAAAATGGATTGTGCTTTTTATGTTTTATTAAAGTGTTATTGAATTTTTTCCATATTGTTTTTGTTAAAAATAGTTGTTTGTTTTCCATACAAAGACAAGAGCAAATATAAAGCTATCCTAGTTCCAATTGTCCACATGTTTAATGTTGTAACTGAAACTTGACAATAAATATTGTTAAAATGCTAAGGAAATTGTACATTTCTCATGTTTTAATAGACATACAGTGACTACAATCTTAGTCGTAGAACCGACTTGAGATTCAGACCTCGGCCCAAAGAAAATGTTGGCGACCGGACCGTCTTGAATTTTAATTTAGTACCCCTGCTCTAGATGTTGGTCTCACCATTTTACTGAGAGGAGGAAAAGAAAAAACTATTTACTGACCAGACTATAGGGAAACATTATGCTGTGATGATGGAGACCATTAATAGGAAACATTTAAAGGTTATAAACATAAACTAATTTGTCAGACAAATTCTCTCTCTTACCTGTTAATTATTACCTGAGAGGACAGAAACTATCATCTACTGTATCCCAATAATCACCCAACTGTATGAGATACAAAATGAAGCCCACAAACAAACTAAACTGGAGCCTTTCTCCCGCAGTGCCCCCTTGTGGTAGAAATGCACATTTCTCTTATTTGAGAACTGCATTGAGAAGTACAGTGTTACTTGAATTGTATTCCAGGATTTGCTTGTCTTCAGAGAGAACTTGCAATAATTTAAGACTTGACATAAAGTCTCAGAAATCTTTCAAAAAGGTCTTCATGTTATATAGTTTGAATATCATATCATAGATATATTATTTATCACTGTAAAAGAACATTTTCCACATGAATTTTCTGGTAAAAAAAACTTTTTTTCTCAATTCTTCCAGGCATTCCCATCTCTATTCCCCATTCCAAGTAGGCGGTCAGGCCCTGTAAGATTTATAAATTTTTATTCCTGCTAGTTTTCTGTAGGCTTACTTTCCGTCTGTGTGGTCTATTTCCTAGTTGCTTTTTACAATGTTATCTGTCATCTGATACATCAATTTTCCCACTTTGATTTAAATTCAATAACAATTCAAAAATTCAGCCCACATTTCCATTCTTTTGTTCTATACCCTGGTTAAAGAAGAAGTCCAGGTATGGATATTTTGACATAGTTACATTGGTCCAGCTCATACCATACCTGTGAGATCTCTCTAAAGAAGCATTTTTCAACTAAAGTTCCACCAGATATTCCTGGTGGTTCCTTGAGAAACCCCTGCCACTTGGATACATTCCCACTGACAGCTATTTGTAATGGGGGCTCTTCCCAATGACCACAAATGTAAGAAGCCATCTTCCTAGTAATTATCACACCAATGCGCCGTGAGTTTTAGGTATAATAATTATTAGCAGGAGTTCCCTGAGAGAAAGTTATTTCAAGGCTTCCCCCAAGTTTAAAAAGTTGAGAAAGGCTGCTCTGGAATCTGGAATCCACGGTAATAAAGACGACTTCTAGAGGGATCCTGAAGGTATGTTATTAGCATGGTTACAATGGTTCAGCTGGACCACAGCTGGAACTATTTTTTTAGAACCCCTACTCTAATACTTTATATAAGTGTTAAAGGCATATTAGATACATCTTTTAATACCCTCCTCGATGAGCTTGCTGTTGCAGGTGTAGTTGCTGGTACTGGCCATCAGATTTGCAGCTAATTTTCTGCTTTCTGTTTAGGGATAGCAGACAATGTTCTCTGCCTCAGCAACAGTATAACAGTTCATTAAACTGACCACTACTTGATACAATGCAATGATTTTATCATATTGTAATTAGCTACACCTGTCAGGAACAGTCTATCACAGTATTACCATTTTGTTACAATGCAATTAACTGCAATCCTCTGAAAATTCTTTCCTATTTAGCCCCTGATTAACTTTGAATTAACCCGAAAAATTGCTCTCATGACCGCCTTCACCCCCTTCTATTTTGTTTGTAGCGTTGTGTAGAAAAAAGTAAAATACATTTTTTTTTTTTTATTATAACTTTACAACACTCTGCCAGAAACATAATTTAATGCCCTGATAAACAATGCAAAATGCAGAATACAACTGAATATTGTCATGGTTCTGTGTACATTGATTTAAGCATTTGCACCTGTGGGTTAGTGTTCGAGCAACGTGTCTCCACGCTGAAACTGGGCCTCCCTGTTCCTCTGCCGCTTGCTGTTCCTCCAGTACACTTGTATTCTGTGTGTTTGTTTGGTTTTGTTATTGTTCTCTGGTGTTTTTCAGTGCGCTCTTGTATTTCCTTCAGTTTCTGGCCATGTATCCCTTCATTTTCTGTTAATGTGGGTGCTCTTCACAGCATTGTTTCTTGTCGATTGGCTTTGCCCTTAATTCCTGCTTGCTGTGTCCATCTCTATCTCTCTCTCTCTCTCTCTCTCTCTCTCTCTCTCTCTCTGTGATATTGCCAAGCTTCCCCCACTCTCCTGGGCTTCACGCTTGTTCCCTGCGTTCTCCCCTTAGTGTCCCTCCTTGCTAGCTGCCATAGTGTTTCCTTTGGTCCTTGTATCCTGTGTGTACCCTGAGTCCATTCTGCTGGCACTGAGCCTTCACGGGGGTATTACAGAGACCCAACCTGGGGGCAGCCTCCACACCTCCAGTGGCTCTGGTGAAGACCTTAGATCCTATGACTCTGACCCCCCCCCCCCCCCCCTATCTGCCATCCCCTGCCACTTGGGTTGCCACCTCATTCCTTTTAAACCAAACACATATTAATTACACAGGTTCTAAGGCTGATTAAGGTGGTAACTAAACTCACTTGGTGCCTTATCTATATCAAATTAGCCTCAGAAACTGTGTAATTCATTTACCTTTAGGTTTAAAGGGATGAGGTGGCAATCCTACCTGGCACACCTGTTTAGCCACCCCTACTGCTCCCCTACACCCAGAGTTTTAAAGTCCCAGATGTTTCAGTTGTCAGATAGTGACATTTATTTCATAACTTATTTCATAACTAACATTGGTTAAGTTGCTAAAATGTTTTTATTATTAACCACTTCACGCACGCCCTATAGCAGTTTTACTGTTACAGGGTACGGGTCATGACACACAGCAAAAGCCCATCGGTGGGTTCCAGGTACTCGATATCTGCTGGCACCCGCGGATCGTTGAGCAGAGAGACAGACCTGCGATCTGCCTATGTAAACAATAAATCCCATGTCTTCTCTAAGTAAAAGCACCTCACACAGTTTAGTAAAGCACTGGCTAGGCACATTGCCCCTGATGCTAACCCCTTCCCAGCCAGTGTCATTAGTATAGTGACAGTGTATATTTTTAGCACTGATCACTGTATTAACCAGTTCTGGACCAGCCACCGCAGTTATACTGTGGCAGGTTGACTCGGCTGGGTGAAGCGTTGTAGCTGTATGGGGGCCACAACGATCAGATTTGTTGTAGTACCAATTAGTCCCCAGGCCCAGGCCAATGATTTCTGGCCTGGAACCGGTGATCGGTTCTGGCGAATGAAATACTCCCCTGCCTGTGTAAGTGTAAACACAGGAAGGGGAGGTGATGTAATCTCCCCTTGTGGAACTCTTTTCCCTTCCAGAGAGAGGAGAGAAGACATTTCAGAGTAAGTTGCACCAACACTATACTGGCACAGTACACATAGGCACACTTGTCACCCCCCGATTTCCCCCAGTTAACCCCTTCACTCCCTGTCACTGTGTCACCCAGTGTAGTGTTCATATTTTTTTTGATCACTGTACTGGTGTTGTTTGTGACAATAATCAGTGTTAGGGTACTTAGTGGTAGACCCAGATAGGTCTAGGGACCCCCTAAACCCCCCTATTAACGATTTAACCCCTTGATCACCCCCTGCCACCAGTGATTATCATATTAGTGTCATGTGTAATGCTGGTTAGCTAGTTTTTTTTTTTATAGCATCGGGGCACCTGTCGTATATTACCTAAATAAAGGTTTAACCCCCTGATCACCCAGCAGGTGATATCAGTTAGGTTTTAACATCAGTCAGGGTCTGCATCACCCCAGGCAGTGTCAGATTAGTGCCAGTAGTGCTAACATCAATACACGCACCATATTCCTCCCTTAGTAGTATAGTGTCTGGATGGATCCATATCTGATCAGATCTATACTAGTGTCCCCAGTAGTTTAGGGGTCCCAAAAATGTAGTGTTAGACGAATCATCCCAGATTCCTGCTAGCACCTGAGTTTAGCCCCTCTGCCCAGCCCATCCAAGTGCAGTATCAATAGATCACTGTCACTTACAAAACACAAAACACATAACTGCAGCATTCGCAGTCAGGCCTTATCCCTTATTCGCAGTCAGGCTAACAGTTTTTTTGGTAGCGTTGTAGCTGACAAACATGTGCTCTTTGTTCCTTTGAGTCTCACTAGTGTACCACTATATTTAGAGGTCAAAATGTCCAATCAAAGGTATATTAGTGAAGAGGCCTACGTGTTTCTGAGCCTGACAGATGAGAGTGAAGAGGAAGCCACCGATTTATCCGATTCTGGCTCAGAATACGAATCAGTAGACAGCAGCGGCAGCCTAACAGATAGCTCTGACGACGGAGTAAAGGTCCCTACCAAGGTCAGGCATACCGGACCCCATTTGTCTGCTGTTGTTGAGGTGCAAGAACCGCAGGTCCCTCGAATGGAGCAGAGAACCAGTACTAGTGCCGCTCATCCTTCTGGTGAACTAGAAAGCACCAGTGGCCTAGTACATCCTGGTCATACATCCAGCACTACAGTAACACTTGGTGACATGGCGAGTCCCATAAGTGCAGTTCAAGCTGGCGAGGTGGCTTGCACAAGTAGTGTCCCGCAGCCACCAATAAGAAGACAAACACAGGCCCATCAAGCTCATAGTGCCCTTCCTGCTGCATTTGCCAATCTGAATTGGAAGCCCACCACTTCTGCAGCACCCGGACTTCCCCCATTCACTCACCAACTCGGAAATGAAGGTGTAAACAGTTGATTTTACGTCACGTGATTTTTATTCGTTGTTTTTCACAGAAGATTTCTACAGAACTATTGTGGACCAAAGCTGGTTGATTCATCGGCGCTAATCCACAGTTGACCCTTGCCAGAGATTGGAAACCTATTATGTTTTCTGAATTTAAGACCTTCCTGGGCCTATCCCTCCTCATGGGCATAGTTAAAAAAAGTGACTTGCGGTCATATTGGTCCACTGACCCAATTCACCGTATGCCTGTGTTCTTTGCCTCCATTACAAGGACACGATACGAGCAGATCTTGTGGTTCATGCATTTCAATGACAATGAATTCTGTTGTCCTCGGGGTGACCCTGGATATGATCCACTCCACAAAATTCAGCCCCTCATAAACCACTTCAAGCAACAGTTTGCAGCCTTGTTTACTCCCTATCAAATGAAAAAAACTCACCAGAAAATTGGGTTTTTAGGCAGCAAGATAAAGATAAAATATGGTACAATTGGGTAATGATGTAAAAAAGATTATATTTATTCAAGAAGGGGACAAAGCAAAACCCCCTTAACATAAAAGTAAAAACATGAGCTCCTATGGCGACAGAATGTTAAAAACACAAAAAAAGGGGTGGGGTTTGGTACCTATGGTTATATTACCAATACATATAATAAGTTGTCGGAGATATGGGAAAAGGGGGGGAGGATAATACATACATTTCTCTGTTTCTCCTGACACTTTTTGGCTAAGCCAACATGTCCTATTGGGTTTTTCTTCCCCAATATTGTTCATTTGGCATTCAATAAAATATTACTTACTATTTTTTGTATTTTATTACCACAGGTGTTTGCCTGCCCACCATTATACCACCAGGTGATTGTCCGTGATCTTTTTTACATCATTACCCAATTGTACCATCTTTTTTCTTTACCTTGCTGCCTAAAAACCCCATTTTCGCTCTGGGTGAGCAGCGCTCTCAAATCCCTTTGAGAATGTGTCCTTCTCTTGCTGTATAAAGTTTGGTGGTTAAACACCTTTTCCCCTGTATGACACATGAGAGTTTAAACATGAGCTTTCACAGGTGAAATCTCTTTTAAGTCATTGAAGTTTTTTGTAATTTATTTGGGTTTTTTTTCATTACTCAATATGAGCAGTTTTCAGGGAGATGAGATTGAAAAGGGGGATCAAGTGGAAACTGCCATTCTAACTGCCACTTCGAAACTCAGCAGAGTCTTGGAGAAAAAATCTGCATTATTTTGGCATATCAAATCGCTTGAGAGATATAGTAAAGAACAGATTAACCCGTTGGGACTCAGAATCCACATTTTTCCGAATTCGGATCATATTAGCATTGAATGCAAACAGGAATGGGAGGACAACCTTAGAGCATGTTCTAAGGAAATGATGGATATCCTCATTAGGGAATATAATAAATAAATGACAGTTCTGGATGCGGAAATCAGTAGTCTGGAATTAGCCCTTAGCCCTTGTACACACGGTCGGAGATTCCGACAACTCCGACGGATTAATTCCGGAAGAGGTCCGGAAGTGATGTTGCATACACACAGTCGGACTAAGTTGGCGGAAAATCCGATTGTACATAATGTGATGACGTTATTTCGTTAGGACGGGACTACGTTCAGGCTAGTAGCCAATAGCTTTGGTCTAGGAATTTGATCTGAGCATGCGTGGCACTTTGTGTAGGCTACACATGATCGAAGTATGTCCGATAGGAGCATTTTGACGGAAAGTTTTACCGGCAAGTTGGAAAACTTGGTCTGTCAGATATTCCGACGGAAACAGTCCAATGCAGACCACACACAGTCGGAATATCCGACAAAACGGTCCGATAGGAAACATTCCGCTGGAATCTCCGACCGGGTGTACAATGGCTTAAACCTTGTGTGCAGCATGCCTGATATCTGGACTTACGAGTGAAATTACAGGAGGACCTGTCAGTCTATAACGGGAACATCCTGCACAAAAAGGAACTCAAATATTGGCGAGATAAAACAGCCTTTACAGAAGGACACGCCAACAAATGGAACACCAATAAGCAGAGTAAAAATAATTTGCAGAATAAAAATTTGCCATCCAAGCAACAATTCAAATTTTCAAAAAAAGACATGTCTAAACCCTCAAGTGCATCCAATAAGCAGAGTAAAAATAATTTGCAGAATAAAAATTTGCCATCTAAGCAACAATTCAAATTTTCAAAAAAAGACATGTCTAAACCCTCAAGTGCATCCAATACAAATGTAAACCCTAATATGTCCCATAAAGGGCGGGTCAAATTTAAAAGGGGCCGAAACAATAAAGGATCACCTGAACAAGATAAGAAGAAACGCACTGTTGATACAAATACGGGGGAGCAACTTAGGGATCTGACAATCCTAGAACAGCCATCTTCTTCCCCTATACAAAATGAGACCTTGGAAGCCCAAAGGATAGCCAACGTGACCAATGTGTCACAGACTAACCAGCTAGCTGGACCAGTGCAAACCTCTGGCAAAGCCCCTTTAAACCTGATGCAGGGCCTCCCCTCACCCCAACCCAACAGGGGAACAGGAAATCTGGATGCCTATGTTACACGGATCCAACAGAATCCTTTAGCGTAGTTAATCTTTCATCTCATCCCTTGTCCCCAGCTGAGATTAAGGTACTCTCTCAGGGACTAACCTTTAGTCCACAGGAGAATTTTGACTTGTTTGAAGTAGTTACTGACCTTCAGCTCTTTGCACGCAGACTCCTACTCAGGAGTTTGCATGCAAGGACGGATGTTGAAATTGATACCACTGATTTGTCTAATTTTACTATGAAGGAATTCAAGGCCCTATGGGACCTGACACTCCTTTTCCAGGAAAATAATACTCTAGACCTGATAGACCAAATAGATTTGGAATCATTACTCGATAATGCTAATAAGTCTGCTATCAATCCAAAAGTCCTTTTTAAAAAACCCTCTGCGTAGTTTCCCCCTCTGAACCTTAATTCCAGTATAGACATATTCATCAAACAATCAGTTTGGATATTTGTAAATTATCGAGCAACAAGATCCGCCCAACTAATCTCACATCTGAGGAACTTAAGGTATTAGATACATTACGGAATAATGTAAAAATTATGATCAAACCCTTGGATAAAGGAGGGAATGTGGTGTTGATGGATAACCACGATTATATACGTATGTGTCAAGACATCTTGGACAACCAGGATTGGTATTTACCAATCCCTGTTAGAGTGATACAAATGTATCACTCTAAGTTTTGTGACTTGATTGATTCGGCTCTAGCAAGAGGAGTGATTACTATAGACCAATATGAATTCATTAGAGTGAAACATCCAAAGGTAGCTACCTTTTATAGTCTACCTAAAATTCATAAGTGTCCAACCCACCCCCCGGGACGACCCATTGTCTCTGGTAGGGGTGGGTTAACTGACAATCTGAGTAAATTTATCGATTCATTTCTTCAATCCCTGGTCATTGATATGCCTTCTTATTTGAAGAACATTATCCATTTACTACAATCAATAAAAGATTGCACTCTATCGCACAATGCCTTTTTGCTCGCTATAGATGTGGAGGCACTCTACAGCTCAATCCCCCATGCTAAGGGGATCGCAGCTGTGCGGAGGACTCTACACAAAAGCGGCAAATATGACCAAGAGCTAAACAACTTCATCATTGATGGGTTGGACTTTATATTACATCACAACTTTTTTGCGTTCAACTGCTCTCACTACCTCCAGGTGCAGGGTGTAGCCATGGGCACCTGCTGTGCCCCGGCCTATGCCAATCTGTACCTGGGGGAGTGGGAGCAGACCCTCCTAGACGACAGGGACCTCGCCATGTATACGGGCCACATTACCAAGTGGCTTCGATACATTGATGACGTCCTCGTCATCTGGGAGGGGTCAGAGGACTCTCTGTTGGAGTTCTATGCGCGTATGAATCATAATGCTCACAATCTCAAATTTACCATGACCTACAATCGTGATAAAGTGACCTTTTTGGATGTCCAATTGGAAGATACTTTTGGGAATCAACTTTCCACTACACTTTACCGCAAGGACACCGCAGGTAATACGGTGCTCCATGCGGAAAGTTTTCACCCCACTATACTCAAACAATCAATACCTTACGGACAATATTTACGCATACGCAGGAACTGTTCTGATGATTCCCTCTTTAAAATAGAGGCTGGGAAACTCCAATCTAGATTATTAGCAAGAGGATATAGCCGCTCCTGCCTGCGCAAAGCATATAACAAAACGGCTGCACAGGCCAGAAACGACCTATTGACCTATAAATTTTTTTCAAAGGATCCTACTTCGGCCCCAACTAGGATTATTCTCCGTTTTTCCAAACAACAACAAGCAATTAAAAATATCGTTCAGAAGCACTGGTTGATACTTACAGATGATCCCAAAATCAATGGCCTTATCTCAAAAAAATCTCAATCACTTTCAAACGGGCTACTTCATTACAGGATATGTTGTTCCAAAGTGAGTTCAAAAATTAGTCTAAGCCCTTGTACACATGGTCGGAGATTCCGACAACCAAATCCGTCGGAGTAATTCCGACGGATTAATTCCGGAAGAGGTCCGGAAGTGATGTTGCATACACACGATCGGACTAAGTTGTCGGAAAATCCGATTGTACATAACGTGATGATGTTATTTCGTTAGGACGGGACTACGTTCAGGCTAGTAGCCAATAGCTTTGGTCTAGGAATTTGATCTGAGCATGCGTGGCACTTTGTTCGTCGGTGTAGGCTACACATGATCGGAGTATGTCCAATAGGAGCATTTTGTCGGAAAATTTTACTGGAAAGTTGGGAAACTTTGTCCGTCGGATATTCCGACTGAAACAGTCCGACGCAGACCACACACAGTCGGAATATCCGACAAAACGGTCCGATAGGAAACATTCCGTCGGAATCTCCGACCGTGTGTACAAGGGCTAAGAGACTGAAACACTGTTCAGTCTCAGGCTCATTTCCATGAGGACACTGCTAATTTTGTCAATATATGAAACAAGATCAAACTTTTCATCTCCCCAACGGAAATATATTTCAGCCCCAACATTTCGCGAACTGCCAAACACGGGGTGTAGTTTACCTCATGTCCTGCGAATGTGGGGCATTTTATGTTGGGAAAACCAAGCAGAAATTTTACCAACACATGTCCAAACACATTTAAAGCATGCGTATTGGTAATCATTACCTTCCTTTGGGTCGACATGCAGTAGTGGTACACAACTACAAAATGCCTGTTATATCCTTCACTGCACTGGACCGAATTCACATTCCAGACCCAGGCGGTGACTGGAATAAAATACTACTCCAACATGAGCAGAGATGGATATTTAAGCTAAATGCCACCTCTGCTCCAGGACTCAATGAATCAATTTTGTTTGCACCTTTTCTTAAGGGGTTTTCCTCTGGCAAAACACAATAAATCAAATATTTTGACCTTTAGGGAAAAATTATTTTCACCCTCTGAGGATCAAATTACAATACGTTTTTGTAATCTAACTTCTTTTAGGCTTTCTCTGTGATCTAAATTCACCTAGTGGTTGTCTCATGTTTTTGCATATTCGATGCAAACACATTTTATCTCATTACAATGATGAGTTAATAAAATAATATACCATGTTCAATAGGCTTTTCTCTTTGGGTTACAATCCTATATATGGGTATAACTATTGCTCTATAAGGATTCTAAAAGAACAATATTTTTCTATGTGGAAATATGTACAGAATGTGTTTTTCCCCTTTACTTCTCCCTTCCCTTTTTTATTTTTTTTTCAGGATTCCGGAGGATCCGACAGGGGGCGCATCCTGGATGGATCTGGTATTCGCAACACGTCTTCCCGGCAAGGGGGGGAGGAGATCTGTATAATTCGGTTCTCCTCCCCATATCCTCAGCTGTGGAGTTGACGGGCTGGTCCCGCTGTCCAGGCGAGGAATACTCCCTTGCCGGCTGCATCCCAGGGCACTTTCCGGACGCCGCATCTCGTGCGGGCACATGACTTGCGGACGTCATGATGTTGCAATGGAAGTAACGTCATTTCGGGGTCGTTGCTGACTTCCTGGAACACCGGGGAAGCCACACAGAGCTTCTTCTTTGCAGACAGCCGAATACCGGTGGATGGGTGGGATATGGACACACCTGTGGGTAATGGCTGACCAATCTTATTAATTGACCGGCACTATATATATTCCAACAGTGTTTGGCTTTCCCATTCCTAGCGGCATAGCAGAGGAATCAGACACACCAATCGCCTTTCTTTTGGTAGGTTTTCATGTCATGAGACTGGAACACTTCACTGCTCCATCAGTATTTCCAGGCATCAAACATACTTATAGACATAGAATGGTACTTTACATATACTATTTATTCGCAGGTGGACAGTAACTATTCCCGGGTGATATCACTCTCCACAGCAGTATATCTGGAGCAGTGTAAGCGAATGCGAATTGTCCTTCTCTCTTAGACACTATTCCTGCCATGTTTCAGTGCACACATATTTGCTTAAACATTTTCAATGTCACTTTTCTTTTACACAAGCATATATACATATGCTGTCACCTCTATGATATTTTCGCACTTTTTATATTTCACTGTCATCCTCACTGACATTCAAGGGATATCCTTTTTGGATTGCGGAACTTGAACAATTGCATTTTCATATATTATAGGCCTTCACACTAAAATCCCTCCTCCCTTCCTCCCCCCCTTTTTTTTTCCCCTTCACATTTTGCATATATGAGTTCACGTTTTTCACACAGGGTTGTGTGTCGTTATGGTTTCATTATACACACTGGTTCACCTTTCTACACAGGGTTGTGTGCTACTTCTATCTCTATTCACATATATGTCACATGGACTATCCAACAAAAACCTTATGGGCGTTTTGATGTGATGCCCTTTGCTGTCTGCCTCTGGGTGGGTTTTGGTACCTATGGTTATATTACCAACACATATAATAAGTTGTCGGAGATATGGGAAAGGGGGGGGGGGGATAATACATACATTTTTGTCCATCTCTGTTTCTCCTGACACTTTTTGGCTAAGCCAACATGTCCTATTGGATTTTTCTTCCCCAATACTGTTCATTTGGCATCCAATAAAATATTACTTACTATTTTTTGTAATTTATTACCACAGGTGTTTGCCTGCCCACCATTATACCACCGGGTGATTGTCCGTCCTCCCTCCCAGTTTAGGGGGAGGATGTCGACCTAATGTGTGACCTCTCGAAAGGCGTAATTTGTGGCCCCGGCCAGTCTTGGATTGCAGCGCCTGTGGAGGAGCCCGGAGCCCTGGCTGGTGTTTGTTTTTTGTTTTTCCCTTCCCCCCTACTGAGAAGCATTACTTGTGGAATTAAATTGTGTCGCTATATGGATACAAGTATGGGGTAAATATATATATATATATATATATATATATATATATATGTATATGATGGTAATATATCAAACATTGTGTGTAGAGAATAATTGCTATACATTTCCCCAACAGCATGTCCCTCTGAGGAAGACCATTTTAGCATCTAAAGAAATGAGACAGGCAGTCATTAACTAAAAGCTGTGTAAATTTCAGAAAATGTACTCTAGTTTGTAGACGCTATGACTTTTGCGCAAACCAATAAGTATACGCTTATTGGCACTTTTTGTTTACCAAAGAAATGTGGCTGAATACATTTTGGCCTAAATGTATGACTAAAATTATGTTTATTGGATTTTTTTATAACAAATGTAGAACAATATTAAAAAAAAATTCTGTTTATATCACAAAAAATTAAAATCGCAGAGGCAATCAAATACCATCAAATACCATAAAAAAAAACTCTGTTTATGGGGAAAAAAAGAAAGCAAAATTTAGTTCGGGTACAACCACGCAATTACCAGTTAAAGCAACACAGTGCCAAACTGTAAAAAGTGCTCTGGTCATTGAGCAACCAAATCTTTCGGGGCTGAAGTTGTTAAGCCCCGTACACACAGGCTGAATGTCGTGAGACATCAGCAGGTTAAAAAAAAAAATGGCTGACATTCAGCCTGTGTGTATTCAGCCGGTCCAACAGAATCCGGCTGCTTGGCAAGCTTCTGTCAGACATGCATGCTGGAAAACCAGCAGCTGACCAACTCCTGATCAGCACTTTCAGCCAATGGCTGAGAGCATGAATGGAGTGTTCTGGCGGGCGTGTTTTCCCCTGTCAAAACACAACAACTCAGTGGGGGAGATCTGACAGGAGCTGACAGTTTTTTTTCATGCAATCCCCTCGATTGAACGAAAAAAAAAAAAATACTATTAGTATGTACCAGGCTTAAGTGTCAGTGGTTCCCAAAAAGTGTCAGTTAGTATAAGAATGTCTGCCGCAATATTGAAGTCCTGATATAAGTCGCTGAACACCGGCATTATTAAATAAAAAAAAAAAATATCCCATAGTTTGTTGACGTTATAACTTTTGCACAAACCAATAAAGAATAAAAACTGCAGAGGTGATCGAATACCACCAAAAGAAAGCTCTATTTGTGGGAAAAAAAGACATACATTTCACTTGGGTACAGCATCGCACAAATGGCCTGGTCATGAAGGCGGGTAAATCTTCCGGAGCTGAAGTGTTTAATATTTTTTTTCTTTTAAGTTGCAGGCACACATTTCTAGTTTTCTGTTGCATAGGTAAAATGATTGTAAACCTTTTTTTTTTTTTTTTTTAAATAACATTTCATACTTGCTATGGTTTTGCACAAAGCAGACCCTATCCTCCTTATCTGGGGCCCCCCTCTGCAATCCAACCCCCCCCCCTCCATACTGTGGGACTTTAAGGGCGAACTTTTGAAGACACAGTATTTTAAAAACATGGAAATATGTATTATTTCATAAAATAGTATGATGGTGTGAAACAGCACCAAACAGCACCCCTGTGCAATCTGGACCAGTGAGCAAGCTTTCAGAAAAAATAATGAAAGACGTAAAACCTGGTTTGTGGAACTACCTTGAACATTTTTTTAGTTATTTTGCCTGCATAGCTGGATGGATTGGTGTCTTTATGCAACCTTACCTATTATGTAACTATGTATAGAGCATATACTGTATCTTTCTTGTGGTTTGGGAAGTGTAACCCCAATACAGGAGGACATACTGTACTATTACTACACAGGATCTTTGATATCCTAAGCTCTGCATTGTTAGTAGAGACCTCTGCTGGACATTTTTAGTATTGATGTGACAGCTATGTAAATAGAAGACACTCATTCTTGAAGAAGCATTGATGACATGGCCACTGCTTGCCAATGTTGAAATGTCCTTCTTGTCATATTTCATTGTTTTATTATTATTTTTTTTCTTGAATAAAATATTAAAGTATGTAATCCAATCACTATTCTTTTTTTCCTTATAAATTTAAAAGTAATTTTCAATATGTTTAAATCAGCAGCTTCCATTCAAATATTACACGGTGGTCCTTGTTGAGATACTTCCTAGTATAGGATGACAACGCTTCACTTGTACACCTGCTTTGTCACCCTGTCACAGGGGTTTCCACAGGAAATACAAGTAGTTACACATTACACAGGAACCATCAGGAAACCCACCCTGGGAAATTTATATGCAGCCAATGGTGAAATGCAAGTAGACAGGAAGTGTCTGCAAAGGGCTGTAGAAGACCAACAGTAGTGAAATGCAACAAAGGATAAAACAGGTGAAAAAATATAGCTACATACATACAACACACAGTCCGTTAGCAAACGAAATGTCATCTAGTTACGTTAATACTACATACTGCTACTATTAATACTGTTACTTTAATACTACATTTAAAAATAAATGAAATTAGTGTTGGAAGCTAAACGAGCACAAAGACTTTAGAGGAACATAGTGGTGCACATCTGTGAATAAAGTTAACAGATAGCAATAATGTTGTGTATCTAATCTGGACATCCATGTGTACAGCTTGTTTTCATTCATGTGTTAGAGGATCAAGTATTAATCAGATCTGGAGAAATTAACAAGGAACACAAAGATTCAATAAAAATACACACACCTTGGTTATTCTGGAGTTCAGCTTTAAGATATACAGTCCAGACATACAGATTTAAAACTGAACTGCGGCCAAATACAACAAAAGACATTAACACGGCTTTCACACCAAGCAGCCCACAGCGTCGGCAGTAAAACGCCGCTATTTTTAGCTGAATTTTACCGTCAGGTTTGCAGCGCATATCGGCAGTTAGCGGGGCGCTTTTACCCCCGCTAGCGGTGGTCGAGAAAGGGTTAAAACCGCCCGCAATACGCACACAATAGCAGAGTTTTGCCAGCGGTAATGCAGCGCTGCCCCATTGATTTCAATGTGGAGCAGCGGTGGAGGAGCGGTAAACACACCGCTCTTTCACCGCTCCAAAGAAGCTGCTGGCAGGACTTTTCCTGACGTCCTGCCAGCGCACCGCTCCAGTGTGAAAGCCCTCAGGCTTTCACACTGGAATGGATGGAGCAGCAGTTTGAGGGCGGATTGCAGGCGCTATTTCTAATGCTATAGCACATGCAAAACGCCCTCAGTGTGAAAGAGGGTCTAAATCAAGTTAAAGTCCATTTAAAGCCAATCAATAAACTCTCAATTAAATTTGAACATGGTGCAGTCCTTTACAAAGCAATTTTAATATTTTTAATCCTTTTGTTAAAATAATACCTGATTATCCCGCAATGATAGTCCTTATTTAGACATTTCCTGTTATAAGGTGACCACCTCTCGTTCTTTTTTCTCAATTGTGTTCCTAAACTGTCAAATGAGGGTGTGATGGAGACTACGAGTGATCTTTTTTAATACAGATTACGCCAGACTTGGTTCGCTGTTATCGTTGTCAGGAATGCCGTGCAGCCATTGATGAAGTGCATGAAGAGAGGAAGTGGCTGCAAAGAATCTGCAGGGGATTGGCAGCACTTGGATGCAACAAAAGGATGATAAAAAGGGGAGAAAAAGTATTTTATTAAAAATGCTGACTTTTTTTAAATTCAATTTTACATTTTTTTTTTTTAAAACACAGTACTTTAGCAAACAATATGTCATTCCGTTAGGGTTCACATGTAGTTTAAGTATTAAAAAAAAAAAAAAAGAAAAAAAATGCCTACTAACATAAGCACCTCACTCTAGATATTATCCTCTAGTCCTCTATTGCAGAGCAGCACTAAAGCTGGCCATATTAGAAAATTGTTGCTTTAGGATTGTTCATTCGATTAGTGGGGTCAAATCAACGTTTGTTTTCAACTGCAGTGATGATAAAATTTGAAGGAGCAGGATGGAAATTTTTTCTCAAACTAACAGATTTTTAACAGTGAATGTAGTTTAATCAATGATGGATGTACTAAAGCAGTATTAAACCTACCAAAAATGTAATATATTGCAGCTTATCAATTCTTAGATGTAGTGGCTGCGGTCCTTTTTTAAGCTTTTTTCCTTGATTTTAACCTGATGATCCAGCCAGTAAGTCTGTTATCTTTCAACTTCCTTTAACAGAACAAGCTGTCCTGCAGATGTAGCAGTTATAGGGTTGACACAAACCATTTCCCACTGACAAGGGTGTTTACAATGATCAGTTTTAAGTTATTTATGTAAAACCTTTAAGCCCCATACACACTATCAATTTTTCTGCTGAGTTTTTCCTTCAGATTTACCAAAACCATATAATATGAGGTCAAACCTTAAGAGTTTCAATTTGTATACAATCAGGCAGGCCCTTGCACTACATGGTTTTGGTAAATCTGAAGGAAAAACTCATCAGAAAAACGTATAGTGTGTATGGGGCTTTAGGGCTGGTTCACACCACAAAAACGCACTCCTGATCCATTCCACATGCATTTCTGCATTCACATTTTTAACGCATTTTCGGCGCATTCCAGCGGCGGCAACACAGAGAAATTGAAATCAAAGCTGTTCCAGATGCTGTTATCATCCGGCCAGCAATGCACTTCTTCTCCTCTGCTCCCCTGCATGATGGATACAGGTAGGCAGCACGATGAACACAGATGGGACTGCATTGGTGGACAAGGGTGAGACTGCATTGGTGAACAAGGGTGAGGCTGCATTGGTGGACAAGAGTGAGGCTGCATTGGTGGATACGGGTGAGACTGCATTGGTGGACATGGGTGAGACTGCATTGGTGCACAAGGTTGAGGCTGCATTGGTGGATATGAGTGAGACTGCATTTGTGGACAAGGGTGAGGCTGCATTGGTGGACACGGGTGAGACTGCATTGGTGGACAAGGGTGAGGCTGCATTGGTGGACACGAGTGAGACTGCATTTGTGGACAAGGGTGAGACTGCATTGGTGGACAAGGGTGAGGCTGCATTGGTGGACACGAGTGACACTGCATTTGTGGACAAGGGTGAGGCTGCATTGGTGGACACGGGTGAGACTGCATTGGTGGACATGGGTGAGACTGCATTGGTGCACAAGGGTGAGGCTGCATTGGCGGACATGAGTGAGACTGCATTGGTGGACAAGGGTGAGGCTGCATTGGTGGACACGGGTGAGGCTTCATTGGTGGATATGGGTGAGGCTGCATTGATGGACACGGGCGAGGCTGCATTGGCGGACACGAGCAAGGCTGCATTGATGAGCATGGGTAAAGTTGCTTAATTCTGCATAAAACATTTAAGGGTAATTTCATGAGATAATTTATGATGGCGTGTTTAGGGGTGGAATTAGGGGAGGGGGAACATTAGGGATTGGGTGGGGCAACTGGTGGCGAGTAACCCTTGAGGCCTGGCTAGTAGCTCAGGACTTGAAATTTTGAGCCCTGTAATAATAATGTATCTGAATGGCACATTGTGCTTATGGTATTTATGCAGTATAGCCTATGAAGATTTCATCTATATTGTTTTAGCCTAGCTTAACACTAATGAGGTGCGGGAAAGCGTGCGCATTTCCTGCACCGCATTTAAATCGCACCGCCCTTGCAATCTGCAGCAGGTGTCAGTGCAATCTTAACGACACCCCCAATTTAGGTTCAAAAATTGGTGCATGCATGACTTTGGTACCATGTGTTAAGATTTGAGCCCATTGAAATCGCACCGCACAGAATAGCACAGTGCGGTTCCTGTGCAATTCACATGCGGTTCATAGTGTGAACCAAGGCTGACTCTGTATATGCAGTGTATTCTTATGCATGCATATGCTTGAAGCCTTTTTTATAAATAAAGAACTAGCTGTACCTGTTTATAAAGTATTCAGCTTCAATTTGTTGGTCAAATCCATCTAAATCTGCTAGTTCAACACTACCCTCTCCACAGACTGACAATGCTACTGTCCAAAGGTGTCTCCATTGCTCCCCCATCTAGGATGAAGACAGATAGAGTGTTACTGGTTCAAATCGCCAGGTGAAAAAAATAAAAATAAATACAATTCAAGACTAATGCAGCCACCACATTTAAGGATTCATTAACTGCAATATATTACTTTTTTTTGTGTTTAATACTGGGCTGGGCAAGAGCCAGAGAGCAGTTCTTTAGGACGAGAGGAGGTCCTCAGGTGTAACAACTTGTATTGCTCATTTACAAATGCTCCCATTAAAGTCTATAGGGCCAAAAATCTCTGAAATGTAAAAAAAAAAAAGCTAGCATATTTTTTGAGCATGGGGCATAGAGCCTAGGGTGACTGAGTGCCAATTAGAAAGAATTGGATTCTGCATGTTGAGCGTAGTCAGACGTAGGGAAACAATCAGAAAAATGCTAAAGTGCAAATGGAAGCTTAATGAATACAGAGCTACAATAATCGCAGTCTTTTATATGCGCCTGGAGGTCAGATTTATTGGTTCACTGGCTAAGCTGTTGCACCCGTATATGTTGTACAGTTACTGACAACCAGCATATTCTTCTAACATTTTCAGTACCATGGACAGGAGACATGGGAACGGACTATGATTTTGCAGGGGCAAGATTATTTGAAATACTGAATGATGGAAATGCAGAAAGAAATATAAATAAAAAGATCCACTCATTTTTAACATATTTTATTTTTATACTCGGCATAATTTGCTTTATTTTATTATTACATATCATGTTTAGAATTCAGTCGTTTATTGCAAAGCACAATTTAACACAACAACTTTCTATTATTATTTTTGCAGCATTTTATATAAAAAAGGCAATTTGCTATGATTATCATGTGTATAGCTAGCTCCTGACTGGTGTTAAAGCATTTCTAATGCCGCGTACACACGATCGAATTATCCGGCGGACTTGGTCCAGCGGACAATCTGCCCATGTGTGGGCTTCCGGCGGACTTTTTCTTCCCAAAAGTCCGGCGGACTTAGAAAGAAGTTTTGATTCAAAATTTTCCACCATACTCGGCAGTCCGGCAGACAATCCACCCGTCTGTGTGCTAGTCTGCCAGACTTTTGAAATGAACGGACTTGTCCACACACGAGTAAAGTCCATTCATTTTGAACGCAGCTCCAGGTAGACACCTCGCTAGTCCCGTCACCTGGTATGGATTTAAAGGAGAAGCCCTATGCCGAAAAAACGTGGGGGTCCCCCCAAAGTCCATAGCAAACCCTTGTCCGAGCACACAGCCCGGCCGGTCAGGAAAGGGGGTGGGGAGGAGCGAGTGCCCCCCCTCCTGAGCCGTACCAGGCTGCGTGTCCTCAACATGGGGGTGCTTTGTTGATGACGACAAGGGCCTCTTCCCGACAACCCTGGTCATTGGTTGTCGGGGTCTGCAGAAGGGGGGCTTATTAGAATCCGGGAGCCCCCTTTAATAAGGGGGCCCCCAGATCCCAGCATCCCACCATATGTGAATAAGTATGGGGTACGATGTACCCCTACCGATTCACCGGGGGGAAAAAGTGTAAATAAAAAAACACAACACAGGTTTTTAAAATACTTTATAAGACAGCTTCGGTTGTCTTCTTCCACTATCTTCTGCTAGATCTTTTACTAGTGGAGGAGCCTGGCTTTCTCCTTCGCCGCCGCCGTCCGGGGGTCTTCTTCCGACTTCGGGGGTCTTGTTCCGCTCTTCGGGGATCTTCTTCCGACTTCGGGGGTCTTGTCCTGCTCTTCAGTTCTTCTTGCTGGGCCTCCGCTTTCTTTTTCCAGCTCTTTTACTAGCGTTGGCCCGGTCTTCTGTCACTGTCGCCACCACCGCTGCCGCCTTTTGCTCCTTCTGCTTCTTCTTCTTCCTTCTTCTGATGTTGACACAACGCTGTCTCCGGCCGTAATGCTCCCGGATTCTGTTAAGCCCCCCGCCCGCAGACCCCGCCAAAACCAATGACCAGGCTTGTCGGGAAGATGCCCTTGTCCTCAACAACATGGGAACAAGATGCTTTGGGGTGGGGGGGCCGCAGGGCCCTCCCTTCCCCAAAGCACCCCCCCATGTTGAGGGCACGCGGCCTGGTACGGCTCAAGAGGGGGGGGGGGGCGCTCGCTCATCGCCACCCCCTTTCCTGACCAGCTGGGCTGCGTGCTCGGATAAGGGTCTGCTATGGACTTTGGGGGTAACCCCCACACCGTTTTTTTCGGTGTAGGGCTTCCCCTTTAAATCCATACCAGGTCATGGGGCTAGCGAGCTGTCAATCTCGGCAATGGAGGAAGCAACATTGACTTCCTTTGCTAGTCCCGTCTACCTGCAGTCACATTCAAAATTAACAGACTTTTCTCCGTGTGTGGGCAAGTCCGTTCATTTCAAAATTCCGGCGGACTCCCGCCATAGTCCAGCGGGTATTTCCACCGGACCTAGTCCGCTGGAAAAGTCTGGTTGTGTGTGGGCAGGTCCGCTCGTTCGGAAAGTCAGATAGTCCAATCGTGTGTACGCGGCATAAGAAAACAAAAAACAAAAATTGGTGTAGCGTGCTCCTAGTTAGGCTGCTAGGTAAATTTAGCTTTTGGCCCCACTGTAGTGAGTGGAGTGGTTGTTAATTGGTTTTGTCTGATCAGGCTTCCTGAGCTGAGAGTTTGATTGCTTTCCACTGCCTCTGGAAGATGCTTCTTGAGCATAGCGAGGGAGATTCAAATGATTAATTGAATATTTATCATGCCCAAACCAATCCTGGGGAGGTGATAAATGAGCAGGCGACCTACGTTTTATTTCCTTGCTAGGCAGGATTCCAGAACTCCTGGTGCTGCAGCCCCTGGAAGAAGAATCACAGAGACAAGAGACTGCTGTTTGGACCTCAGCAGCTGCTGCTGGGTCAACTGCCAAAGAAAGACACTTGCTGGAGGACACTGTTTTAGGGTCCTGATCTGGAAAATGTTTTTTGCGATCCCCCCACTGAGGACCCACCTGTGGAGGCTGGGTGTCAGACAGCTCTTGGGACACTGTAAGAATCTTACTGGGGACTGATAGTCATGCAAATGTCAGAAGGGAATCAGTGGCCAGCGATGATCTGCAGCTGGCAGGACCCTAGATACACTGCCAATTGCCCGGCACCTGCAGGATAGCTGCTATTGAGAGTCTAGAAAGAAGTTTGTCCTCTTGTGTTGTTGCTGTTTATTTTTTATTATCCCATGACCCTAACTCCTCTCTCCTGTTAAAGTTTCTCAGCAATAAAGCCTAAAAAAAGACACCCCCTAGACTGAGCCTAAAGCCTTTGAAAACACAATCTGATTTTTCAACGTGAATTGTGTGATAACAGGCTGTTGGTGGAAAATCCGTCATCAGACAGTTGTCGGATTTTCCGTGGACAAATGCTGGATGACAGGCGTTAAAATTTTCCACAGACAAATGTCTGTTGTTGGATTTTCTGAGCGTATGTACACAAATCTGTCAGACAAAAGGCCAAAGTACAAACACGCATGTTCGGAAGCAAGGACAAGCCAGAAGCAGGCGATCTTGTAAACTATCGTTAGTATTGGAAAATTAACATTCATGACACGGCAAATTATGAAATTGTGAAATATAGCACACATTCTCTTCTTTAATGGGATAATAATGAAGCTGCTTTGCTGGTGATACGGATGGAGTTATTGCAAACAAATTTTCAAAGGCTTTTTTTTTCTAGTGATATCAAGAATAATATTATTATGCTTGTTATTTTTTTATTTTTTTGGTTACCACAGCACCATTATCCTGTAGTTTTTAAGATCAAGACACAACGATGTTGGTGACCCTTATTAATTTTACATTGTATTTTTTAAAATGTACTGGCCTACTCCTACACTGTCATTTGAAGTAAAACACATAGTCAAGTATTATTCTCCACATTTTTTTTATTTTGCATTAAACAAAGAAAACAAATAACATTAGACATGCTATCTGCCAATAGAACTTAACAAAAAGGTTCATTCTATGGATCCAAAAATATAGAAAATATACCAAATCAAATCATTATTCAACCAAAAAAAATAAATAAAAGTCTCATGCATGTGTCCTGCTTCTTAATATAGTGGGTCAACAATGGCAAGAGTTTGTGAAAGCAGGGGTCCGTTATCCGGAGATAATTCCGAAAATCATCTGGATTATTCTCCTGGAGCTCTCGCAGCAAAGGCATATGACATAATTAGTCATGATTAACCGCTTCCCGACTGCCTCCCACCGATATATGCTCACACGTCCGCTGGAAGCTCTGTGAGTCCAGTTGCGGGTCCCATGGACTCGATCAGCACGGGGATCGCCTCACGGAGAGGAAGAATGGGGAGATGCTAAAGTAAACAAGTATCTCCTTGTTCTGCCTAGCAATAGTGACACTGATCTCTGCTCCCTGTGATTGGAGCAGAGATCAGTGATATGTAAAACACAGCCACGCCCCCCACAGTTAGCAACACGCCCCTAGGAGACACTTAACCCCTACACTGCCACCTAGTGGTTAACCCCTTCACTGTCAGTGTCATTTACACAGGAATCAGTGCATTTGTATAGCACTGATTGCTGTATAAATGACAATGGTCCCAAAAATGTGTCAAAAATGTCTGATGTATCCGCCATAATGTCGCCGTCACGATAAAAATCGCTGATCGCCGCCATTTAAAAAAAAGAAAAATATTAATAAAAATGCCATAAAACTATCCCCTATACCTTAATCGCTTATTGCGATTTTTTTACCCAAAATATGTAGGAGAATACGAATCAGCCTAAACTGAGGAAAAAAATGTTTTTTAATATATTTTTGGGGGAAATTTATTATAGCAAAAAGTAAAAAATAATGTGTTTTTTTCAAAATTGTCGATCTTTTTTGTTTATAGCGCAAAAATAAAAAAAACGCAGGGGTGAGCAAATACACCCAAAAGAAAGCTCTACTTGTGGGAAAAAAAGGACATTCATTTTGTTTGGGAGCCACATCGCACGACCGCGCAATTGTCAGTTAAAGTGACGCAGTGCCGTATCGCAAAAAGTGCTCTGGTCAGGAAGGGGGTAAATTCTTATGGGGCTGAAGTGGTTAATAAAGCAACCAATTTTTGGTCCAAGAAATCCTCCCCCTCCTGTTCCTGGACTGGACTTGGGTCAAAGCAATAACTCCAAAACCAATAATAAATAACACGTTATCTCCTCCGATTCCGCAACATGGCTGATTGACAAACGACCACTCATAAATGAACTGAAAAGCCCAAAATGAAAAGCGAAAAATGAAAAGCACGAATCAACACTCACCAAATCTCTACTAACACTAAATTAGCAGAAGGAGCCCAAAGGCTGGAAGGAGGAGCCCAAAAGGTGCTAAAACCACATAGTACGTCACTACGTTCATGTTTGCTGGCTGACAATTGTGTGCCATGTGTATGCAAGACAAGTTCCTAGCCAATGCTCTTCGGACAAAAGTCTGAGGTTTTGTCTGCGGAAATTCCGATTGTGTGTACGAAGCTTTAGTATCGGTGTGCTTGGGACTGTGCTTGGGTGACTGAAATGCCGCGTACACACGTATCAGACTATCTGGCGGACTTAGTCTCCCCAAGGTGCTTTGGGGTAAGCACCCCCCCATGTTGAGGGCACGCGGCCTGGTATGGCTCAGGAGGGGGGGTGCTCGCTCGTCCCCACCCCCTTTCCTGACCGGCCGTGTTGCGTGCTTGGATAAGGGTCTGATATGGACCTAGGGGGGGACCCCCACGCCATTTTTTCGGCGTAGGGCTTCCCCTTTATCTCCATACCAGGTGACGGGGCCAGCGACGCTTCCTTCGCTAGTCCCGCCTACCTGGAGCCACGTTCAAAATGAACGGACTTTCCTCCATGTGTGTGGGCGAGTCTGTTCATTTCAAAAGTACGGACTAGCTGACACACACCCGTATTGTCCGCCGGACTAGCACACACACACTAGCACACACACGGCTGTATTGTCTGACGAAATGCGAGTCCGGCGGACATATTTAGGTGCAAAACAACTTTCTTAGTCCGCCGGACTTTTGGGTAAAAAAGGTCTGCCGCAGCCCACATACGGGGGGATTGTCCGCCGGACAAGACCGCCGGACTTTTCCACCGGATTGTTTGATCGTGTGTACGTGGCTAAAGCCTCTGTACTGGGTTGGGAGTGCCTGTTTAATTCGAGCAATGCCTTTATGGGGTAAGTGCTAGACTAAAATGTAATATATTGCTGCTTACCAGTCTTTAGATATGTTGGCTGCATTCATTTTTATCTTTCCAGGCTTTTATCTTTATACTCACCTGATAATCCTGGGTATAACACACTTCCTGTGCCTGGGTGGATTGGTTCACTCTTCCGCTGTATCTATAGAAGGAGCCATGGTTGTCACACAGACCATACTTTTGCCTTTGTTCAGCTATATTAAATGAGGGGAGAGTGTATTAGTACTTTACAGAGGGAAGATTACATTGTATTCCTTCCAGTTAATCTCCCAGGAAGTGACAAGGACTTTGCATTTTTCTGGCAACATCAATAGGTATTTTCTGTAATTGATGAAATGTTTTTTGGCTGCCCATAGATACCCTGTTTTTCTGTTGATCAGCCAGAGGGCTGACTGCAAAAAAAAAAAAAAAAAAAAAAAAAGAATGGTTTTGAATTGAATCCTCCCCGCTGTGCTATTGTCATCTCATAGCAAAGGCCCATCCTTTGTCAAAGTACAAGGATCAGCTCTACAGGTGATTGGCTGCAGCCGCTGATCGAATGAAAACTTTCTAACATTCCCGTTTGGAAAGAGTCAATCTTTTCAGTGCCGGTGCCGGTGTCTTCTCCTGGCCCTTTTTCGAGTTTGGTATCTTTGGCCATCTTGATTGGCCCTGCCAGGATATCATAACTTCTCCTCACATGTGGGAGTTTATTCATCTTGGCAAATGTTAAAATTGTACACTGTCAAGAAGATTATGAACAGGCAGATAAGAGTCCTTTATTGTAGAAGAGACATAGCATTTCTATTCTGCAATAACAGGCTTGTCTGGCCACTCTTTTTTAAATTTGTACTTCATTTGCAAGTTGTCCTAAATGTTATGACCTGACAAAACCCCAAACCTTTTTTTTTGTTTGTTTTTTTGTTTTTTTAATAACATGGGAAAGGATCAAAACCTCTGTCTGTAGACTGTCTAAAATAATAATAATAATAATATTTAAAACATATAAATAATAAAAAATAAATAATAACGAATATTCTGAAATAAAACATCTGTTAGGTTTTTAATGCTGTCCAGGGCTCCACTAGAAAATGTTTCCCTCACTATGTTGGTAATTTTGGAGATTTTAGCAGACAGAAGGTAAAAATTGGGAGCAGGGACATAGACTTAACCCTTTCGCTGCCACCACCGCAAGTTTTAAAGCAGAACAGAACTGCAGCTGGCCAGCTCAGTACCTCTTAGCCCTTGTACACACGGTCGGAGAATCCGTCGGAATGTGTCTTATCGGACCGTGTTGTCGGATAATCCGACTGTGTGTGGTATGCATCGGACTGATTCCGTCGGAATATCCGTCGAACCAAATTTTCCAACTTGCTGGAAATATTTTCCGACAAACTGGTCCGATGGGACATACTCCGATCATGTGTAGCCTACTCCAATGGACAAGGTGCCACGCATGCTCACATTCAAATTCCGACACGGAAGCGCTCGTTCGGGTAAAACTACTGCTCGTAAGCGATATAGCACATTCGTCACGCTGCAATGTTAAAAATTCTTTCATCAAGCGCATTCTCTTGTTCTTTACAATGCTGCAAGAACGAACTTCTTTTGATGCTCATAGTCACACACACTTCTCCCGAACGTATTTCATTACTCTTTTTTAACCATTTCAGCAATACAATTTTAGTTTACGTCACATCTACACAATTTTAGATTTGGTTTATTCTTTTTTGGATGTTTTTTTTTTAATTCCTAAAAATCTCCTTTAAAGAGAGTTTGCTCATTTCTCCTTTTTTTGGGGTGTTTTTTTGTGTGTAAACTTACCACAACAACATTATTTTATTTTTTATCTTTGGTTTTTCTTTTTTAATCTACAGGAGGTTGTTTAGTGTTGGTACCCCTTGTTATTCATTTCACTTTGTATTTTTGAAATGTACCTGCCTGCTCACAAATAAACTGGCCTTTTGGAAGGAAAACACATTACACAAGTATTTCATCAAACAAAAAAAACCTTTATCTTGGTCGCTATAAAATAAAAATAGGAACGCAGCGCTGGAGAAACTTGTTACTTTGGTGCAGCCTTTGGCCCCCAGGGCAGACATGAACAAATTAGAATATAAAAAATTGGTGGCCTGAGGAGTACATATCTCAGGGAGTGAAGTCTGGTCCCGAAGTCCTAGAGAACAGGAAATTCAGATGCCATTTATGTCCCCAGGATGTGGATCTTCAAGAGGCTGCATCTTCTGGCAGACCAGACTGAACCCAGGCCATCACTCTCTCATCTTCCTTGGGCACTTCCCACCAGGCATCCTTCCAGGCTGTGGCTGGGCTCCTGTAGTTGGGGCAGGAGGAGAAGGAGGGCATTGGTCGACCTCCTGGCTGCCACTTGCCACAGCCTCCCCCCGACTGAGGTCTTCCTGTGTATGAAAAGGGGACATAGTTTTAGTTTTTTGATCATCAGTCACACCATTTTGTGCTCCTGGCTTTTGATAATTGAATGTTACCAAATAGAACAGACTATCATTCTGAGACCAGCATTTTTCTTTCCCGTCCCAATCATTTTTGGTCACTACTGTCTATTGAGATGTAAACCACTTTGATAAATCACAACTTACTGATCAATAAGAACATCTAGTTAACATCAATAAATGTAACACAAGAAATATGTTCAACAATGCAATACCTGTCTCAAGCTGGGCCCCACCACATGTTGCTGCCTGGAAGGCCCAGGTTGCACATTGGAAGCCTCAGCTGGGGGTGAAGGATGCCTTGAAGGAAGACTGGAGAGTGGTGGCCTGAGTGGTGGCCTGGGTACCCCTTGGTCTACCAGAAAATGCAGCCTGTAAAGTGAACCATCCTGGGGTAATAAACGGCATCTGTATCTCCTGCTCTCAAGGACTCCAGGTGCTTCTTTCTCTCCCTGAAATATGTAATCCTCATGGCCCCAATTTTCCTATTCAGATAGGCCATGTCTGCCGTGGGGACCATGATCCGCACCAAAGAAAGCAGTTTCTCCAGCGCTGCGTTCCTCTTTGTTATGTCGGCATAAAACTCGTTGTGGAACTGCCACAGGCAGGGCATCTCCTTGTAGAGTTCTAGGAATAGCCCCATAAAATTTTCATTTTGGAATGGATCCATATTGTCTGCAAGACACGACACAAGACAAACCCTCAAATACTAATAATGCCATTAAAAACCCTCCTAATCTTGTCCCAACATCGGCCTAGATAGAAGCAGTCTAGTCTAGTGAAGCACCAAGTTAAAAATTTTACCTTCGTTTGCATGTTCGTCACGTCCGCGCCTCACTCTCTTCCCAGATCGTACGGACGATACACGCGTGTTGCGTTTTATATACAGTGCGCATGCGTGAAACTCCGCCCGCCCCTGACGTTCTTTCTACACTATTCCCCGCCCCTTCGCTTCTGGCGCAGTGGGGAGAGCACATGGCGGAGAGAACGCAGGTGCGCACTAATAATAGTTCCACTTACGAGGAGGAGGGTGAGGAAAGCCTGGAGCCTGAAACGTCCCGATCCAGGAAGACAAGATTTAAGGCCTCAAATATGTCTTTTGGAGAGATGTTGGAGATGGTCGACATATTGAACAGGACCGACTATGATGGGAAGTATGGACCTTACCCAAACCCAAATATCAGAAAGGCCAAGATCATGAATAAAGTTGTGAAGAGTCTTCATAAGAATTTTGGGGTACACCGATCCAAGAATCAACTGAGAAAACGCTGGTCAGACCTAAAACTGAGGGAGCATGAGCAGTACCTAAAGATCAAGCGTGTTCTTAAAAAAAGTAAGTAGTTGTCGTGTGTTCATATGATTATTCTTGCTTGCATACTGCTCCATGTGCTTTGATTTCATGTTGTGCATTTTAAAATGGCCACTTTCAAGTTCATGGTTTCGGTCGTTCGTAAGAAACATCATTCTGCAGGGAAGTATTCCAGCTTAACAAAGTGTACCCAATAATGTTCTCACCTTGTAACTCGGCCCAAAAACACAATTGTACAACACTTCCAAGCAATGTTTCTGATTCCTATTTCTGCCCTCTGTGTGCTAATTATTCTTTGTTTACATTCTCATAGGGGAGAGAATACTCGGCAAGTATGAGGACACCAAGGACCACACCCCTCCCAAAGAAGGGCAAAATCCAAAAGCAGAAACAGAGGAGCAGGAGGAGGAGGAGGAGGAGGAAGGAGAGATCGTGGAGGTTGGACAAATTGTCACCACAACAGGTGAGTGTCGGAGAACACAGCTTCCGGTAAGCTCAGCAATGTATATCACCATATTTTTATTACATGGTGTGTTTTTTTGCTTTGTTTTGTAGGTGATGTGGAAGAAGATTCCCGTTTTACCAGTGAAAGTGCCCAGATCTTGATCGGGGAGATAATGGGGTGCAATCGTGATTTGGAAATTATCCAACAAAACATCAATGATGTAAAAAATAAAATGAAGAACATCATTGATGTTTTGGGGAGAGTGTGAAACAACAAAAACTAGATAGGGTTTTATTTTTGCTATTTTAAAAACAAAATGTTGTATTTATCAAAATTCCAAATTTGGAAGATGCACAGAGTGTGTAAACATGCGCTATCTCCCATCATGGGGGATCAATGTACATGTTTTGTGGAAAGTGTCTGAGATTAAGGGGTTGCAGCCCCAAAGCATGTACATTGATCCCCCATGATGGGAGATAGCACATGTTGACACACTGTGTGCATCTTCCAAATTTGGATTTTTCAGGGGTGACACCCCATGTGATGAAGGCAATATCAGCCCAGTTTATACATACTCAGGTCTGATATTGTCTTCACTTTTCAAAGTTGAACTTTGTAAGTTCCTGTGTTCAGTATTTTACGGTTTAATACATGCCTGTTTACACAAAAACAACAAGGAAACAAAATTCTGATTAAACTCTGTTTTGGATACACACAATCTCTTGGTTTGTTGTAAAAACCTTTTTCGAAATGCACATGTGAATGTGCTTGTATTAAAAAGTTTAATTATCAACAATGTGTGGCTTCCTTTTTCATTGCGCATTAAAATGTATTTGTAGTCAAATTTTAGTTTGTGCTGAGAAGGAGTGTGGATTACTAAAGGCAACTCCACTTTGCACTCCAAGTGCAGTTTCAGGTGTACTTTTGCAGTGCACTTGTAGTGCATAGTGGATGTGCCTTTAGTAAAAAACACCTAGAGTGAGCTGTAAATTTGGACAATCATGCCATTTTCCTGCCATGGTGCTGAAAATGAGCACGATTTTGGTCAGTAATGCACTACATACATTAGTTACAAAAACAAGGTGTGTGTGTAGCAGACCCACAACATAATAACATTATCTGAAGAAGAGACTGTCCCCTCATCTCGCTCTGAACTTGGGTTAGCACTGTTGGTGAAAAAGGCACAACTTAAAAAAAAATGGCAAAGTGGGAGGCCACAGTCTGCCATTCCTGTGGCGTTGAAGGACACTGTGAAACAAGAACAAAAATTAGTAATTTGACAAATCAACATTGCAAGCAGATTAGACACCCACATTTTTGGTCTAAATTAGTATAACATTTTGGGAACTGAGTATTTAAAGCCTAAAGTATAAGGTCCCCTTATGAGAGTCATCACCCCCCATCCCCCCCATATGATGGGCCCTTGCTAAAAAATGAGGGGGGATGTTTAGGACAGGTAACCCTCTCCACTTGATTGAGAGCTGAATGCCTAAATAATGTGTGATACTTTGGGAAGCCCCTCCTTACTTACACTATTGGCAGCCCACATGACAGGTTAGAAGTGTCATAATAACAAAATAAAAACAAAATGGAAGCACATTTTGACATTCTGCTATTACATAGAAAGAAAATTAATGTGTTAAAAAAAAAATTCCATTTGAAAGTATTGAGGCAGGCCCTTACACTACATGTTTTGGTGAATTTGTCCATAAATGTGAGCATCAAAAAGGTAGGTATAGTGTGTATTGGGTTTGGTCAAGTCATCAGAGGATTGCTATCAGCTGACCTAGCAGTTGGGGAGAGGGGGGTTACTAATGAGTTTGGCACAACCCAAGAAATTAAAAAAAGGTCACTTTGCATGGGTTGAAGCACACACATCACATTTGTAGACATTTTAGGGGGTGTTTAGGGGAAAGCAATACTATGGAGCTGACAAAAAGGTCCTGAAGGCTTCTCTCTGTCGCCAAGTAGCGCAACGTGGCGATGAGCCTCTGCTCCGGAGTGATGGCTTGCCACATGCAGGTATCCTGCCTGGCCATATAAGGGGTCAGCAAAGCCAGCAGATGGTGAAAAACGGGGTCAGTCATGCGGAGATAATTTCTGAAATCATCAGGATTATTCTCGCGGATCTCACGGAGCAAAGGCATGTGCGAGAACTGGTCACGCTGGCGCAACCAATTCTTGGTCCACAAACGCCTCCCCTCCCTGTTCATGGACCGGGCTTGTGTCAAAGTAAGAACCCCAACACGAAGCCCCTGCACAGCACAAACTCTACGACGAGTACGTAGACGAAACATGGTTTGAAAACGGTCGGCTCGTCAGAACGGACACCAGAAAGCACCGATAAACAGCAAGGCCTGAAAGAACGACCTGAATAGCAGAAGCAAGCAGACAATAAAAAATGCCTTTCAAAGCGTACTATACCAAAATATAGTCCACAATGATCAACAAATACTTAATGACTGCACACACTGATTATCAGATACGCAAAGACAAGCAGAAAACGAAGAGCAGTAGCGATCTGAATCACTAATGTGAAAAGCGCGAATCGTCTCTCCCCAAACTTCTACTAACACGAGATCAGCAGAAGGAGCCCAAAGGGTGCCGGACGTGGTGCTGAACTTCCCTTTTCTAATCCCACCGTACACGGCTTACATCACTGTGTTCTTGGCAACCGCAAAATCCGACAACTTGGTCCGACCGTGTGTATGCAACAGTTTCGGACACAATCCGTGGGACAAAATCCGTGGGACAAAATCCGATGGATTTGGTTGGCAGAATGTCCGACCGTGTGTACAGGGGCTTACATTAGCTGCATTCCACATTATGATCATAGTAATTTCAGTAACATCTATAGTGGGAAAGAAGCCCAGACTGGGTGCTCTATTTCCACATCCTAGTAAATCATGTACAACTATGAACAGAATATCTGGTCATGGACTTTGTGTGGTCAAATAGAAGATAAATTGAGTCCTATAAAAACACCTTTATTATGTGCCATTAAACATCTATTACACAACATTAAAAATTACTCTGCACATTTTTACAACATGCAAAGATTCCGCTTACAGTTCACATGTGGACTCAATGTGTTTCAGGAATCCTTCTTTGAGAGCACATGTGACAGAATCAGTACACTGGAACGCACTTCTAATCTTTAATAGACTAATATCAGTCAGTAGAGTAGACAGGATCTACTTTGCACTACAATTGCACTGCAAGTGCACTTAAAAGGGCACTTGGAAGTGCACTGAAAGTGCAATTGTAGTGCAAAGTAGATTTATCTTTCGTAAATAGCCCCTATTGCATGAATACCTGTCTCCCCTACTGACTGAATCTGAGGGGAAGATCTGAAATGAGTGGAAGCTCTGCTGATTTTATCATCCAATCATGTGCAAGCTAAAATACTGTTTTTTATTTTCCTTGCATGCCCCCCTTGGATCTACAGCAACTTCACTTCCAAGTGCACTTGCAGTGCACTTGTAGTGCAAAGTGGAGTTGCCTTTAGTAAATAACCCCCAATGTGTATGTTGCCCATAGAGGGGCAAATGAGTGAGCCAAGGTGAAGCCACTGCCTCTCGGATGGAAAAATTCAGGTACATTCAGTAAGCAGCCACGGGTCTTGTACACATAATCTTAAAATAAAAGGACCAACTTCCCAATGGAGAACCATTCAGACCCAATGTAAGTAAGTCACTATACATGGTCACAGCATGGTAGGCAAAGTAGCCAAAGTAGCCAAGGCACATACTGTATATTCCAGAGAGGGGGCTTTTGATAAGTATAACTCAGTTCACATGAATTCAGTGGTGGCCATAGGCAAACAGCTTGATTCTCTGTCCTCCACACAGTCCACTGTCTCAACTGTGCCTGATCCCCCAGAGATCAGCAGCCATGATAAACTTGGTCAGTTTACAGAGGGGAAGACAGAAACAGGCAGGATCATCCAGGTAGTGTACATCATAGAAAGGGGCAATTGACATGGCAAAAACACTGTTCTATATCTCATGCTTTAACCACTTGCCGCAAAATCATGTACCTGTAAATCATTTTGCTTCAAGTGGTTGCATGAGGGTTATGCCAGCAGCTGCATAACTGCATAACCCACACCAGTCGCTGCATTACAAAGCAGTAGTTGGTGAGCTGTGCGATGCAGTGGGTCAACTGCAGTGCTGATGCGCCAAGCCCAGCACATGGCACTGTTCACTTTTTTTTCCACCAACTTTATTAAAAGGTGGTACAGTGACGTTTCATTAAGTTTCACTTGCCGACGCACAGTACGAGGTGGTGGATTGCCTTGCAATGTGCTGCACATTGAAAGAAGTACGGAGATTGTGTCACCACCCACACACCACTGCAACAACCAAAGACAAAAGCTTGTGTGAACGAGCCCTAAAGGCTTCTAGAAAGCTGCTCAAAATTTGCTGAAAGCTTTACAAATGCTTTGCAAAAACTTGCTGGCTATAAGCTTGGTCTTCACACTGCTCTGATACAAGTAGAAGCACAAATGAACTAGGCTTAAAAGGTTGCGTTATTTGCTACAAACACATTCAGTGTATGATAAGCGGCTGGCTATGCTGCAATGCTAACAATACATATTCTTTAAATACACCAGTAACAGTCAATTTATACAGCATTGTTATTATTTTTGCAGTTGTTGCCCTCTAGTGGTAAAGATTGGTACTTGTTTGAAATGCCCAGGTTTTTCTACTAGAAAGATATTACAGCACAATGTTGCTGGTAGACTTTCAAAATAGTTTGCACTGTGAGGCTGAGTTCACATCATGACATACCATCAGGGAGGTGTGTGATTGGCCCCCGAATGTATTCTTCAGCAGGACAACAACCCCAAACATACAGCCAATGTCATTAAGTGTAAAGGAGAACATGGAGTCCTGAAAGTGATTGTTTGGCCCACACAGAGCCCTGATCTCAACATCATCGAGTCTGTCTGAGATTACATGAAGAGAAAGAAGAAGGATTGGAGGCAGCCTACACTCACAGAAGATATGTGGTTAGTTCTCCAAAATGTTTGGAACAACCTACCTGCTGAGTTCTTGTGTCCAAGTGAACCTAGAAGGATTTATGTTGTTTTTAAGGCAAAGGGTGGTCACCAGTGGTGGCTTGTCCACACGGGGCGCAGGGGCACTGCCCCCCTAATTTAATTGCAGGGCGCTGGATGCATGGATTCCAGTGGGAGTTGTTTTATTTCAAAAGCACATGTTTAGAGCCAGAGGCCGGAGCGTGCGACCGAGATGGGGTAAGTGCGGGGACTGATCGAAAGGACCGGGGGGGGGGGGGTTTGTGGAGACCCCATGGAATGAACTGGGGGGGGGGGGGTGGAGTGTCTTCAGTCACACCTAATATTGATTTGGATTTTTCTTCTGTTTATTTACTGCCTTTTTAGTCATTTTGTTAATTGGTAAACTAATAACACTTCTATCCCTGAAAATGTTCTTAAGGTATAAATAAAGACCAACTTTTTTTTGAAATTGTGGATAGCGTGGTGAGGGATTCGAACACCTGTCAGTTTTTATTGCTGTCTGTGTCCCTGTTAGGGAGATTCACTCTCTCTGTTTGTCCTGTTTACCATTATCGTTAAAAGTCAAAGTAAAGTAAGTTGTCCCCAGAAAAGTAATAGAGGGGAAATCTTCTAATAGAGACGCTAGTTCTGGTAACTTGGGGGTCCCTAAGGAATTCCTATAATTTGCAGGGATTTCCTCCCACTTCCTGTTTTGTTATGGGACAGGAAGTGAAGTGAAAAAAAACCCCATAAACTAAAGTGATCTATGCCATTTTTTGACAGCTAGTGACTGATGCTGTGCTTAGTTACTAGAAGCCAGTCTGTGCTTTCAGTGACAGCTCTTGTCTCCACCATTGGTGTGCGCAGCCTATTGCATTAGGGCGTGCACCTCAAAGCTCAAACACATATGAGTGTGTGCATGTATAAATATACTGACTGTGTGAGTAGGGCAGTGATTGGTGTCAGTATGGCAATTATTGGGTGTCAGTAGTTTTTATTTTTATTATTTTATTTTTTACAATTTTATTTTATGATTTTCAGTTTTTTTTAGGAGCCCCGTTAGGAGGCTTTGATGAACTATCAGGGGTTCACACAGGGAAATCTGTGCCACACAGGGTGAATAAGGTGTGCCTAGGCACACCTGACACACCCTGTGTGCACGGCTATGGTCTCCACTAATGATCAGGAACCAATTGATCATAGCTGACATTGCATAGTGCATATGACGTTCTTTGTAAAAAGCTATCACTACTGAGCGCACAGAGCTTTTTTTTTTTTTTTTTTAAGTTAGGAAAATATAATTTTTTTTTTTTATCAACCTTTAATATCACAATATTAAATATGTAGCATATGTATTAAAATTGAATATGTTCTTTTACAGCAAAGTAAAAATGACTTACTGTAGATAGTAAAATTAGTCAAATACTTATTGTCCAGTTGACCTCTGCACACTGACGTTGCTAAATTTGGTCTGAACATCTAGGCATAAGTGACATCTGGCTATGAAATGGTTAAATTTAACCTGTTTGCTTTGCCCCATGAACAGTAAAAATCACAATAATGTATTCAACCTACCTAACGTCTCTGGTATTCAAGTGTAAAATTTGCTGCAATGTAAAGGGTCAATAACAGACTGCTTTTTTGTAAAATCTCCTGAACCCTCTGAAGGACTATACTCTTGTAGGTCTGCATGTTCTGTCAGAAACAAACTTTTTACATATTACAGATTACTAATTCTTAGATGTGATAGCTGACCTAATACTCTGTCCAGTTAGACCTTGTTTCCACCTGCGTTGCTCTTTGAAGAGCGATCTGCTGAGCTCTTCACACAAAGGGTTTTATGAAGGAGGAATAGATGTCCAGAAGATTGGCTGGAGTAGGTTATTTGGGAACAATGGAGGTGAAGGTGAATCAGCAGTACTGTGGATTGTGGTGGTTGTAGGAAGCATGCTGAAATGAAGCATGATTAGTTTGCCAGTGAAAAAAGGAACAACGGAGGTTGAAAAGAAGACACCGATATTAAAGCAAATTTCGCTAGTATGTATTTCTAAAACAAAGGAACAACATTTTTTTCTTTTCAGTTTAACCACTTGCTTACTGGGCACTTAAACCCCCCTCAGTCCCAGACCAATTTTCAGCTTTCAGCGCTGATGCACTTTGAATGACAATTGCGCGGGCATACAACACTGTACCCAAATGAAATTTTTATCATTTTTTTCCCACAAATAGAGCTTTCTTTTGGTGGTATTTAGTTACAGCTCGGAGTTTTATTTTTTGCTAAACAAACAAAAAAAGATGCAAAAAAATAAAAATAAATAAATCATGTTTTAATAGTTTGTTATAAAATTTTGCAAACGGGTCATTTTTCTCCTTCATTGAAGTGCGCTGATTAGGCGGCACTGATGGCTGCATTGGTGGGCACTGATGGGCTGCATTGGTGGGCACTGATGGGCTGCATTGGTGGGCACTGATGGGCTGCACTGGTGGGCACTGATAGGCATAGTTAAGGCGGCACTAATAGGCACAGATAAGGCGGCACCGATGGGCACAGATAAGGCGGCACTGATGGGCAAAGATGGGCACAGATAAGATGGCATGGATGGGTGGCACGGATAAGTGGCACTGATGGGTGGCACGGATGGGCACTGATAGGTACCACTGATAGATGGGACTGATGGGCACTGATAGGTGGCACTGATAGGTGGCTCTGATAGGTGGCACTGCTGGGCACTGATGGGCGGCACTGCTGGGCACTGATGGGCGGCACTGCTGGGCACTGATGGGCGGCACTGGGTCGCAGCACCTTTGAGGCAGATTGTGGGCACTGTGGGTGGCACTGTTGGTGGCACTGCTGGATGGCACTGTGGGTGGCATTGTGGGTGGCACTGTAGGTGGCACTGTGGGCACTATGGGCACTGATGGGGGGCACTGATGGGGGGCACTTACTTTTATTCAGGATGGCACGGCGGTGGGCAGGTGGGCACTGGCAGAGGGCAGGTGGTCAGCTGTATTGCTGGCCGTGATCGGGACTGATGTCCCGATCACGGCCGCCGGTGATCGGCTTTTTTTTTCTCTCCTCGCGCTGTCAGCGCGAGGAGGAATAATAGCCGATTACCGGCTCCGTTCTATCACATGATCAGCTGTCATTGGCTGACAGCTGATCACGTGATAAGGGGTCGGGATCGACCCCTTGCACGGATCGGTGATCAGGCGAGTCTCACGGACTCGCCGATCACAGAGCGCGCCGCGCGCGCCCCTCAGGGGGCGCGCAGGCCGCTCGTATCCGGGACGACGTCAATAGACGTAGTCCCGGAAATGTAGGTCCGCGCTGATGCCGTCATTTGGCAATAGCGCGGATCTGTAGTGGTTAAATGATTAGTCACAATTTACACAGCTCTAACACCAGGAGAAGCCCATCTATTTTTAATTAAACATGTAACGGTCAAATGTCTAGAAAACCGATTTTGGACTTTACTGGTATCAAGAGAGGAATGGCCACACATTTAAATAAAAAATAACAATATTTATTACAGAAATATATAAAAGGCATCAATAAAACCATGTACAGTAAAACCTTGCATTGTGAGCATAATTAATTCCGGAAACATGTAATCCAAAGCACTTGTATATCAAAGCAAATTTCCCCATAAGAAATAATGGAAACTCAAATGATTCGTTCCACAACCATTTATTCATAAGTCCTTCAGTTTATAGTCCATATAAAAAGATTATAGCAATGTGACCAGGTTGTGTAACCACTAACCATAAAATGTCCATCCACAAATGGAAGCCTCCACAAGGGGATTAGAAGCAAAATCCAGCAGGAGCTACAGAGTATAAAAGAGAAGAGAGGTGCCTCTAATTGTAGCAATAGGGTTACATTTAATGAAGGTACAACAATTAGCAACTCACATGGTTGATGATTAAATGAGGCACATCTAAGTATGCAGACATCTGGGGTAACGCTGTCCACATAGACTGTCCTCCACACCACCGGCTCTCACCGCTGTCAGTCTGCAATCATGACCAGGAAGACTACCCTGCAGTAGAGCGATCTGAAAGCGAGGCTTGAAGCACTTGTGGAGTGCAGCGTGGAAGGCATGATGTTGGTGGCGGTGCCTGCATACTTAGATGTGCCTATTTTAATCATCAACCATGTGACTTCTTAGCCCCTGTACACACAGTCGGATTATCTGACGACACGGTCTGATAGGACACATTCCGACGGATTCTCCGACCGTGTGTACAAGGCTTTACACCTGGAAAGTCATCACAACCATGTGAGTTGCTAAATGTTGTACCTTCATTAAACGTAACCATATTACTACACTCTTCTCTTTTATACTCAGTTGTGACATGATGCTACTTGTATATCAAGACATCGTTTGTATATCAAATCAAAATGAATTTAAATATTTTGCTTGTTTTGCAAAACGCTCTCAAAACAAAGGTTTTACTGTATTTATATTTTCATAGGACAATATTTGCCATATAGTGACCTCTTGGAATATTTGGCAAAGACATGTTGGTGTTTCAATATATGGCAAATATTGTCCTATGAAAATGTAGAAAATGGCTGTTTGTGTGTCCTGTATTAGGGATTCTGGGGGAGTCCCTCACTCTGCACATCTGTGACAGTGATTACAGAGGGGGGTTTATTCTCCATTTTGGATATTGAATATATTTTATATTATGTAGAATGCAATAGGGGGATATTCTCCCTGTCCCTGCTGCTGCTGAGGATGAGGTCCCAGGATCTCAGCTGTGATTTAATAGTTTAAGAAAAAAAATAATGAAATTTAGGCCTAAAAAATAAAACAAATGCAGCCGTCCCATCTAAGAATTGGTAAGCTGCAATATATTAAATGTTTGCTTTTGATTTTAATACCACTTTAGGGATGTGTCTCACATCTATCTTCTTTTCTCCAACTTTTACTATTGCTGAGTAAAATGTGAGTAATTTAGAATTACACAGGATCTGGCTGGCAGAAAGACCCCCCCCCCAAAAAAAAACCATTAGCTATGCTCCATAATTAACTTACATATACATGCATAAATGTGTTCTTTGTCTTCTTCTAGCTGCCAGTGTTGCAATCTACTCATATACACATGCATGTAATTGCGTTCACATGCAAATTACTACACTTAAATGTAAAATTCTCTCTTTTTATTTTTAAAAAAGGAACACAAGGGGTCGCCAACTAAGTGCAGCATCAATGGGTTTATTACGCTTAACCGCTTGCAAACTGTATAACCTACATATATGTTGGCTTCGCTGCGCAGGATCATGTACCAAATACGTAATCCTGCATTTCCGGGTCTTGGGTGCGCATGTACGCAGCCGCCAGCCCTTTCCTGCTGTGAGTATACACAGAGAGAACTAATCTGTGGGTACCACAGACTCGATGTCTACTGACACATGCCGATCTTTCAGCACAGAGGCAGAACAGTGATTTTCCTATGTAAACAAGCAGATCGCCGTTCTGTCAGTAGGGAAGGCATGGATCCCGTAGTCCTGCAAAGCACGAACATGGATCAATGCCTTCCCCTACAAAAAGCACTAAACCTTTGATCGCCCCTGATGTTAACCTCTACTCAACCAGTGTCATTAGTACAGTGACAGTGCATATTTGTAGCACTGATCACTGTATTAGTGTCACTGGTCCCCAAAAAGTGTCAAAAGTGTCAGTTAGGTGTCCGATTCATCTGCCATAATATCACAGTCCCGCTATAAAACGCTGATCGTCACCATTACTAGTAATAAATAAATAAATAAATATTCCATAAAAATATCCCATAGTTTGTAGATGCTATAACTTTTGCGCAAACCGATCAATATATGCTTATTGGGATTTTATTTACCAAAAATATGTAACAAGATACATATTGCCCTAAATTGATGAAGAAATTCGATTTTTTTTATTGGATATGTTTTGTAGCAGAAAGTAAAAAATAAATTTTTTTCAAAATTGTCAATCTTTTTTTATATAAAAAACACAGAGGTGATCAAATACCACCAAAAGAAAGCTCTATTTGTGGAAAAAATAGGGACATACATTTTATTTGGGTACATTGTCACACGATCGCACAATTGTCAGTTAAAATAACACAGTGCCGAATCGCAAAAAATGGTGGCTCAATAAACTGTCTAGGGGTTTTGTTTTTTTGGAAGATTATTTGCTGGTAAAACTTGGGAGGTGAGTCTAGGGTGATGCTGGATATGCCAAAATTAAATATGTTGCTAGCTGAGGACACCTCTCCCGTAGCAGCAGTAGCTCTAGTATAGGTAGACTTAAGTAGTCCATGATTCATGGCTGGGAACCAGGAAATAGAATGAGCACAGATATAGTTGGACTTGGACATGCCATACATGCCATGTATGACTCATGGCTGGGGACCATGATTCAGATTTTGTGCAGATAAAGCGGCTCTACTCACAGGTGCAGCCAGTCCAGAAAAAGCGGGTCTATGGATGAGCGGTCCCCCTCTTTTCAGTGTAGAGATCCATCCCCACAGGCAGAAAAGACCATCTCCCAGGGATCCAAACTATTTAACCGTAACCCAGCTACCATCTCTGCACATCTCCCCAAGGATTGGCTAGGTCCTACTAAACATGCAGGCTGGGAATATGAATCCTTCCTCCCTAAGCTCTAAAAGCCCCTTCCAGAAGTTGAAGTAGAATTGTAAAGTTTCGAACCAGGCAGAACTTAAGCAATGCAGGTTTATTAACAGCTGATAACATACAGGTTTAATGTTCAAAGTATTACAACATACAGGTCTAATTTATACAGTTTCTTACAATGCATATTACATATAGGTATTCTTATTCCCTAACTAAATTGAAACAATTGTGAATTGTTCTCACCTTGTTCTCAACCAGAATGTGTCTTTTCTGCCAATTTTTGGGAACCCGTCACCTGATAGGGACCAGTCGTTCGACCAGTGGTCTGGTCCCCTCAGAGTTCTGGGTTCCAGCTTGAACCACATTCTGGAACAAGTTAAGAAGTCTTCTCTGACTCATAAGAGGAGACAAGTTTCAGACAGATATTTGCCCATTGGTTCTGACTTCTATGACCCTTGCAATAGGGCTGCATACACAGAGTTCAGCTTTATGAGCTCCTATCTGACTTGTCTGACTAACATTTGTGGAGCTTGCATTTATATAACCTTTTACAAGCCTATCTCAGCCATTTGTCCTAGATATGATTGGTCGCTAAGCTCTACGTCAATGTAACCAACCATAAATCTGACACCTGTTCTACAACCAGATGAATTTAATTACTCCCAGAATTCCTATATGTTCATTAAAAATGATTTATAACTGCTTTTGCCCAATTAAAGACACCTGTGTAGAGACAGTCAGGCACTGAGCTGTGTTATCAAACCCTCCTTATCGTTATAAGATTTAACTAAGTTCAAGAATTACAGCTTTACGACCTTGAGAGAATGAACTTTCAATAACCCCACCAGATGTGTTATGTTGTTTTTCACTAAACAATCACCAGATGTGTTATGTTGTTTTTCACTTTACAATCCTGTGTGTATACATAATATACTGTATTACTTACAATATATATGCACATACACACATTATATATATATATATATATATATATATATATATATATATATATATATATATATATATATATATATATATATATATATATATATATATATATTCAATATTATTATTATATATACATACACATGAGTGTACTTCGTTATAGAATATATTTTAACATTTTTAATGAGGGCTCAAGCAGACCTTTGTTTGTCCCTGTCAAACTTAATTTAATGTTCTGTACATAACTTTCACGTATACCACCTAATTATTTTAACCACCTGTTTATCTTATCTTTGACAGTGCTTATCAGCTATATTTCACTTCTGTCAAAAGTTCTCTATTCTTCTAATTAGTAGCTAAAAATGAACTATTTTATCTCTGTGATTTATATGCAGTTCAAGACTCTAAACAATTCTATATAACTTGAATGTGTTCTAATGAACTTTCACCCAGTAAATTATCTTATAAAAAATATCAGAAAGAAGAGGTCATCGAAAGTTCAACATTTAAAAATGAAGACGTTCTCTATATTTTAGAATAACATAGTGTACATTCATGAAAATGTAATAACTATTTCTTTACTATTGAATAATAATATTGATAAGACCACTACTATATAATAATAATAACAATAATAATAATAATTATATTATCAATAAAATATATGCAAATCAATGTGAATAATATGAAATACATTGGCTAATATGAGACTCTACATCTACAACATTTCCCCCCTGTTGAGGCATAAGCCTCACAGCAATTACAGTACAGATCACCCACCATGCCCATCAGAGACCCCATGCATCCGACACTTATCACATAAATTGTCCAAAAAATAAAAATAAATTAAAATTGTCCATAAAATAAATCAATCCAATAAAAAACACACTGCATCTTCTTCTGTAGATGCAAAATCCTTCTCCATATGTGGCACAGAAGACATAGTTGTCAGTCTTCGTGGCATTGTGATCATCCTATCCACAAACTTCTTGCAATAGACAACAGTTACTCAGCAACATCACATCAAGTATAACAGGGAAGAGGAACAATCTGTTTGGCTACTGAATGAAAACCAAGTATGTGGTTCCAGGGACCATTCAGCAGACTAAGTCCCATAAGGCTCTGTCTTTTCCTGCATGGGTCTTTTCAGCTTAGCCAAGTGCTTGATGTGTCTGGAGAGATATCCTTCTTCATTATCATTTGCTGGTCCAGTATCATAGCACAAGCTGCTTTGGATGCTGTAAGCCCTTGTACACACGGTCGGAGATTCAGACGGAATGTGTCCGATCTGACCGCTTTGGCGGATATTCCGACTGTGTGTGGTCTACATTGGACTATACTCCGACGGACCAAGTTTTCCAACTTGTTGGTAATATTTTCCGACAAAATGCTCCGATCGGACATACTCCGATCATGTGTAGAGAATTCCGATCGGACAAAGTGCCACGCATGCTCAGATCAAATTCCTACACCAAAGCTATTGGCTACTAGCGTGAACGTAGTCCCGTCATAACGAAATAACGTAATCACGTCGGATTTTCCAACAACTTTGTCCGACCGTGTGTATGCAACAGTTTCGGACAAAATCCGACAGACAAAATCCGACGGGTTTTGTTGTCGGAATCTCCGACCGTGTGCACAAGGGCTTAGACACAAGTTCAGTGCATACCTGTTCTGCAAAGGTACAAGTCTCAGATGCTACAGTTTCTCCTTTATTTCATGAAATAAGTTGCATCATGCCTTCTGCCTTATAATTTCTTAACCTTGACTCCACCTATCAGTCACTATTACCCTGGTCATGTCATACTGTCGATATATAGTCAGTCCAGATATTTCATTCGTTTTAATTCTATAGTCTTCCCACAAAGTTTGAAACATCATATTCAATAAATCTGTACACACATATACATCTTGCTTTTTGTATAAGTATCCCCCAACATATAAATAAGAGTTCTTGCAAATATCAACATATAAATAGCATAACATATCTTATAAAGCATCAGTACCATACATTTTTAGCAAAATGTCATACTCATTACATTACACTTCCCCACTTTTTTTCCTTTAAAAAAAAGATAAAACTATTTGTTTATAATGATTGAATATTTTCTCAAAGTAGAACTCTACTCATAAAAATGTGATACAAATAATGTTCATTTAACAAGAAAAATGTATTTCACATTAATTATGCTACCAGTTTACTGAATCCCAGAACCTTTGAGCAGCAGTAGAATTTCAGTCAGAATGGCCAGTAGATTTTAATCAGTGCAAAAATAGAGCCCAACTGGGCATGTGCAGAGCAGTGTGGCACAGTGGATTTTAAACAGTATAGGCAGTTATTTTTTACTGTGTTTCATAGCTACACCTGCAAAAGGGGCCAGCCTCAAGTGATCCAGCAGGGTTTAATTTTCTGACCAAAGTTCCACTTTAAGGTGTTCACAATAATAATACTTATAACATATATAACAATCAAAACAATGGTAATTCTCTATATACAGAGTATCACATATTATTATTTAGAATTGTCCATTACTGAAATACTTCTAATGTCTTTGTCTGCAACAGTCTCTTGTATGCATTCCACTTGTGAATAACACTCCTGCTATTCTCACCGTCACAAATGTGGTTTCAAATGGACACTTGAATTGTGAATTCTTCCACTTCCTTTTATGATCTTTAATGTGCTTGCAGTCATCAAGAGTTACTGACATACATTCCTTTAGTGGCTTTGATTGGAACAAGAGATCACATCTAAAACAAGGATCTGTTTAGAAACAAAACTACACCAATTTAGTTAATGCTTTTAAAACACATTTTATCTCCCACTGTACAGCATTAAGTCTAAGCAACTATCATTTGCCTCTAGAACTCCTAACTTAGTGGTAAATCTATCCAAAGTTTCATATGGACTAGTAAATTGTATTTAATTTGGTCTACAACAGCCCATATATCCTATCCACCAATGAATATGAGTGTGGACACAATGTTCTATCTTTTATGCCAAGCATAGAACAGAATGAAACAGATTTTTCATAAAAATGGGTACAATTATCTGATATCAGTGCTGTGTACACCCCAATCCTGGGAAACACTTCCCATATCAGACACTTAGGTGTTGTCTTGTACATTTGCATGGCCATATGAAAAACGATTTACTTCAAAAAGGAGCAGACATTTATTATAGTATATTTATATCTACAGCTTTGTTTTTTTCATTGCAATAAAGTCTATATGCAGGCACACAAAATAGACTTTGTAGAACTACATTTTATGAAACTACATTGTAATAATGTTCATAATTAAAAAGAAATCAAATAAAACTACACGGTCACTTGCACAGTCTGTTAAATCCAAAGAGGTTAAGAAAATGTGCATTACTATGTCTTAATTACTAAATATTGTAATCAGGTAGGACAAAATAAGTCATAGCCAATACCAATAAGGGATCTTGCTCACCAGAGCTTACAAAGTAAGGGGGTTTTAGGTCGCGCTATGGATTGTGGTTTGGGTAAGAGCAGCCCCTATTTAAATTCCTACCCAGTAAGGGAAGGAATAAAATGAAATAGGGAGGGGGGGAATAGGATTGGCGCTATACCCTTTAAAAAATTGGAGACTTAGGTATACAATTAGCAAGAAATTTCCAGCAGGCTGGATAATAAAATAAAATAAATATGAATAACTGTGTATGTGTCAGTTAGTGTCAACCAACAATTATTGTATCCTTTAAAGACCATAAGTGTCATAACAAATCATAAATTCATAAATCATTAAACAATTGTAACAGCATGCAATAAAAATATAAAGTGCAAGGTGCTGGTGAACAAATACTGGTATTTGTGACAAAACTATATGAATAAAAAGTAGAGCTTAGTATAAAAAGTATATATAAAGGTATATATAGAAGAAATATGTATAAAAAATATATATAAAAATATATATAAAATATTCAGTTTATCTGTTAAACATATCAAGTCCTCACGTAGTGTAACTGTGATGAAAGGTGCATATTACATGGTTGGATAAAGATGCAAGACGGTGAAAAAATGTGGTAAAATTTTGCAGTATGAAAAATGCAAAAGTAAAAATGAAAATAAGAATAGTAATTAAAAATAGTAAAAAAAGTAATTAAAATTAGTAAAAAAGTGTCCCTCAAAAAGGTGGTTATGAATTAGTGGGGTGTCCTCTGCGGGTGAAAGTGAAGTGAAGGGTGGAGGAGATTTCAATTGTTGTTCCCGGTGCTCTGTGGCTATTTTTATGCAGTTGCTCTCACCAGAGTTATGGCCCCTTCCGGGGTGGATCAACCTTCACAGTATCAGCCACTGTGTAGCTCTCTGGCTTGCCTCTATTGCGGTTCCGGGAAACCTTCGTTCCTCCGTTCATATGCCGTGTTCGGTTATATGTAATGAATAAGAGGCATATCCATGGTGCAGTATGTCTTATAAAACTTCATATTTATTATATAGGCAAAAGTATTACTCACAAACATCCGTTCAAATGTGTATATTGGAAGGAAAGATTCCGTTCGGCTAGCACGCCTTCTGAGTTAGCGGTGTATGCTTTCTGGCCACGCCCTACGCGTTTCGTCATCAAAGACGTCCTCTGGAGCGGCCATTTGCATACACCTTTTCCCATATATAGGGTGTAATGTGTCACCACGCATGTGCGGATAATCCCGCGGCCATTTTAATTGAGGGAATGCCCTCTGCTGGTATTATACTAAATGTATGAATACAAATATAGAGGTATATATTGCCGGGACACATTATTCCCTAATCTGTAAGGGAAATTTAACATTCCGAATATTGCATACAGTATAATATAAAAACGAAACAAAACAAAAAATTAAATAAAATTAATTAAAACAAAGCGAGACCAATTATAAAAGTATATATAAAAAATATACATAATGTAAGTATAACGAAAAAAACCTCAATTTTTTAATTATGATTCAAATATGTATTAAAAATATATTTTATTATTAGGAACTGGGATACTTGGAATTTGGAAGGAGATTTAAAACGGAGATTTAAAAAAGGTGTTCTACCGAAAGTGTGTGTTTTTTTTATACCTAGGGAATATTTGTTACTGGAGAAGGTTATGTAAATATTAAAATTGTGGGAGGAGAGTGTTTATTTTGCTTGTGTTTAAAATTCTTTAGTGGACTAAAAGTGCTAGAACTGGAGAATATAAGATAATATAGACTGAAAAAATTGGTAAAAAATGTAAGGGAGAGGGGAATGTATGTAATAATAATAATAATAATACTGTGTTAAAAAAGTAGGTTAAAAAGTAGGTTAAGAAAGTATGTTGAAAGAGGCCAAACACCCCAAAATGGTGTGTTCTTAGTACTTATTTGTTATGTTAAGGGAATGGTTTAGAGAGGATTGGGAAAAAGAAGGATGGACTGTTCTTTGTATGGATTATTTTTTGTTGTATGGGAACTTTGAATGGATAACATTCGACCCGTTTGCAAAATAGATGAATAAGGTCCAGGGTGGGGGTAAACTTAAAGATGGATTTAATGGGAGTGAATATACCTTTAATGAAATAAAAAAATGTTAAAAATTAAAATATGCAGGTGTTCTAAGGCTTATGGTTGAATGTGTTACATTCGACCTATGTAAAAAGTCAAGTAATTAAGCATTAAAAATTAGTTAGAAAACAATTAAGATCTAAATCGATATTCATTCCTGCAGGATGTAAAGTTTCCATGTTAAAAATCCAACTGGTTTCATTCTGTGAGACTTTTATGGTTTTGTCTTCTCCCCTCCAATGACCTTTGATCTTGTCAATTGCGTAAAAAATCATTTGTCTGGGGTCCTGATTGTGATAGTCTCTGAAATGCCGTGAGACACTATGTTTGTCAAATCCATTTTTAATGTTAGTAATGTGTTCCCTAATTCTTTCGTGTAGTTCTCGCGTGGTTCTTCCCACATATTGCTTGCGGCAGGGACACTCTATGACATATGTGACGTGAGTGCTTCTGTAGGAAATGAGTTCTTTTATGGGGAAAGTCCTACCATTGGTAGTAGAGGTGAAAGTGGTGGTTTTCCTATTAGTTTTTTTACTTTTACGGCAGGGGAGGCATTGACCGCACTTGAAGAATCCTTTCAAGTGTTTTGCAATCTTTATTTCTCTTGGTGGGTCAATTGTATTTTTGACCAGTTTATTTCTTAAGTTAGGAGCTTTTCTGTAGATAAAAGAGGGATTATTGGGTAAAAGTTGTTTCAGAGTATCGTCTACTTTCAAAATGGGCCAGTGTTTTTTTATTATTCTTTCTATTTCCTTGTGTTGTCTACTGAAACCCCTGAGGAAAGCTGTCTCTATATTCTTTGTTTTTTTCTTGATTGTTGCATTTTCTAACAGTTTTTTCCTTTCCATTCTTTTTTTTTTTTTTTTTTTTTTTTTTTTTTTATAAATGTTTTTTATTGAGTTTTAGACAGACAAACGAACATTCAACAAAAAAAAACAAAAACAGTGACATGCCACATTGTTATGGTTAGACCCACGCAGGGGTCGTCAAGTGATTCTAACAGAATAATCGACACCTGTAGCACATCCACAACAACATTCACTAACTTAGTGCTAGGTTGGCTCCCGCTCCATATAACAACTTAGGACCAATTTCTGTAGTCGGGCCGCAAGTGGCCCCAGAATAATTGAACTAGGCATATAGGATTGGTAACACTAAAAAACCAAGACATTGAAGTGGAGCAATGCCAGGGGGCCCTCCCCATCCACACTCCCATCTTCCCTCTGGATGACATCCCGGACCTGTTAATCTGTAGTCACTGTGGAGGCATCAGCCAGCCACTTAGACCACACTTTCATGTATTTTTTGGGGCAACCCCTGTTATGATACGTTTCTTTGTAATGTGGTAAGACTTTATTGACATGGGATTTCCACAGTTGTAATGACGGCGGGGCCTGCTTTTTCCAGCATAAGGTGATCATTTTCCTGGCATAAAAGAGTAGAAGTCCTATCAGTGTTCTGTCTGCTATCCTGGGGGCCACCCCCCCCACCAATCCCAGAAGGCATATCCGTGGGGTCTGGGCTACATCTATTCCCACCACTTCATGAATTATGGATAGTACCTGTGACCAGTAACGCTGAATTACCGGGCAGGACCAGAAGATGTGTATAAAGTCCCCCGGATCCCCAGTGCATCTCCAGCATTCCGAGGACAGGGAGGTTCTCATTTTATGTAATCTATACGGGGTAATATATGCCCGGTGTAGAATTTTGTATTGTATGAGGCGGTCACGAAGGGATACCAGGATGGTGAAGGGAAAGTCCCACATGTCCTCCCAGTCCTCGGAATCCAGATCCGATATGTCTTGAGTCCATCTCTGCCGGAGCTTTGACAGATCTGGATAAGAGACCCTAATAAGGTGCGCATACAGGATCGAAGTCGGTTTCCTAGTACATTCAGATCTTGTAATCTTTTCCAGGGCGGATTGCACAATTTGCGTGGTATTGGGTACCACTTGAGCCTTGAAAGCATGGGATAGCTGCATATAGCGGAATAGATGCGAGGGGGGTACATTATTGCGAGATACCAGGTGATTAAAGGGGTGTATAGTCGTACCGGTCGTGAGGTCAGATAAGAGTTTTATGCCACATCTGGCCCAAATTTTGGGGTCTGGTAGTGAATAGAGGTGGGGTAAGGCAGGATTATTCCATAGGGGGGTGTGCGGGGAGATTGCAGTCCCCGGAAACCCCTCCAGTCCCAGTCCCGCCCGCCAGGCCCTTAGAGTTGTGTGCATAGAGGGTGTCAGGTCATAGGGGGCCCTGGGACCCCGCAGGGGTAAGTGTGTCAGGGCCTCCACGGATCGGACCACCGCAGCCTCCAGAACCACCGCAGTGTTGGACAGGTCTGGTGTCATCCACCAGACTACCGTGACCAACTGTGCTGCCAGAAAATATTTCTGGCAGTCAGGAAACGCCAACCCCCCCCGCAGCACCGGACGCATCAGCGTGGATAGTTTAAACCTATGGGGGCCGGAGCCCCAGAGGAAGGAAGAGAACAAACGGTTCAATTTCGTAAAAAATGAGGAAGGAATCCATTGTGGGGAGTTACGGAATAGATAGGTAAATTTAGGGATTATCTTCATTTTGATGAGGTTAACGCGGCCTAAGAGGGATAGGGGAAGGTTTTCCCAGGCTTTCAACCTAGCCTTGACATTTTGAACCACCGGATCTAGATTGAGGGGGATAAAGCTGGATACGTCTCTCGAAACCCTCACTCCCAGATACACCATGTCATCTACCCATTGCAGTTGGATATTTGGCGGGGCTAGTCGTTTTGCCTCAGGGTCAATAGCCAGTAACTGGGACTTCGTCCAGTTCACCCGCAGTCCAGTTATCCTAGAAAAGTCAGTCAGTACTCGCAGCGCTCCCCTAAGAGAAGGGCCTGCGTCATTCAGAAAAAGCAGGAGGTCGTCAGCATACAGTGCCACCCTCTCCTCCAGCCAGGCCATTTTCAATCCCTTGATATGGGGCGAGACCCGCAATGCTTCCGCCACCGGTTCCATAGCGATGGCGAAAAGTGCTGGAGAGAGAGGGCAGCCCTGCCTGGTACCCCTGGACAACGGGAAGGGAGCAGAAACATCCCCCGCCAGCCTAATGGCTGCCTTTGGGGATCTGTACATAGTCTGCAGCCACCCAATAAAAACCAACGGAAACCCCATCCTCCGCAGAACCTCCCAGAGATAAGGCCACTCAATCGAATCGAATGCCTTCTCAATATCAAAGGAGGCAACCGTTCTAGTGCCCACATTATCATGTTTGGCATGGAGATTGGTGAAAAGTCTGCGGAGGTTGATGTCCGTCGATTTCTGGGCCATGAACCCTGTCTGGTCAGGGTCTATAACGGAGGGCAGAAGGGGGTTAAGTCTAACCGTGATTAATTTAGATAAAATTTTAAAGTCAGTGTTAAGAAGAGCAATGGGTCTATAGGAGGCGCATTGTTTGGGATCTTTATTGGGTTTGAGAATTAAAATGACATGGGCATCCGCCATGGAGGGTGGGAGCGCTCCCCCCTCCAGACACTGGGTATACAGGTCAGCCAGTAGAGGGGCCAGGAGATCCGCGTGGGATCGGTAGAACTCGACGGGCAGACCGTCCGGGCCCGGGGCCCTCCCAGCTGCGAGCGAGTTAATAACAGCATGCACTTCCTCCGCAGTAATAGGTCGGACCAGATGGGACCTCTCCTCATCTGAGAGCCACCCCAAGGCCAGGGGGTCCAGGAGAGGCGCCATCCCACCCGGATCCACAACAGGAGGGAGCGTGGAAGTGTATAATGTCTGATAGAAGGCCCGAAACTCCCTTAGGATGTCCTCCCGGGATGTAAGAGAGTCCCCGGTAGGAGAAACCAATTCGGGAACCAGGGTCATAGGGGTATCATGGTGAGACATCATTGCCAGTAGCCTACCATTCCTATCACCCTGCTCAAAAAACTTTTGTTTAGACTGAAAAACCTCCAACCGGGTAATCTCAGAGAGGTGGAGGTGGAGACACCGTTTTGTGGAATGAAGCCAATCGAAACTGGAGACCGAGGGGTCAGACCCATAGGCAGCAGCTGCCTCCTCAATCTCTCCCTCCAACTGGGTTTTTGTGACCTGCTGAGTTACCTGGACCGCCTTAATTTCTGACATATATTGCCCTCTAATGTATGCCTTAAAGGCATCCCAAACTGTGGGAGGAGAGGATGACCCCGCATTAAGTTCCCAGTATTCTCGCAGTGCATGTGGGATGCGCTCCGCTATCTCTTCATGGGAGATCCACTGCACCCCAAGGCGCCATAGGGATCTGTTGCGACGCTCCGTCGCCCGCATAGTAATTTTGAGGGGGGAATGGTCAGATAGCCCACTAGGCAGGTATGTCGCCTCTACCACGTCTGATAACATACGTTGATTTGCGAACGCATAATCTATTCTAGAGGAGGTGTTGTAGGACGTAGAGAAGCACGAGTAAGCCTTAGTACGTGGGTGCAGCCATCTCCACACCTCCGTAACCCCCGCCGCGTCTGTCCACCCCATCAGGTCTCCCCTAGAGGATTGCGACGGAGTGGGCCTATCAAGATCAGGGGAGAGGGTGTTATTAAAGTCTCCCAGGAGTAGTAATTTAGCTGGACAATACGGGGTAATCCTCTCCAAAATAGTGTACAACACTTCCGGTCTAAAAGGTGGCGGAATATATACCCCCACCAAAATATACCTTTGTTGCCAGGCCGTGAGTACCACAATTACATACTTGCCATGAGGGTCCGTGTGAACAGCTTCCACTGTACACATAAAGGATTTGTTTATCAGAATGGAGACCCCCCTGGCATATGAGGAATACGTGGCATGAAAAGTCTTCTGAACCCAATGTTTTTTCAGAGTCAACAACTTACTCCCCATCAGGTGGGTCTCCTGTAGGACCAATATGTGTGGGTTGTGCGTCTTGATATACTGGAACATCAGTGCCCTTTTAAACTTAGAGTTTAGGCCCCTAACATTCCAGGACACCACCGACCAAGTACCCAGATCATGTGACGCCATAATTCCAGGGGGGAGAGTTTAGCAATCGGATGATTGAGTCCCACCTGAGACCCACCCGACAAGCAGTGAAAGAGCACGAGCCAACCGCACATAACATATACAAACTACAAAAAACTTTACAACTTCCCAAGCACTGGGTGCTTTTCCTACCGGTACCCGGTGCCCCCCAAAAACACTGGGGGTGGACCAGGAACCGGTCTATACCCAAAACTAACCGTAACATTGTGGAGTGTGAGCCCAAACTCTAGGCCACACTACAGTCTTCCGCAGAACCGCGGATTCAACCTTTGAGGCGTGTATTCGGTACCAACACTCTGATGTCCCCTTGAACCATGGAAGTCCGCCGAAGGGCCTGAACCGCCCCCCCTGGTATACAGAGGCCCCCTAACGTGGGGTGGGGGGGGGGAGTAATATCCTTCCACGGCAAAAAGGTTCAGTGAGAATGCCTCCAAGGGAGTGGAGAGCAGTTAGTTCCCAACTTCGTGTAGATGAACCCAATCGTAGGGGGTTCAGTGGGGGGTCACCTATTCAAATACCTGTGAAGTGGCTCCGGTATTAAGAGGAGCTTGCGCCAAGAAAAATAAGCCAGGTCCAGGGTCACACAGTGATCGTCTCAAGGATAGGCCATCAATGCAAGGTGGTCAGCCAGGCGTCCGCGTCCGCTGGGTCGTCAAAGAATCTGAGTGTTCCATCATGTTGGACCCGCAGGCGGCTAGGGTAAAGCATACTATACTTTATGTTCTTGTCCCGGAGCCGTCTACGAACATCATTGAATGTTTTCCTCTTCCGCTGCAAGTCAGCCGAGAAGTCAGGGAAAAGATGAATGGATGCGTTTCCATATGTGAGAGTAGGATGCTTGCGGGCCTCCGATAGAATTCTGTCTCTGTCTCGATAATTGAGGAAGCGGACCAGGAAAGGCCTGGGGTGGTTCCCAGGGATGACACGTCCGGAGGGCACCCGATGGGCTCTTTCCACCACATAGGTAGGAGGGACCTCGGTGAGATCCAGGAGATCTTTAAAGAACCCTTCCGCGAAGACAGCCGGGTGATCCCCTTCCTCTTTCTCGGGCAGCCCCAGGACTCTAACATTGTTCCGTCTGAGCCGGTTTTCGGCGTCATCTGACTTCGCGACAAGGGACTGTACTGTGCGCTGCAGCTCAGCAATGGAGGAGGTATGTGCGGCAGTAAGATCTTCCGTGGCGGAGACTCTGGTCTCAGTTTCAGTCATTCTCCCTCTGATTTTATCAAGATCATTCCTGATAAAGTTGCACTCCTCTGCCAGGTGGTCAATACGCACAAGCAGTGACGTTCTGCTCTGCTCGATTGCAGCAAGGATGGTGGCCGTGCTGTCCTGCGGCGGGGGGGCCGACCCCGTGGCTGCCGGTGCCTCCGTAGTGCCCATCTCCATCTCAGACAACAAGGCCCGGAGTCTCCCCACAATCAAATGGTCCGGCTGGCTAGGATCAGGAGATAGTGGAGGCAGGCGGGGTGGGGAGTCAGTCTCCACAGCCTTGAAGTGCTTTTTCCCTTTTTTGGAGGGGGGTGACATCTGACAGGACACAAAAAAGGGGGGGAGACCCCAACACAGGAGCACGGGGGATCACCGCTCACAGCCCAGGGGAGCACGAGGCACCCAGCCAGGGGGGGGGGGATGTCACAGTCCAGGCAGGCAGATAACAGTCCCTTGCAACCCCCCCACAGCAAACACCAGAGCAGAGGCAGATGGAGATGGAGATATAGCTGGTAGAATGGTCAGAGAAGGCCTCAGGCAGGGGGGGTAGAATGGACGCTGGGGAGGGAGACACCAGGCCACCGTGCACACCCTGCAGCCCCCACAGCAGCCCCCTCCGCTCAGCACACTCAGTCACTACAGGAAGGCAAGTGGAGGAGAAGGTAGATGCAGGCCGGAGGATCCCCGAGCTCAATTTAGGGCTTGACCGGCCGCGACACACTTCCGTGGGGCAGCCGTGCAGGAAACAGCGGTGTCCGGCGGGTCTCACTAGGCCGCAGTAGGCCGCAGCCGCCACGAGCGCGTCCAGCGGCTCAGGAGGTCCGCGATTTCGGCAGACAGGCGAAGGGGCAGGCAGGAGGGGGAGAGGGGCACCGGTACCTGGATGGATGGCAGTCTCTTACCCCAGGCCTGGAGCGGTTCGATGCAGGAGATCCGCAAGATGGCGGCGGTTGCAGGCCCGAGCGGTGCGCGGTCCCCCTCGACCAAAATTCCTCCCAATTTCACCTCAGGGCTCTGGAGGGGACAGAGAGGAGCAGTTTGCAGAGTTGGAGCGGTGTTTTAGGGCCAGTAAAAGCCGGGATGGCAAAGGATGGAGTACAGGATTCCAGGAGCTCTTCACAAACACGTCTGTCGCCTCTCACATCCGGCCACGCCCCCCTTCCTTTCCATTCTTATTATACTCTCTTTAAGGCTCCGTAGCTGTGATTCTTTGTACCCTTTCTTCAAAAATCTTCCAATAATCACTTCGGCTTGTATGTCAAAGTCCTCTCTATTTGTACAGTTTCTGTATAATCTCAGGAGTTGCCCTTTGGGTATGTTGCCAATCCAACGTGGATGATGGCAACTTGAGGTGGGTATATACCCATTCCGATCTGTGGATTTGAAATAAGTCCTTGTACCCAGAGTACCCTCTGATTTAAAAATCTGTAAGTCCAGGTAATTAATGCTCCATTCATCCCAGTTTCCTGTGAAGGTGATGTCATATATGTTATGGTTAATTTCCTCCAGAAAAGATTGTAATTCTGATTGTGTGCCACCCCATATGATAATAATGTCATCTATGTACCTTTTGTACATTTTAAGGTTTCTCCTCGGTATGCCGTAAATCTGCTCTGCTTCCCAATGGTCCAGGAACAAGTTTGCCACGCTGGGTGCATATTTTGCACCCATGGCTACACCTTTTGTTTGTACATAGTATTTGCCTCTGTACCAAAAATGGTTATGGCTCATTGCCAGATCTAGTCCTTCTAATATGTATTCAATCTGTTCTTGTTTGAGTTTGGACTTGTTATGCAGGGCCCACTCTACTCCATTTAGTCCATCCTTCTGTTTAATGTTCATATATAGAGAATTCACATTGATCGTTACTAGTATATCCTTCTCTTCGATGTTGATGTTCTGAATATCCTTCAGCAACTGTCTACTGTCCTTCAGGTATGACTTGCCTTCAACTACTAATGGTTGAAGGAATCCATCAATGTAGGCGCCCAGTCTTGAGAATAAAGAATCTATGCCACTAACAATGGGTCTCCCCAGAGGATGTGTTTGATTCTTATGAATCTTTGGGACATAGTATATTACTGGGGTTTTTGGTGCATTGGGTACTAAGTACCTTGCTTCCTTTTTATTCAGTATGCCTTTAGTAAGTCCCTTGTTGACATAGTTGTTCAGCTTCCTGTTATATTCTTCTTTTGGATTTTTCTTTAGTACTTTATATGTGTCTGGTATGTTGAGGAGCCTGGTCATCTCTTCTTCATAGTCTGTTTTGTTTAGTATGACCAGCCCTCCTCCCTTGTCGGCCGGTCTGATGACTATGTCTTTTTTCTTTTCCAATTCTTTTATGGTCTTCCATATTCCCTTTCCTTTTGTAGTTCTTATTGTCAAGTTCCTTAGATCTTTTTCTACCATCTTCTTAAAAACTTTAATTCCCTCATTCTGTTGTTGATTGGGATTAAAAACAGAGTTATTTTTCAATTGGGAGTGTTTAAATTGTGACTCCTCTTTTTCTTTCTTATCCGAGTTCTTAAAAGCAAAGAATTTTTTAATGTTTAATTTTCTAATAAATTTCTGTAAGTCTATAAAAGTTTCAAATTTGTCCAGGTCCTTGTCTGGAGCAAATTTGAGGCCTAGATCCAAGACTCTCAGTTCTTCTTCATTAAAAATGGCTTGGCTTAAATTATATTATAAAGTACTAAAGAAAAATCCAAAAGAAGAATATAACAGGAAGCTGAACAACTATGTCAACAAGGGACTTACTAAAGGCATACTGAATAAAAAGGAAGCAAGGTACTTAGTACCCAATGCACCAAAAACCCCAGTAATATACTATGTCCCAAAGATTCATAAGAATCAAACACATCCTCCGGGGAGACCCATTGTTAGTGGCATAGATTCTTTATTCTCAAGACTGGGCGCCTACATTGATGGATTCCTTCAACCATTAGTAGTTGAAGGCAAGTCATACCTGAAGGACAGTAGACAGTTGCTGAAGGATATTCAGAACATCAACATCGAAGAGAAGGATATACTAGTAACGATCAATGTGAATTCTCTATATACGAACATTAAACAGAAGGATGGACTAAATGGAGTAGAGTGGGCCCTGCATAACAAGTCCAAACTCAAACAAGAACAGATTGAATACATATTAGAAGGACTAGATCTGGCAATGAGCCATAACCATTTTTGGTACAGAGGCAAATACTATGTACAAACAAAAGGTGTAGCCATGGGTGCAAAATATGCACCCAGCGTGGCAAACTTGTTCCTGGACCATTGGGAAGCAGAGCAGATTTACGGCATACCGAGGAGAAACCTTAAAATGTACAAAAGGTACATAGATGACATTATTATCATGTGGGGTGGCACACAATCAGAATTACAATCTTTTCTGGAGGAAATTAACCATAACATATATGACATCACCTTCACAGGAAACTGGGATGAATGGAGCATTAATTACCTGGACTTACAGATTTTTAAATCAGAGGGTACTCTGGGTACAAGGACTTATTTCAAATCCACAGATCGGAATGGGTATATACCCACCTCAAGTTGCCATCATCCACGTTGGATTGGCAACATACCCAAAGGGCAACTCCTGAGATTATACAGAAACTGTACAAATAGAGAGGACTTTGACATACAAGCCGAAGTGATTATTGGAAGATTTTTGAAGAAAGGGTACAAAGAATCACAGCTACGGAGCCTTAAAGAGAGCATAATAAGAATGGAAAGGAAAAAACTGTTAGAAAATGCAACAATCAAGAAAAAAACAAAGAATATAGAGACAGCTTTCCTCACGGGTTTCAGTAGACAACACAAGGAAATAGAAAGAATAATAAAAAAACACTGGCCCATTTTGAAAGTAGACGATACTCTGAAACAACTTTTACCCAATAATCCCTCTTTTATCTACAGAAAAGCTCCTAACTTAAGAAATAAACTGGTCAAAAATACAATTGACCCACCAAGAGAAATAAAGATTGCAAAACACTTGAAAGGATTCTTCAAGTGCGGTCAATGCCTCCCCTGCCGTAAAAGTAAAAAAACTAATAGGAAAACCACCACTTTCACCTCTACTACCAATGGTAGGACTTTCCCCATAAAAGAACTCATTTCCTGCAGAAGCACTCACGTCACATATGTCATAGAGTGTCCCTGCCGCAAGCAATATGTGGGAAGAACCACGCGAGAACTACACGAAAGAATTAGGGAACACATTACTAACATTAAAAATGGATTTGACAAACATAGTGTCTCACGGCATTTCAGAGACTATCACAATCAGGACCCCAGACAAATGATTTTTTACGCAATTGACAAGATCAAAGGTCATTGGAGGGGAGAAGACAAAACCATAAAAGTCTCACAGAATGAAACCAGATGGATTTTTAACATGGAAACTTTACATCCTGCAGGAATGAATATCGATTTAGATCTTAATTGTTTTCTAACTAATTTTTAATGCTTAATTACTTGACTTTTTACATAGGTCGAATGTAACACATTCAACCATAAGCCTTAGAACACCTGCATATTTTAATTTTTAACATTTTTTTATTTCATTAAAGGTATATTCACTCCCATTAAATCCATCTTTAAGTTTACCCCCACCCTGGACCTTATTCATCTATTTTGCAAACGGGTCGAATGTTATCCATTCAAAGTTCCCATACAACAAAAAATAATCCATACAAAGAACAGTCCATCCTTCTTTTTCCCAATCCTCTCTAAACCATTCCCTTAACATAACAAATAAGTACTAAGAACACACCATTTTGGGGTGTTTGGCCTCTTTCAACATACTTTCTTAACCTACTTTTTAACCTACTTTTTTAACACAGTATTATTATTATTATTATTACATACATTCCCCTCTCCCTTACATTTTTTACCAATTTTTTCAGTCTATATTATCTTATATTCTCCAGTTCTAGCACTTTTAGTCCACTAAAGAATTTTAAACACAAGCAAAATAAACACTCTCCTCCCACAATTTTAATATTTACATAACCTTCTCCAGTAACAAATATTCCCTAGGTATAAAAAAAACACACACTTTCGGTAGAACACCTTTTTTAAATCTCCGTTTTAAATCTCCTTCCAAATTCCAAGTATCCCAGTTCCTAATAATAAAATATATTTTTAATACATATTTGAATCATAATTAAAAAATTGAGGTTTTTTTCGTTATACTTACATTATGTATATTTTTTATATATACTTTTATAATTGGTCTCGCTTTGTTTTAATTAATTTTATTTAATTTTTTGTTTTGTTTCGTTTTTATATTATACTGTATGCAATATTCGGAATGTTAAATTTCCCTTACAGATTAGGGAATAATGTGTCCCGGCAATATATACCTCTATATTTGTATTCATACATTTAGTATAATACCAGCAGAGGGCATTCCCTCAATTAAAATGGCCGCGGGATTATCCGCACATGCGTGGTGACACATTACACCCTATATATGGGAAAAGGTGTATGCAAATGGCCGCTCCAGAGGACGTCTTTGATGACGAAACGCGTAGGGCGTGGCCAGAAAGCATACACCGCTAACTCAGAAGGCGTGCTAGCCGAACGGAATCTTTCCTTCCAATATACACATTTGAACGGATGTTTGTGAGTAATACTTTTGCCTATATAATAAATATGAAGTTTTATAAGACATACTGCACCATGGATATGCCTCTTATTCATTACATATAACCGAACACGGCATATGAACGGAGGAACGAAGGTTTCCCGGAACCGCAATAGAGGCAAGCCAGAGAGCTACACAGTGGCTGATACTGTGAAGGTTGATCCACCCCGGAAGGGGCCATAACTCTGGTGAGAGCAACTGCATAAAAATAGCCACAGAGCACCGGGAACAACAATTGAAATCTCCTCCACCCTTCACTTCACTTTCACCCGCAGAGGACACCCCACTAATTCATAACCACCTTTTTGAGGGACACTTTTTTACTAATTTTAATTACTTTTTTTACTATTTTTAATTACTATTCTTATTTTCATTTTTACTTTTGCATTTTTCATACTGCTAAATTTTACCACATTTTTTCACCGTCTTGCATCTTTATCCAACCATGTAATATGCACCTTTCATCACAGTTACACTACGTGAGGACTTGATATGTTTAACAGATAAACGGAATATTTTATATATATTTTTATATATATTTTTTATACATATTTCTTCTATATATACCTTTATATATACTTTTTATACTAAGCTCTACTTTTTATTCATATAGTTTTGTCACAAATACCAGTATTTGTTCACCAGCACCTTGCACTTTATATTTTTATTGCATGCTGTTACAATTGTTTAATGATTTATGAATTTATGATTTGTTATGACACTTATGGTCTTTAAAGGATACAATAATTGTTGGTTGACACTAACTGACACATACACAGTTATTCATATTTATTTTATTTTATTATCCAGCCTGCTGGAAATTTCTTGCTAATTGTATACCTAAGTCTCCAATTTTTTAAAGGGTATAGCGCCAATCCTATTCCCCCCCCTCCCTATTTCACCAGAGCTTACAAGCTAATATTAAAAATGTAAGACTCTAATTATCTAACTCACCCCCCTGTATGTGCTACATATAGCACATATAATAAGATGGTAGCACTGTTGTTACCATGCATCACTCTTCACTATTCTTTTTAGAAAATAAGAAACAAATATACATTTGCAGTTCCCTTGTACCAAATCTATAAATCCCATTGCTATCTTTATGAATACTACTAAGTAGGCAAATATATAAAGATGACGGTGAAATGGATAAGAATTCCAATCTAGTTCAAGGGTATCTGCTGCTGTTTCTAATTAAAAAGTATAAATGTTCATGCACATTAGAAGTAAACACTCTCTGAGAGACGTTCAGCTCGGTTACTTCTAACTTCTGATTTATTTCTGGGCGGTGTTAATATCTTATACAGAAAGATACGTCATTGCTATGTCAGTCTAATAGGTACATCTTATTGGTTAAAATACAAGAGAAATGGAGAAACTTGATGCTTGAAGTTTGGTTGAAGCTGGTTCTGTTATCTCATATGCATTCTTCTAATGCGTGGGAAGCAGGGGGTACCCGCCATCTTTAATTCCAAACAGAGAGCCAATCTGTATACTACATAATAAGTAAGGAGTTGCATAGAAACATCTATATACATAAGCAAATAGACATTTTCTGATTATCATTATGTACATTAGATTCCTTGACAACAGTATACACAATACTGTGCAATAAGATAGGGACATGACAAAATAAACAACCGTTACAAGGGATAATAAGCACCCTATTTACAAGAGTGATACACTAAATATAAAATGCACCTTGCACTACTGCAGTCCATAATATAAAAGACAAAATACCTATTATAACCTATAATTTATATTCTAGTAAATCGAGACCTATTCCTATGATAGATATTTCCCTGATTAGAAGCATAAAAATAAAAATTAACAAATGTTTAAGAATAAGAACGTATTATGAGATTTTTCTGGTCAGCTCATCATGTTTCTGTCTAAATTAACCAGACATAACTTTCCCTAAACGTGCCCCTTTCATCTCAGTACAGAGCACTGAGATAAACTGTCACAAAAGTAAATTTAAAGCTGTTGTTGCACATACGTGCAGACAGCTATTTCTAGAATGGTGGCTAAAGCTTTCAAACTTCCAACACATACTGAAATACAGTATCTCATCTAACATGTAAAACCTACAACTGTAAAAATCTTTTTTTTTAAAGGGGTTGTAAAGGTAATTTTTTTATTTTCTACATAGGTTCCTTTAAGCTAGTGCATTGTTGGTTCACTTATCTTTTCCTTCGATTTCCCTTCTAAATGTTTTTTTTCTTTGTTTTCTTTGTCTAAATTTCTCACTTCCTGTTTCACCCCAGTAAGCTGTTAAGTAAGCTGTTCTGGCTGACTAACCACCAGCTCGGATGATGGTGAGAAGTTTACTGAGGAGAAACAGGAAGTGAGATATTCAGACAAAGCAAAAAAACATTTAGAAGGGAAATCAAAGGAAAAGGTAAGTGAACCAACAATGCACTAACTTAAAGGAACCTATATAGAAAATAAAAAATTTACCTTTACAACCCCTTTAAGCATGCCATGAATTACATTAGCAGCACTGAATTCATCTACAGATATTTTCCTTCCAGAAACAGTATGCTAGATACAAAGAAAAAAAAAATATGGGTGAACTTTGTTTCGTAAATTACTTAAAACAAACAACTTTCTTTTTTCTACAGTTTAAATAACATCTAACTCCCTCAGCCCATTCATGACTCTATCTAGCTGAGGTACATATTCAAAGTAATATAAAAAAAGATGATGGAATCGTGCCTTCCACACACACACACACTCACTGCCAATGACATTTAGAACTTTGATGCTAAAGTCAATCAGTCACCATGTATCAATCGCTAGCCTCTCCACGAAGTCACATACAATCATTCACATAGGGATTCATTTTACACCTCATACAAAACACACACACACACACACACCCACACATTTAACTCATATAAATCCTCCTATCAAATACTAATAACAAGTGTCACAAAATCAAAGATATGACACAGAAAGTTCCACATTCATCATACACTATGTAGAATTCAGCATCAGCTGCATACTTCTTATAATTCACTTATAGAACTAACACAGAGGGTCCTTCCACAACAACGTCTTTACAACCACTACAGACTTATTCTAACCTCATTTGGGAGATGATCAGTCTCCCACCATTTATCACACATACACTATTCCCTATTCCCTAACAGTCTACAAATATTACAAATATCAACTTACATCTGTGAACATTCTTAATGTCATTAATGTCATTATCTTCTGTTTTCTATATAGCAATACACAGTCACTCCACGTAGCAAAGTATGCATACATATGAACACAAATTCCTGACTATATATAAATATACAAATATTCACAGAATGATTAAAACTGATAGGTTAGTTAGTAATTACTTATGGACAGCAGTGCTCAGAGTAAAGCCAATAGGCACCGTACACGCATACGTCTCCTTACCAAAATGCTTGTCTCAAGACGCGAAAAATCACCAAGCCCTGCTTGCCACAGCGATCAGGAATGTCTCAACCTGATCTTAACTCAGTTAGTACATAGACCATTATAACAGATACATATAAACATATATACACCTATATTACAAAGATGATACATATCTTTTAACTTTGTTAACCCCCCTAGCGGTAATCCCGAGTCTGGCTCGGGGTAGGAATATACTGACAGGAGCGGTAACCCCGAGCCAGACTCGGGATGGCTTCGCTCGATGCAGGGGAGGACACAGGGAGCGTTACTCACCTTGTCCCCTGGATCCAGCGATGTCCTCCGCGCTGTGTGATCGAGCTGTCCTCTGCTCGATTCACAGTGCCGAATGCCGCCGAGCTCCGTTCCCTGCGACGTTACGGCCACGGGAGCGGAGAACGGCGGCAAATTCTAAAAAGTAAAAACACACTAAATACACACAGCACTGTAATCTTACAGATTACAGTGCTGTATTAAAAAATACACACCCCCTTTGTCCCTAGTGGTCTGTGCAATGCCCTGCATGCACTTTTATATTATAAATACTGTTTTTTACTGCCTGGAATTTGTAGATTGTCCATAGCAACCAAAAAGTGTAAATTTTTCTGTGTTTTAGGATTTTATTACATTATTGAATAATTTTTTATTATTCTTTATTATATTATAAACTTTATCATACCCGGGATGTCTGCTAGACTCTGGTTTGAACAGATTTAAGAGCGTTATTCCGAAGAATTACAGGACTACAAAATAAAAGCCAGATTTCCATGCAAAATAATTGTACCACTTTCAGCACCTAATTCCAGACTGAATCATACCGCCAGGGAGGTTAACAAATGGAGCTCCAAAACCTTTATCTTATTTACCTGTCAGGACTTACCTTTCCTGACATTTCTAAACTCATGAGTATTATTTTACACCACAACTTTATATTCAATGTTATACAAAACAAGGGTACCTTTTTCTACTAGTAGCTACATATCAGTACTTATCCTAAAAAAGTTTTTAACTTAAGCTTTTCAAGGATCTGATAACCCCAAAGCCTCCTTCTGATTGATTACCAATCCAGGAAACCAATATGCATGTAAACGTAGGTTCTCCAGGGGTCTTTAAGTACCCAAAACCTCATCCAGACAAAATGTTGTAGTCAAGGTAAACAACATGCATGTTAACGTAGGTTCTCCAGGGGTCTTTAAGTCTCCAAAACCTCAACCAGACAAAATGTTGTAGTCAAGGTAAACAACATGCATGTTAACGTAGGTTCTCCAGGGGTCTTTAAGTACCCAAAACCTCATCCAGACTTCAATTTTCAGTCCAGGGAACCAACATGCATGCTATACCTAAGTTTACATAGAGAGTAACTAACCCTCTACAGGGTTACCCCTTCGGAAAAGAAAGAATTGAGAGAGAAAATAAATAAATAAATAAATAAAAATTTCTACCCAGGGTATCTCATCCTGCACAATGCACTTTAAGGTACGCACAGTTGAGAAAACCCAACCTGCCATCACAAATATCTGCCTGGTGGACAGCGATACCCCAACAACCACCCGCCCCTCCTAACGCTAGCAAAACACGGCCCAACACAATGCAGAACTAATAATAGGTGTCTGCTAACCTGATAAATTGTGTTGAGCTCAGTGCCTCACCAGCATGGAGTTAGGCAAGATCGGAGTTGAGGTTATGCTGTCCCCGTACGGGCCACCAACTGAAGTAGAATTGTAAAGTATCGAACCAGGCAGAACTTAAGAAATGCAGGTTTATTAACAGCTGATAACATACAGGTTTAATGTTCAAAGTATTAAAACATACAGGTCTAATTTATAATTTATATTCTTACAATGCAAGTGTAGCACTGACTCCTCACGAGCAGGCCTGGGGTGCGGAACCATGCATTTTGAGTCTCGGGGCTGGCTGGCCTGAGGCAACGCAACTGCAGGGACAGGCCTGAATGGATTTCAGAGCCTTTTGATCCAAAGGTGGTCCAGTGCCGTCTCATCCAAGGGAGAGGCCCAGTAACTGGAGAAACTCCAGGGAAGGACTCTTCAGGAGAAGGCTGTGCGCAAGGCTGGCTTCTCTGAAGGAGCCTGAAGGCTTAGTTGAAGGACACTACATGGATCTACACTCATACGGTATCGCCAGATCGGCTGAGAGATACTGGTACTGTATGATAGCTCTTTAAATTTGTCTATGTCCCTCAGTAACGCTCAAGTCTGTGGCAGAGACTTTCTCAAATATACTACGCTCAAGTCTGTGGCAGAGACTTTCTCAAACATCCTACACTCAAGTCTGTGGCAGAGACTTTCTCAAATATACTACACTCAAGTCTGTGGCAGAGACTTTCCAAAACATCCTACGCTCAAGTCTGTGGCAGAGACTTTGCTTGACACCCTACCGGCTGCTAGGCCTAGTGAGAGGAGGTCTATCCGGAGGCTGTAAAATCCAGTTGTGAAGCGGTTGCTATTCTCTGGATTTTTCCTATAAGTGGATTTCCATTTTTACAGTCTAAAGTATCTGAACTTACTCCTAACCCTCTACCCTTCATTGAGAGACTCTGTTTCTGTTTCAAATAAATAACTCAAAAGAAGATTCAGTGTCAGTTTCCACATTTCTTTTGGTCATCTACCACGGGAACCCCTAGATGGAGAAGCAGTCAAGAAGGTACCGTTAAGCCAATAAAACTAGCAGCTCCTTCGGGGGTCAGTGCTACACAAGCATATTAGATATAGGCATTCTTATTCCCTAACCAAATTGAAACAATTGTGAATTGTTCTCACCTTGAACCAGAATGGGTCTTTTCTGCCAATTCATGGGGACCTGTCACCTGATAGGGACCAGTCGATTGACCAGTGGTCTGGTCCCCTCAGAGTTCTGGGTTCCAGCTCGACCAAGTTTGTGAGGGAAATTCACCTGAGACCACACTCTGGAACAAGTTAAGAAGTCTTCTCTGACTTGTACGGGGAGACAAGTTTCAGACAGATATTTGCCCATTGGTTCTGACTTCTATGACCCTCGCAATAGGGCTGCATACACAGAGTTCAGCCTTATGAGCTCCTATCTGACTTGTCTGACTAACAATTGTAGAGCTTGCATTTATATACCCTTTTACAAGCCTATCTCATTCATCTGTCTTAGATATGATTGGTCACTAAGATCTATGTCAATGTAACCAACCATAAATCTGACACCTGTTCTACAACCAGATAAACTTAATTACTCTCAGAATTCCTATATGTTCATTAAAAATTATTCATAACTGCTTTTGCCCAATTAAAGACACCTGTGTAAAGACAGTCTGGCACCCAGCTGTGTTATCAAACCCTCCTTATCTTTATAAGATTTAACTGAGTTCAAGAATTACAGATTTACGACCTTGAGAGAATGAACTTTCAATAACCCCACCAGATGTTTTATGTTGTTTTTTACTATACAAGCCTGTGTGTATGTATACATAAGGTACTGTATTACTTACAATATATATATATATATGCACATACACACACACACACACACACACACACACACACACACACACACACACACACACACACACACACATATATATATATATATATATATATATATATATATATATATATATATATATATATATATATATTTATTTACACAAGCCAATTACTTCAATATTATTATTATTATATATATTTATACACATGAGTGTACTTCCTTATAGAATGTATTTTAACAGTTTTAATGAGGGCTCAAGCAGACCTTTGTTTGACCCTGTCAAACTTAATTTAATGTTCTGTACATAACTTTCCCGTATTCCACCTAATTATTTTAACCACCTGTTTTTCTTATCTTTAACAGTGGTTATCTTATGAGCTATATTTCACTTCTGTCAAAAGTTCTCTCTTCTTCTAATTAGTAAAATGAACTATCCTATCTCTGTTATTTATACACATTTCAAGATTCTAAGCAATTCTATATAACTTGAATGTGTTCTAATGAACTTTCACCCAGTAAACTATCTTCTAAAAAGTATCAGAAAGAAGCAGAGAGGTAATCTAAAGTTCAACATTTAAAAATGAAGACGTTCTATATATTTTAGAATAACATAGTGTACATTAATGAAAATGTAATAACTATTTCTTAACTATCAAATAATAATATTGATAAGGCCACTACTATATAATAATAACAATAATAATAATTATATTATCAATAAAATATATGCAAATCTATATGAATAATATGAAATGCATTGGCTAATATGAGATTCTACAACAAAGCAGAGGGAGGCAATCAAACTCCCAGCCTGGGAGGCCCTGAGCAGACAAAACTAAACAATTCCTACTCCTGTGATTACAGCAGAATCCCAATAACTAGATATACCTAACAACCTAATAGGAGGGGGGCGAATAATGCACCCACAGCCACCCCCCGGTTACCGGCCCTACGCTTACCCTACCTATGGTGCAGGCAGCGCTTACTTCTGGGCGATGGGTGGCGGGTTTGTTTTGGTTCCCAGACAAATGTCTGGCCGAGTTATCTGCACCTGGTCTAATTCAAATGTCCATGCATGCATGTTTAGAAGGAGTACGCTGACACACACTGTTCAGTGAAAAGCTTCCTTTATTGCTCTGGGCATATAGCCCCCTTTATAGTAAGAGATGACTCATTGTTTTCAAAAGCATCATCTCAGGTGTATTCTGTGCTGTCAAGCAGAGATTGGAGGACCCTTATCTAAGGGGTCATCTGGCCAGTTTCATCCAGGTTTTCTGCTGATGGCTTGTGGACTCCTGGACGCACTCCAATGGGAGGGGGGTCTCTAGGTGAATTTTGAGTAAGGAGATTCAGCATATATCTTGACATAATAGAAAATAGTAATTTAATCACAGTATTAAACAATCCATAACAGCTTCCCCTGCTTATCCTCCTCTTAGGCCAATAGAATTACTTCTTCTTTCGGCCAATTGGGAAATGGGACCCGCTTCCTGATTGGCCAGGAGGAGAATCAGTGTGACAATATAGAATTTTCATTCACGGTTGTCAGACAACTGGGTGGGCTCAGGGCGCAGAGCACTGCACCCTGAGCCCACCTTTTTTTAATGCCTATTAGAGCCTCTGATTGCAGTCCTGTTATATTAGTATTGCAGCACTATCACACTTACATATTTTTATTAGAGCCTATGGCTCTAATCACATGCTTCAAAAAAACAAAAAGCCCCCCCCATTGGAATCTATGTGTCTCACGCCCCGAATGTAGATTAGGGGGCCAGGCGCATGGATAGGGGGCAGTGCCCCTGCATTATGGGCTGCCACCGGACAACCCACAGAAACCCCTGATCAACAGCTAAATAGTGTCCCCATCAGTTGTCAGGTGTTTCATCGGAGTATCCTCTTACGTCAGGTATCAGGTGTCTCCACCAGAGTACCCCTTACAGCAGGTATCACCACCAGAGTTCTCCCTTACATCATCTGTGCCTATCATAGTGCCTGAAAATTATTTCAAATGTTCCTCTGTGGTAAAAAAAGGTTGAGAAAGACTACAGTAGAGCAAAGAAAAGAGAAGCAATGGTGGAGGAAGACGAAATGAGTGCATAAAGACATTCCCTACAATCTTGTTCTCCAAACCACAGCCCAAGGGCCACATCCAGTCCGTTACTAGATTTTTCCTGGCCCACAGCAACTTTCCCAACCATGCAGTTGGATAGCGAACAAGTGCAGTTGTGTCTGCTACACTGCTTTCCATTTGACCAAACTGGTGTCAGCCTGGCACACCCATAATTTCGGTCACCTGGGCCACGTGCTTTAAGAGCCTCAAATCATAATTATTCAGTGGTAACCTCACCCCTGCTAATAAAATAAATAAGTTTTTAACACATTGATTTTCAGCAATGGCGTAAAAAAATTGTGATGCAGAAGTAGCATCATTTTCGCACTTAATTTTCGCAGCAAACAGGGCAGAGACTGTGTGCCATGCACTGCTACACTTCCACCCCATATCAGAGGCTTAGGTTGAGCCCCGCTTTTTGTATTATCTTTGTAACTATCATCTTAGCACAAATCCTGATCAATTATTTCCTGCTATGCTTTGGTTAATGTGGTTATAATTTCTTTTATTGTCACATTTCTCTTTTCTGAATCCTATCATACTGATTACTAAAAAGATCCAAGTAAAACATATTCATTCATTCATTCGAAAGTTCAGAGCACTTTTGTGTGACCGTGTGTATGCAAGCTAAGCTTGAGTGGAATTCCGTCGGAAAAACCATCCACGTTTTTTCCGATGGAAAATGCGCTCGTGTGTACGTGGCAAGAGGGATGGTATAAGGGGGAATAACCCTCCCAAGATTTTTTTTTGTGACATCTGTGTCCCATTGGGGAGATTTCCTTTCATATGCTGTCCCATGGCCAAAACAGGAAGTGAGAGGAAATTAGGGAATCCTGGTGTGTCACCGGGGTCACCAGAGCTAGTATCCCCATTGAAAGATTTCCCCTCTATTAGTGTTCTGATGCCAACCCAAAATGTGTAATTTTCTTTTACTTTCATTTTCGATGATAACGATAAACAGGGCAAATAAATAGAGCAAATCTCCCTAATGTGAACACAGACATCAATAAAAACCCAAGGGGAATTCTAATCCATCTCTCGCCTTTATCCATCTCTCGCCTTTAGTTATACTTTTGCCACGTACACACGATCGAATTGTCCGGTGTACTTAGTCCGACAAACAATCCATCCGAACGGACTTGGCCACACGCGGACACACAGAAAGTCCGGCGTTTGCTAGCGCGATGACGTACAGCACGTACGATGGGACTAGAAAAAGGAAGTTCAATAGCCAGTAGCCAATAGCTTCCTTTTCGTACTTGCTTCTGAGCATGCGTCATTCTTAGTCCGCCGGGCTAGCATACTCACGAACGTATTGTCCGCTGAAACCCAAGTCCGCCGGACTTTACGCTGAGAAAGTCCGCTGAAGCCCACACACGATTGCATTGTGAAATACGTTTCGGCGGACTAAGTACGCCGGACAATTTGATTGTGTGTACGCGGCATTTAAAGCAGTGTTTTTCAACCAGGGTTCCTCCAGAGGTTGCTAGGGGTTCTTTGAGCAATGAGAAATTTCTGCCTCTGAGATTCCCCTTGACATCATTGATCCTTTTAGCTATCTGTAATGGGGTAATTCTTCCCAATGACCACAAGTGTAAGGAGCATTCTTCCCACTGACCATCACACCAATGTATCATGATTTGTAGGTAAAGTAATTTTTAGCAGAGATCCCTGAGGTTGGAAAGTTGTTTCATGGGTTCCTCTGTGTTTAAAAGGTTGAGAAAGGCTGCTTTATACTAAGCAGAGAAGTGATAACTGCCAGAATTCATTCACATAAATCATATATACAGTGCCTTGAAAAAGTATTCACACCCCTTGAAATGTTCCACATTTTGTCATGTTACAACCAAAAACATACAAATGTATTTTATTGGGATTTTATGTGACAGACCAGCACAATTTGGCACATAATTGTGAAGTGAAAGGAAAATCGATAAATGGTTTAAATTTTTTTTTTACAAAAAAATATGTGAAAAGTGTGGCGATTTGTATTCAGCCCCCTTTACTCTGATACCCCTAACTAAAATCGAGTGGAACCAATTGCCTTCAGAAGTCACCTAATTAGTGAATAGAGTCCACCTGTGTGTAATTAAATCTCAGTATAAATTCAGCTGTTCTGTGAAGCCCTCAGAGGTTTGTTAGAGAACCTTAGTGAATAAATAGCATCATGAAGGCCAAGGAACACACCAGACAGGTCAGGGGTAAAGTTGTGGAGAAGTTTAAAGCAGGGTTAGGTTATAAAAAAATATGCCAAGCTTTGAACATCTCACGGAGCACTGTTCAAACCATCATCTAAAAATGGAAATAGTATGGCACAACTGTAAATCTACCAAGACATGACCATCCACCTAAACTAACAGGCCGAGCAAGGAAAGCAAAAATCAGGGAAACAGCCAAGAGGCCCATGGTAACTCTGGAGAAGTTGCAGAGATTCTCAGCTCAGGCTGGAGAATCTGTCCACAGGACAACTATTAGTCATGCATAGGGATGAGCCGAACACCCCCTGGTTCGATTCGCAGCAGATGATGCAAACAGGCAAAAAATTTGTGTGAACACGCAAACCCCATTAAAGTCTATGGGACACGAACATGAAAAATCAGAAGTACCGTATTTATCGGCATATAACATGCACTTTTTTCCCCCTTAAAATCAGGGGAAAATCATGGGTGCATGTTATACGCTGATCTCCGCCGATCCCCCACTGATTGTGAGCGGAGGAGCGAGTGCCGCCGATATCTATACATAGCCGAGTGTACATACCTATCCTCGGCTAGTTCCCCTCACAGTCCCACCCTATGATGGACAAAACACAGGGACTGGGCCTGACTGTGAGCGGAGCTATCCGAGCCTAGCCGAGTACACTCGGCTATGTATGTATATGGGCAGCGCTCGGCTTCGCTCACAGTCACGCCCAGTCCCCCCGTTGTCCATCATAGGGCGGGACTGGGCGGGACTACGAGAGGAGCGGCACCATTTTCAAACTGCAGTGACACTGACATGTCACTGCAGTTTAACTGCAGTCTGGGCAAGGCTGCAAATGACACTGAGAAGGCTTCAGATGGACATATTCACTGCCCTATGTTCATTTCCCATACTGCAAAATAAAGAATAACAAAACAAAAAATAAAAATAAACTGTAATATGGCTGCACTGTATTGTGTACTGTGTACACCACCAGAAGTGTAGTAAAAACTGTATACACTGTCATATATATGAGACTGTATATATCTATATATACAGTATATTAATACACTGCCTGCACTGACTGAATATCGACTAAACACTGAATATATAGTCTATGCTAAATGCAGAATATATATATATATATATATATATATATATATATATATATATATATGTGTGTGTGTATTAGACTGACTATATATCAAATACACTGCCACTAAATAACCTAACCTGCCTGCTTAATCTAACTCAAGCTATCTCTCTGCCATGCCAACAATACTACACAAAGCCACCGTGTAAGCAGCCTTATATAGTGTGGGGCGTGGACTTAGTCCCCCTGAGCCATGATTGGGCAAAGGCACCCTGCCTTTGGCCAATTATGGCTCTCTCAGCAGAGCGCGCTGTGATTGGCCAAAGCATGCAGGTCAGGTACATGCTTTGGCCAATCATCATACCGCAATGCACTGTGAGATCGCAGTGCCTTATTGGGCATTCCCATGATGTTTGAGTTGAACTTATGTTTGAACCGAACATCGAGCTCATCCCTAGTCGTGTACGCCACAAATCTGGCCTTTATGAAAGAGTGGCCAGAAGAAAGCCATTGTTGAAAGTAAGCTATAAGAAGTTCTGTCTGCAGTTTGATAGAAAAAATGTGAGGGACACAGCAAACATGTGGAAGAAGGTGCTCTGTTCAGATGAGACAAAAATAGAACTTTTTGGCCTAAAAGTCTGATGGAAAAGTAGGTTTTTCCTCCATCACATTTTTTTGGATCGGAGCGGGTCGGATGTCAGCGGGCCGCTATGGAGCATCCGTTCAGGTCCACCTAAAATACTGACAGGTGGACCTGAACGGATCGGACATGTGAAAGAGCCCTAACACTGCTTTTCCTTATCCGGGACATGGAAGCTGGTCAGAGTTGATGGGAAGATGGATGGAGCCAAATACAGGACAATATTAGAAGAAAACCTGTTAGAGACTGCAAAAGGTCCTTAAACTTACAGCCAGAGCTACAATGGAATGGTTTAGATCAAAGCATATTCATGTGTAAGCCCTTGTACACACGGTCGGAGATACTGACAACCAAATCCGTCTGAGTAATTCCGACGGATTAATTCCGGAGGAGGTCCGGAAGTGATGTTGCATACACACGGTCGGACTAAGTTGTCGGAAAATCCGTTTGTACATAACGTGATGACGTTATTTCGTTAGGACGGGACTACGTTCAGGCTAGTAGCCAATAGCTTTGGTCTAGGAATTTGATCTGAGCATGCATGGCACTTTGTCCGTCGGAGTAGGCTACACATGATCGGAGTATGTCCGATCGGAGCATTTTGTCGGAAAATTTTACCGGCAAGTTGGAAAAGTTGGTCCGTCGGATATTCCGATGGAAACAGTCCGATGCAGACCACACACAGTCGGAATATCCGACAAGACGGTCCAATAGGAAAGATTCCGTCGGAATCTCCGACCGTGAGTACAAGGACTTAGAATGACCCAGTCAAAGTCCAGACCTAAATCCAATTGAGAATCTGTGGCAAGATTTGAAAATTGCTGTTCAGAGGCGGTCTTCATCCAATACGACAGAGCTTGAGCTATTTTGAAAAGAAGAATGGGCAAACGTTTCTCTCTGTAGATGTGCCAAGCTGGAAGAGACATACCCAAAAAGACTTGCAGCTGTAATTGCAGCGAAAGGTGGTTCTACAGAGTATTGACACGGGGGGGGCTGAATACAAATGCACGTCACACTTTTCAGATATTTATTTGTAAAATATTTTGAAAACCATTTATAATTTTCCTCCCACTTCACAATTATGTGCCATTTTGTGTTGGTATATCACATAAAATCCCAATAAAATACATTAAAATTTTTGGTTGTAACATGACAAAATGTAGAAAATGTCAAGGGGTATGAATACTTTTTCAAGGCACCGTATCATGCCACTGTATTTAAAAACAAAATCTCCTAAATGCCTTATTTCTGCAGCACTGTGGTGTGGTCACATGATCTTTCCCTGTCCTTTGGCATCTGCAGGGAAAGATCGTCCGGAAGGACTTCTATTACTGATGTGTGCTCTCTAGAGTGTGAGTCTGTGTCTGGCCAGCCCTGATTGGTGCTGTGCTAGTCACATAACTAAATTAAACAAATGGTTTCAGAACTTGAAGAGCAATTCAAATTAACCACTTCAGCCCCGGAAGATTTGTCTGCTTAATAACCAGGCCATTTTTTGCAATACGCCACTGCATCGCTTTAACTGACAAGAGCGACAATTTTGAAAAAAACATAATATTTTGTACTTTTTGCTATAATAAATATCCCCAATTTTTCTTTTAAAAAGCAATTTTTTTTCCTTAGTGTAGACCAATATGTATTCTTCTACATATTTTTGGTAATAAAAAATCACAAGTGTATATTGATTGGTTTGCGCAAAAGTTATAGCTCCTACATATTATGGGAAAGATTTATGGTATTTTTATTATTTAATTTTTTTACTAGTAATGGCAGTGATCTGTGATTTTTATCAGGACTGCAAAATTATGGCGGACAGATTGGACAATTTTGACACTTTTTTGGGACTATTGGCATTTATACAGCGATCAGTGCTATAAAAATGCATTGATTACTGTGTAAATGTCACTGGCAGGGATGGGGTTAACACTAGGGGTGATCAAGGGGTTAACTGTGTTCCCTCATGTGTGTTCTAACTGTAGGGGGAAGAAAGTGACTAGAGCAGATGACAGCTCATTGTTCCTAGCTAGTCTGTCTCTCCTCACAAAACAGGGATTTGTGTGTTTACACACACACGTCACTGTTCTGGCTCTTGTGCCCGCGCATTGGTTCCCCCGCAGTGCAGTGGGCAAGCGCGCGCATGCAATTGCTGCTTAAAGGGCCAAGGTACAGCTATGACGGCTCGTAGTAACGTGCTGACCTGCCACAGTATAATGACGACGGCTAGTCAGCAAGCAGTTATTATTATTCACGATTTACAGTTAAATAATAAATATCAAAAACTGTTTTATAGCTCCCAATATGTCTTTACTGAACATCAGATGTGTATTTTTTGTGCACTGATATGGTGTAGGCAGAGTCATAGATTATTGACACTAGCTTTCTTTTTGTTCAGACAGCATCTACATCCAAGGCTTTTTTTTTTTACTTTACAGGTATTAGCAATTACATTTGATATATTTAATACTGATTTTTTTTTTTTTAATATTATCTTTATTTTTCAAACTAATACAAAGTATACAAACAAGATTAGGGTGACCAAGATCATGAACCATTTGCATCAAAGCCAGGCCTATGATGAAAAAAAAAATATTGCAAATCACCTTGATGTTACATAGTATGAATAGAACATCATAAAAAGTAAAATAAAAGAGTGATAAAAACTTTAAAGTATCACCTAACCTGGCCTGGGATAGGGACCAGGAATTGGCAACATTGCAAGTAACAGTGTTGGTCAAGGGCCAACCATTTAGTATAAGAAGGCGACCTTGACCATCGTAATAGTCATAAAGACAGTCGACATAGAAAAAGTCAATTCATTCATTCCACATCAGTCCTTATCCATGCCACATCAGTTCTCATCCGTGCCAAATCCATGCCACATCAGTGCTCATCCGTGCTACATCCATGCCACTACAGTACCCATCAGTGCCACTACAGTGCCTCACAAAAGTGTAATAGTTAGTCAAATTAGATTTTAAATTTATGCCCCTAGAACACTTGATGGTGCTCCCTGCATGTTAGGCCTCTGTATATGGCCAGTGTCAGGGCTAGCTTAGCCCTTCCTCCCCTGGGCTGGCCGCTCAGCTGTCGGCTAATTGCCAGCTCTCTTCTCTCTCCACAGTTACCAGCTGTTCCCGATGATGCTCGTCTGACCTGCCTATTTAAAGTCCTCCAGCTCATTTCTCCATTGCCTTCACGTTTGGTCACATTACAAGGAACCATCTCCTGCTGTTTTTTTCAGACTGGCTTGCTGACATCCCGCCTGGCTTCTTATCCAGCTTGCAGTTGCTCTCCTTGGATCCCTGACTTCTGAACTGGCTGATTACCCGATCTGGTTTATGAACTTTGGACTGGCTGACTACCCGATCTGGCTACTGGACTCTGGCTATGCTTGACTACACTTTTTTCTATTTACCTTTTTATTTTTATTATTAATAAACAAGTGTGATTTGATTGTACTTCTGTCTCAGTCTGTTTCATGGTTCCTGACAGCCAGGCTGTGGAAAAGTCTCTCACATGTGGTATTGCCATACTCAGGAGGATAAGCAGAATATATATGTGGGGTGGGGTATAATGTTTGCTATGTAAATGTGTTAGAAATATATTATAAATGGACAACTTTGAATAAAAAAATGCATTTCCTTTCCATATTTTCAAAAAAACTTGTGGAGAAAAATGACATGTTTAAAAGACTCATTATGCCTCATATAATATACATTGGGGCCTTAAAATGTGGAAGGGGTAGTCAAGAAATTAAATGTGTAATTTATGTCCCTAGAACGCTTGATGGTGCTCCCTGCATGTTGGGCCAGGCTGTGAAAAAGTCTTACACATGTGGTATCGCCATACTCAGGAGGAGTAGTAGAATGTGTTTTGGGGTGTATTTGTGGTAAGCCTATGCTGTGTGTGAGAAATAACCTGTTAATATGACAATTTTGTGAAAAAAAGAAAGAAGAATCTTAATTTTGCAAAGAATTGTAGGTAAAAGTTAAAATTTCAAAAAACTCACCATGCCTCTTACTAAATACCTTGGCATGTCTTTCCAAAAAGGGGTCATTTGGGGGGTATTTGTACTTTCCTGACTTTTTAATGTTTCAAGAAATGAGATAGGCTGTCAGTACATCAGGTGTGATCAATTTTCAGTGATTGGCACCATAGCTTGTAGACTCTATACTTTCACAAAGACCAAATAATATACACTTATTTTAGTTATTTTTACTAAAGATATAAAGCAGTATAAATTTTGGCCACAATTTATGAATAAAATGTACTAATTTGCTAAATTTTGTGAGGTAGAAATCACCCCTGGGGCTGAATTAGAGCTGCTTTGCAAGCTGAGCTCTGGAGCTGCACTTCTTCATAGTCAGGCCAAGCTCTCCATTTAATACTGATTTCTATTAAAACTAAGCTTTTTTTGTGAGTTTCTTAGTGAATTTAATTAACCACTTAAGGACTGGAAGAATATTTCTCATAAATGACCAGGCCATTTTCTGCGATACAGCACTGCGTTGCTTTAACTGACAATTTTGCGGTCGTGCGACATTGTACCCAAACAAAATTGACGCCCTTTTTTTCCCCACAAATGGAGCGGTATTTGATAACCTCTGTGGTTTTTATTTTTTGCAATATAAATAAACAAAAAGCGTCAATTTTGAAAAAAAAATACTATTTTTTTTACTTTCTGCTACATATCCCAAAAATAAATATATAAAAATATAATTTATTCATCAGTTTAGGCCAATATATATTCTTCTACATATTTTTGGTAAACAAAATTGCAATCGGTGTATATATAGATTGGTTTGTGCAAAAATGATTGCGTCTACAAACTATGGAATAGATTTAGGAACTTTTTTTATTGTTTTTACTGGTAATGGCGGCGATCTGAGATTTTTTTGATGGACTGCATCATTGCAGCGGACAGATCTGACCCCAAATTGCACTTTTTTGGGGACCAGTGACGTTATTACATTGATCAGTGCTATAAAAAGGAACTGTTCAATGTAAAAATGACACTGACAGGGAAGGGGTTAACATTGAGGGGCAATCAAGGGGTTAACTGTGTTCTCTAGTTTGTTCTAACTGTATGGGGAATGGGCTGCCTGGGACATGACAGAGATCACTGTTCCTGATGACTGTGAACAGTAGATCTCTGTCAGAATGGGGATCCGCCTTGTTTACAAAGGCAGAGCCCTATTCTGCCTCTGTGCTAGGCAATTGTGGGTCGCTGGCGGACATCGAGTCCATCCGACCTGCTGGTACGCTCCCGAAGCGTGCAGTGGAAGCGGGCCACAGCTGGCGCGTGCCCTCCCACAACTGCACCTGCACATACATTGACGGCGATTCACACAGGGAAGCCAAACTGCCCCAGTACAACTGCAGCGGCTGGTCCTTAAGTTGTTAATCAGCATACTATATCCTGCCCCCATAGTGTTTAGAAATAGGAGGACATAGAGGAAGAGGGAAGGAGAGTAGTGTCATTTTCTACTGTGTATATGCCCACATGTGTGATCCTATAGTCACGTGGTCTGCACAGATAGGAAAAAAAAAAGGAAATGAAGAGCTTAGAAGAGAACTGAAATAGAGCATGCTTCATAGAGGACACCAGCTGGTCTACAAAATCTCAGCCTGCAATGTGGACGCAGAGAAGATAGGAGGGACAGCTGCAGGCAGGATCAACCAGGTATATTTCACTCTACACAAAACAAATGCTTTAGTGGCTTTGTGAGTATGAACACTGTTATATAGCATGTAATGAGAGTTTTTCATAGTCTGGGTTTAAAAGAGAAGTAAGGGCTTTGAAAAACCAAACATTTAATCTCACCTAGGTGGATGCTGAATCTGTCCCCTGTTGGCTCTGCTGTGAGAACTGAGTGATCAAACACAGCCTATCGCTTAGTTCTCCGTCTCCACTCTGAGTGGAAAGCCATGACTGTCAGTCACTGGCTCTCTGCTCTGCCACACCAGCACTCACTGGAGCACCGGGCTGTGGAGGGGGCGGGAGGGGCTGGCTCAGGCTCTTGGTAGATCGCTGAGAGGCTGAGCCAGGTGCCGGTCCATGCATCTGGTTGGATCCCGACTATATGGTTTGGATCTTTCCCGAGCCTGGACCAGTGATGTCAGCCGACTGTAGACTTTAGTGAGCTGCTGCACTCCTGTGACCTATAGGAGAAGTACAGCTAAAAAAAAAGCTTTGCCTATACTTTTCCTTTAATGACACAATAAAGTGGAACTTCACCCAAAAGGGAAAGTTCCACTTGTTTGCATCCCCCCCCCCTCCACTGCCACATTTGTCACTTTTGGGGGGAGCAGATACCTGGTTTTGACAGGTACCCGCTCCCACTTCTGGTCATATGTGGAAATCTGAGACGGAAGTATGATCCCCCAATCCCCCCTTCCCCCGTAGCTTTCTGGGACAGATCACAGATCCCTGAGGACTACAGGCCCATTCACAAAGTCCAATGCGACTTGTGCATGTGCAGTAGGAAACTGGCTGTGAAGGAAATAGCCTGGAGCTCCCCCTTTTTTTTTTAAATGGTAAATTCTGGAGCTCGTCTTTAACTATGATTTTGGCTCTCTGCATGGAGCTGTGTAATCATACTATGTCAAATGTCAGTTAATATCGTGGCCACAAGATGGTGCTGTCACACCACATATTTATCTGTAACCATACTTTGCTTGTTTAGCATTTAGTTTTATTTACACTCGCTTATAAATTGTTACTAGATATTTGATTTGGCATTTAATTATATCCATATTATACCACAATGTATAAATCAATACTCAATAGCAATAATACATTCCCCAAAAATAACCAAAATCAAATCATATTGTTTTAAAGGGGTTTAGAAGACAAAATGTGATTTAGTAAGAGAGAAGATAAGGGGAAACTTTCTACTCCACCTTTGTTATTTGGAGATCTTTTAAAACTTGTTTTACTGAAGTTTTATTTTAAATACCGATGTGCAAAGAAAAGAAAAAAAAAAGTGCTTCCAAATTACACATTTTCCGCTCACTCACTAAGTGAACATTCACTTTGCGAGCCAAAACAGCTACTATTCCATTCCCACTGACATTTTTATTATACATTGTAGCACAATGTAGCACACTGCTATCTGTCAAACAGGGAACATATCTATTTTCCTTCAATAAAGAGCATCATGTGGAGAAATATTAAGGTAGAATTCCAGGTTAAACCTAACTAGTCCTAAAATAGCTTCCCCCTCTTAACTAGACATGTGCAGTTCGTTTAGTTTTGAATAAAAATTCAGGCAAATTTTTTGTTGTTCGTAGATTCAGATATATCCAAATACCCAAATTACAGTATAAACAAAACGTTTACCGAATGCTCCAAATAACGAAGCAAAATTTGCCCAAATTTCCGAAATTTGAATTGAAATTCGTATCGAATTTTACATCGAATTCCAACTGTAAACATATTTCTGAAATCAAAGACTGTGTGTGTTAGAGTACCATTTCTAAATAATGCTGTTTTTGGTAATCTAGAGATTACATTTGGGAAGCGGTTCAATGTACAGTGACATGTTTGAGGATCACGCTTGCCGAGGGCAGCTGGTGACCTCTTGTGTACCTACAGAACATATGTGGAAATTGCTAAATTGAGAGGAGGCTATCCCAGGACTACTCTAATGTACAGCTATGCCCTAAGGCAGTGCTCGACAAAACCCGGTCGCCAGGTCGCATTGGCGACTAGAATCAGCGACCTTGCGCCTGGGGCAGCATAGCTGGGGGTATCCCGTCTCCGTGGACCCCCCCCCCGCGCGATCGCGTCGGGCCGCGCGATCGCGTCGGGCCGCGCCGCAGGCGGCCGGTAATTGAGCCCCCGGCTTTGAGGCCTTCTGTGATCCTATGGTTCCTTCTGGAATCTGGCGCCCTCTTGTGGTGGCTGTTGGAATTACAACCAACAATGCTAATGGGCCAGTCTTTCTCCATCCCTTTACTTAGAACCCCTAAACAAAACAAAAAATATATATATATATATTATATTATATAATATATATATATATATATATATATATATATTTTTTTTTTTATTATTTATTCTAACACCCTAGAGAGTAAAATGGTGGTCGTTGCAATACTGTCTGTCACACCATATTTGCACAGCGGACTTACAAGCGCACTTTTTTGGGGGAAAATTTTTTATTTAATAAAAAAAAAAAGACAACAGTAAAGTTAGCCCAATTTTTTTTTTTTATATTGTGAAAGATAATGTTACGCCGAGTAAATCGATACCCAACATGTCACGCTTCAAAATTGCGCCCGCTCATGGAATGGCGACAAACTTTTACCCTTTAAAATCTCCATAGGCGACGTTTAAAAAATTCTTCAGGTTGCACGTTTTGAGTTACAGAGGAGGTCTGGGGCTAGAATTATTGCTCTTACTCTACCGATCGCAGCAATACCTCACATGTGTGGTTTGAACACCGCTTTCATATATGCGTTCGCTTCTGCACGCAAGCTTGGCAAGACAGGGCGCATTTAAAACAATTTTTTTTTCTTATTTTAACTTTTATTTTTATTTTTTTCACTGTTCTTTTAAAAAAAAAAATGTGTGTCACTTTTATTCCTATTACAAGGAATGTAAAAATCCCTTGTAATAGAAAAAAGCATGACAGGTCCTCTTTTATATATGAGATCTGGGGTCAGAGAGACCTCACATCTCATATTTACACTAAAATGCAATTTAAAAATGTCCCTCTAAGAGCTATGGGCAATGACTTGGAGACAGGTGGGGGGCTGGGGGCTATCTTCCCCTCACTCGTCTCCATGTCAGGCCAGGGACAGGTCCAGATCGCCGTCACGGACCTGGCTCCTAACTTTTTTAGCTGGCTCCTAGATTCCAAGCAAATTTGTCAACCCCTGCCCTAAGGTTCTTGTTATTTTGTATGAAGCCCATGCATACATTAAATATATTTTTTATAATGAAAGGGGATGGGATATAGACATAGGTGTGCGCAGCCTATGGCATTAGGGTGTGTATACCAAAGCTCAAATACACATGCCCGCATGTGTGTGTGTATATATATATATATATATATATATATATATATATATAAAGATTGGTATTAGCAGGGTACCCTACTAATACATTCTTTATGGGCATAGATACATATAGTCCACATTGGAGAGGCAGCTCATTAGAGATGTAATGGATACATAGGGTTAAATCCTATGTTCCCTAAGGCCTCCATGTAGATGTGGACATTACCGCGTTCATAGACAATTCTTGAGGTTAGGTGTCATATTGTTTTATGTTGAATATAGAAATGTGTTCTGTAAACCTGGTTTGAATCTCGGTTAAGAGTTGTTAGTTTGCCTATCCACTTAGCAATATTTAATATGGCACAGGGTCAATGCTGCTAGATTGTAATATGTAATTTAGGTGAGGTTTCTGATACATCGCCTTCTCTGAGGTTCCAATATACAATCTCCAAATAAGTGTATTTGCATGTAATATAGACATATTCCAGCAGGTCACTATCCCCTTTATTTTGTTTTGGGAAATGTGGCTCCATATATGAGATTCCCCGCATTTCCTCATTACTGTCACTATATATCTGGAGGTGGCTTTCTATAGCCAATCCTTTTTTCTTAGTTTTGCCTATTGGTTTTATACACAGTTATATATATAGAATTTAGATGTAGTATATGTGGATTCCAGTAGGGGCCGCTCTTTACTTGCTATTTTGTACGATGTGTCCCCATTCAAGAAATTATACTTCCTGGATGAGATTGGATTTATACTTTGATAATAAGGCTTTTTTTGGTGCTTTTTCGACAAACCCTGGTTATTTTAAACAGATGTCATGGTAGTATAGAGTGTGAGTATTATACTACCTTGCTTGCTCTTTTTAATGGGAAACAATTAGAATTTTTTTTAGTTAAGTTTATATTAGATCACTGGGATTATTAAAATTTTTGACTCAAGTTATTCTGTGTTCTTATTTTCAATATTAATATTCAGGGTTTATTAGTTAACCTGTTCGTGATCGCTCTTTGGTTTGCAGCGACTTATTTTGTAGCAATAAGGTTTGTCTCAAACTGACATTACTAGTATACAAGGCCACCATAGGTTTATGAGATCTTTTACAAGTGGCTTCATGCTGCGTTAATATGAGGGAGGTGTAACAGCTTACTCAGGAAGTTACATTATCCAGCATTGATAATCATGATGTGCCTTTTTAGTAAGGGAAAGGGCATACCCTTTCTCAAGATGGCTGATCCCAGTTTGAAGACTACCCGAGGCTCAGATCAAGGTGTGGTTGTTCAGTATGAGCTTTGTTTGGGGATTGCACCCCCTGTTATTTTTTATACAACCCAACATTTCTATAGTGCATGTGATATAATTATATACCAAAAGATTGTATACCAGAAAAAATATATTTTATATTAATTCCTATCCACCATTTCTGTGATTCACAACATATGTTAATATAAGTATAATACTCCCACTGGAGATACCTCCAAGTGTTTGAAAAAAACTCCCAACTCAAAAATATATAAAAAATTTATATAAAAATTTTAAACCAAAAATAATAATAAAAATAGTCCTCAAATGCAATGGTCCTTAATCTTATAGCCGGATCACCTCACTATTATATGGATACAGTTCAATCTCTGAATTTCAATCCAATGTTGAATCAAAGCCCAAAACCTTCTGTATTCTTGTGCCACCGGTAAAAACTAATCATGCCACCACCACCTTGTAGAATGGCCACTCACCAGACTTCACCGTCACAATACGCTTTTGGTTCATTCAATGGATAACCACTCCTTAATACGCTCTCCCGTTAGCAATTCCTCAGTTATTGTATATTCATAAAAAGGTAAATGAAACCAACATAGTATAAAACCGTTTCACCTTTAATTATAAAACTTAAAAAACATATTGCACTCACATTTCAATGTGTCCTCTAGCCGACAATAAGCTTATCCAGCCATATGTAAACAGTGTAGAATCGGGCAAGTCAATGATGTTCCGCAGGTGGTTCCTTCCTCCCTCTACTCGGCTAACCTGTCTCTGACTCCTCTTATTGCACCTATTGTTCCCACAGCCTCTATGCATTTCGCAGCACTCTCTGCGTCGTCAGGAAGCCCCGGAGGTGTCTCCGGTGGGAGTATTATACTTATATTAACATATGTTGTGAATCACAGAAATGGTGGATAGGAATTCATATAAAATATATATTTTTTGGTATACAATCTTTTGGTATATAATTATATCACATGTACTATAGAAATTTTGGGTTGTATAAAAAATAACAGGGGGGGGGGCAATCCCCAAACACAGCTCATATATACATTTCCCTCATCCAGGTGAGGGAGCACTTGGGATTGCAGCGTACCAGCACAGAGTAAAAGTGGTAGTTTTGAGTGCCGATATCTATATTTATGTGGTTTTTCAGTGTTGCCTATATAAAGCGATGAGTCAGTACGCCACCCGTGCCCCAGGACGATGGCAGATTGTGGTGAAACGCGTTGGATAGAGCAGCATGCTGACGTCACCGTGTACGTAATTCCCGGAAGGATGGGCTGCTGTGTTGAAGGCGGCTGGCTTTTTAATATGTGTGAGTTTCCAAACCATTTGATGTAGGTGCAGTCGTTACATTTTACAATAAATATACTAAGGATTTTATGCCATGGCAACTTTTATTACTTTTGCATGGGGAGTTTTTATGATGGAGTACCCTTAAGAGGTGGATTTCCATCCGTTTCCTGGAAGGATAAAGGCCTTGGCTGGGTTATGAGCCGCAAGCGAGATTGTCCTTCTGTAATAGCAGGTCAATACGTTCGGGTAAGCAGGCACTTTGTATGGTGGAGGTCTGTACCCAAGATCACTTAAATTCTGGTGACAGATGGTGCACATACCAGTGGATGGTCACTTTATGGACTTTTCGCTTTTTTTTTTTTTTCTGTTTCTTTCTAATGTTTATTTGTGTCACAATAAGCACAGCTTTATTGAAAAAGTGATTTAGTACTGTGTGTGTCTCACAGGAAAGCTGCTGCTGTGTATTTTGTAACTTTTTTTAGACAAACAGCGCAATTGTTTTTATTTTTGATGAATGTATGTGTATATATATATATATATATATATATATATATATATATATATATATATATATATATATATACACACACACATACATACATACATAATAATATATTCATCAAATCAATATATTCATCAAAATTAAAAAAAACAGCGCTGTTCATCTAAAAATAAATGAATGCAAAGGGGTGACATTTATTTTTAATGGCACCCCCACACAAATCGCTACCTGTGGTGCATTTACTCTCGGGTTAAACCGCATGGTGCAGAGCATAAAAAAAAAGGGGTCAGGGACTTCTTTCCCGTGTCTTTGTAGGTAGGGTAGCCCCTTGAAATGAATGTGCTGCCCTACATGCAGACCACAGCCACACAAATCTGATTGGAGCCTTAACTGAAAAATAACTCACTTTTTTTAAATAAAAATCCTTATACTGCTGGGTTAGCTTTGAGGCTTGAGCTCCATTCGCAATAATTTTATTTTAGCAACTGTTGAAATGTGCACCACCAGATGGCAGTGTTGATCAACAAAACAGCAGATAAGGCATACTAATGATACAAAGGTTAGAAGTGACAGTGAAATAATAACAGTAACATCATCATAATGCACAATGGGAGGGTACACATACACTTTACATTTATGTTAAATCACAGTCTTGTTTGCCACAATCTTCGTTGCGCCAGATAAAACTAATGTTCAGACGCAAACATTTGTTCTGCTTTACTTGGCTGGAGCTTTCTCAGAGCCTCCCTATAATAATTTATACCTCCCAGTTCTTCAGATGGGCAGAAGAGGGTCACTTTGTTTGAAAAATACATGCTTTCTATTATCTATATAAACTGGGGGTTTGATTATTTTTGCAGAGTTCAGTGTCACCATAGAAAGTATGGACTATGGGATGTTATTTTGAGCTGCTATGGCACTGCCCACAGCTGTAGTGCTGTACATTGACATACTTGAATTTTGGCTTTGCATTTGGTAGTGCTTTGTTTGGATCACTGTACAGACTAACCCGGATAGAGTATGTTGTTTTTAGGAGGGTTTTTAAATGTAACTGCGTCTTCTTAAAGAATTGAAATTATATCTAAAGTTATCCAAAGCAAGTGCACCCAAATGCAAAGCATATTTAAAGCAAAACTTTAACCATAACAATTATGTTCTGCAGCAAGGAACATACCTTCCTCATTAATAATTATGCTACCAAAATTAGTGTGTGATGTAAATTGCCTCCAGCATTGTTTCTTCTTGCTGGAGGCCGCCATTTTTCTGAAGCCCAGAGCCCTTCAGCAGCAGTAAATCTTTAGGCTGTCTGCAGATCGGACCTGCGGCACTGACCACAGCGGAACCCACCAGACCACTGACCACCTGCGGCACTGACCACCCGCGGGTTGTCCTGCGGCACTTATCCGCTGTGTGGCGGGGCTCTCCTCATCTCCTGCATTGGCGGGGCTGTTCACCTCCTCTCCTGCAGTGGTGGTGCTGTCCTCTTCCTCCCCTCCAGTGTGGGCAGCGGCAGCGGCAGCTCCGTTGTCCGCTCCTCAGGCTTCCTCCTGCCACAGATCGGCTGCAGTGCTGATCTGTGTCCTACTGGTTGCTGCTGTAGGTCGGCTGGTTCCTGTTGTTCCACAGCTTGTGCTCAGCTCTAGCTGCACTCAGCAGTTATCGGTGTTGCCGGCTTCACCTGTTGTCTTTTATATACTTCCTTCCTGCTACTTCCTGTCCAGCCTTCCATGTGCTTCTCTATTTAAATTCCACTCAGACCAGTTTCTGGTTGCTTGAGCAACACTTGTTTCTGAGCTCCAATTGTGTAACCTGCTTTAACCTGACCTCTTGTGAACTGAACTCTTGTGTACTGAGTCAGCTAGGTCTCCTGGTTACATTGTCTGCTGCCCGTCCTGACCTTGGCTTGCTATCCGGCTCTCCTTTGCTTCATCCATCCATCTGTGTCTAACAGTGTCTTCTGGTACTCCCCTAGCAAGCAGGGTGAACCCGGAGGTCGTGACCTGGGGTCAGCACGCAGCCAAGCCCAAACCCTCGTGAGGGGATCCCTGGCAGAATACCAGCTGGCCCTTAGACTCCATGCCATGGGGGATCCTGTGTCACCTGCTCGCCGGTGGGCTCACTGTAGTAGTTCCCTGACACCTCCCCTGTGTGTCTGCTCTTCCACCAAAACGCTAGGAGTACAATGGGGTCACCTGGCGCTTTGGCCAATCTGTCTCCTGATTGGCGGGGAGAAACTGTAGTGTGACCATAGTGAAAATGTAATTGAAAATGTATTCGCTGTTGTCACACAACAAGGTGGGATCGGGACGCAGTGCTCTGTGCCCTGAGCCCACCCTATTTTGAAGTCTGCTAGAACCTCTGGCTCTAATCACGTGCTTTGGAATACACACCCCGCCGCCTATCCCCTCCATAGTATTTCATGTGTCATGGATAGGGAGAGCAGAGGGTGCTATGATTAAGCACAGTTTGATAGTATGAAACGAGTCAGCTCTTCTGTCCTTTCTGCTGTGGCATGTATTTTTGATCTTTTTTGACAAATAAAGGCTATTTTTCGGAGTGCGGCTGTCCAGGATTTTTCTAAAGTTTAGTGGTGATATTTACTTATTTATACCTAGTAAATCTGTATTGCAGCTCTGTGTGTGACTTTAAAGACCAGTACACACTATAAAAAAATCAGACGAACGATCGTCCGGTCTTTCTTGATGTTTCACAGCAGGTTGAAACCAAGGCTGGTACTAATTGTACAAAAAGTCTCGAACAACAAAGATTATTTTTTTGTTGTTTATTGTTTCTGATCCTGCAAATGCCCTCTTTGCCATGAAAATGAACTTAATCCCATAAAAAACATTTCCACTGCATTTGTGAAGAAGACTTCAGGGCACCCAAGAAAGTCCAGCAAGCGCCAGGACCTACAGTAGATTCAGCAGTGAGATCAGGACACCACCAGTGTAGAGCTTGCTCAGGATGGCAGCAGGTAGGTGTGAATGTATCTGAATGCACAGTGACGAGGAGAGTTTTGGAGGATGGCTGGTGTCAAGAAGACTGATATTCTACAAAAGATACAGGGATTGGACTTCTGAGGACTGGGGTAAAGTAATTTTCTCTGATGAATACCCTTTCCAATTGTTTGGGGCATCCAGAAAAAACCTTGTCTGGAGAAGAAAAGGTGAGCGCTACCATCAGTCTTATGTCATGCCAACAGTAAAGCATCTTGAGACCATTCATGTGTGGAGTTGCTTCTCAGCCAAGGGAGTGGGCTCACTCACAATTTTGCCTAAGAACCATAAATAAAGAATTGTACAAAAACATCTTCCGAGAGCAACTTCTCCCAACCATCCAAGAACAATCTGGTGATGAACAATGCCTTTTCCAGCATGATGGAACCACCTTGCCATAAGGCAAAAGTGAAAACTAAGTGGCTTGGGGAACAAAAGATCGAAATTTTGGGTCCATGGCCACTAAAATCCCAGACCTTAATCCTATTGAGAACTTGTGGTCAATCCTCAAGAAGCAGGTGAACAAGAAAAAAAACCCCCACAAATTCTGATAATCTCCAATAATTGATTATGGAAGAATGGGCTGTCAACAGTCAGGATCGGGCTCAGAAGTTGATTGACAGCATGCCAGAGCAAATTGCAGAGGTCTTGAAAAAGAAGGGTCAACACTGCAAATATTGATTCTTTGCATAAACTTTAAAGTGGTTGTAAACCCTTACAGGCCAATTTTGACTACAGCCCCCCTGTTTTACTTACCTGAGCCCCGTATTTCCCTCAGTGAGGATGCACTGTCCCTCTCTCCACAGGGTCCCGATTGGGCTCTTGATTGGATAGATTGATAGCAGCGCAGCCATTTTTTCCTGCTGCTGTCAATCAAATCCAGTGATGCGGGCGCCGGGAGGCGGGGTTGAGTCTGGCATTCGTGTCTATGGTCTATGGACACAAATGCTGGACTCAGGAACGTGCCCACAAGGTAACCCCCCCCCCGCAAGAGTGCTTCTCATGTGGGGAGGAGCCGCGAGAGCTGCCGGGGGACCCCAGAAGAGGACGTTTGGGGGCACTCTGTGCAAAACGAGCTGCACAGTGAAGGTGGTATGACATGTTTGTTATTTAAAAAAAAATAAAAAACGAGCCTTTACAATCACTTTAAGTTTGGAAATCAAAAAAAAATATTCTGTAGAGGAAGGCACTGGTGTACTAGAATATTAACAATAGTGACCGCATGTGGAGGAATGTATGAGGTCATCTCCTTGTGGGAAAAAAAGTGGGTTATTATAAATTCTATAGAAACGCTCACAGTCTGTGTAAAATGCTCAGCAGGTAGCCATGAGATCACAGTGTGCCTTGTGCTTGACACACATACACACTGCACTCATATGACCCTCAGCATTGCAGATCTCACATTAATTACTATAGATGTAATGGAGCAGCTACAGACTTTCATGTCAGTCTTTTAAAGTAGATGTAAACACTAACTTCATGGCATTTCGTTTACAAATCCACTATGTATTATAGACCATTGCCAAATACAAAATACTCCAGCTTTTACTCCTTTCAATCTACTACAGCCTTTTTTGCAGCCATTTAGGGGTTGATTTACTGAAAGAAAACAGTTGCACTCATTTTTCCTTGGTAAATGTAAATGTGGTAAAGCTTCACTTTGTCTGTTTTCTCTCGTACCTCCCAACTTTTTGAGATGGGAATGAGGGACACCTATCAGCAAAAGTACGCAGGCATAGGACACACCCCTTGCCACACCCCCTTAAAGGAGAATTGTACAGAAAAACAAGATTGTTTAAACCCACAAGTGTTTTTTTTACCATTACTATTCCTTTATATTGGCTTTTGGAATTTATAAATGCAGCAATTTAGAAATCATTTGAAAGGTTTAATGCTGGAAAACACTTTTTGATGTATAAAAAGAGCATTTTATATACAACTTTATAGATCAGACCAAAATGAGGGACAAATAAGGAGGAATGAGAGACATGGACAGTCCCTCAAAATGAGGGACAATTGGGAGCTATATTCTCTATCCATAGGGTGACAACACAGGAGAACCATTGAGAGAGAGTGACAGTGTTCAAACCCTATAGCGGGAAGTGCTTGATCAAGGCCATTCATGACAAGGTTTCGGCTGAAATTGTATGAATATTTACCAAAATTATCCAATCATGTGAAACTCATCTGCACATATTTGGGTATTCAAAGTGAATGGGAATTTGCATTCTATAAAATTGGAAACTTTAACCACTTAGCGACTGCCTCCTGCAGATTTACTGCTATAGGGCAGCTACTGTGTGCAGAATCACATATATATATATATATATATATATATATATATATATATATATATATATATACGTGATCCTGCACCTCTGACTGGGGGGGCACATGTGCGTGCCAGCTGTGCTGTGATTAAACACAGCAGAAGTCGATCAGCAGATGCCAGCCAATGGATGTCCACTGGTCAGGGCTGGACTTACCATTGGGCTTGACTGGGCTCAAGCCCATGGGCCCCGCCCAATAAACTTTACAAGCAGAAAACTTCTGTCAGATTAGCAAACTTGTGAGATGACCAGGGTTGCCACTGCTTTTAAAATTCAAGATCTAAGTGGTCAGCCGGAGTTCTAAGTCCTGTATTTCCCAATATAAACTCACTTTACTGTTATAAATACGTATAAAATGCAAAACTCTGGTGGGTGCAACAACATGTCCACTTTACCGCTTCTTAGTGTATCCTTACTGTGGATGAGTGTGGGGTATACCAAGATGGTGGCGATCACTTCCGTAGCAAACTGCGATGGGTCGCCAAATATGTTGTTACACCGCTGAGAGGACCTGAGAGCTGCCGAGATACACAGAACTCTGTATCTCAGCGACGCCATTTTTAAACTTCAAGACTGCAATGACAAGGCTGCAAATGACACTGGACAAGACTGCAGATGGATGTGCAAGGCTGCAGATGGACACTGATAAGGCTGCATTGATGGGCATTTAAACGTACGTTTTTTTCCTTAAACTTCCCTCCTAAAAGTTTTTTTCTTAAAATTCCCTCCTAAACTTGGTGTGCGCGTTATACGCTGTTACGTGTTATACACTGATAAATACGGTAATATATAGAAATATGATTCTCAACCAGGGTTCTGTGGAACGCCAGAGTTCCTCCAGAGGTTGCTAGGGGTTCCTTCAGCATTGGGCAATTTCTGCCTCTGAGATAAGTTCCCACTGACACCAATGATCTTTTTAGCTATCTGTAAGGAGGTAATTCTTTCCAATGACCACAAGTGTAAGAACCATTCTTCCCACTGACCATCACACTAATGTATCATGAGTTGTAGATTGCTAATTTTTAGCAGTATTCCTCGAGAATGGAGAACTATTTCAAGGGTTCCTCTTTGTCGAAAAGGTTGAGAATGGCTGATATAGAAGGTAGGGCCTGAAGGTGACTCAAGCCAAGGCACCCCCACCACCCTAAGTCCTGCCGGCGCCGGCGCTTACTTATCGACGAGGAGGAAGACAGGACAGACCTCTGCATATCCAAACAATATAGAGCTCTGTCCTGTCACTGGGGAAGTGATGTTTTTTTGTTTCCCTGCAAAGCAGGGAATAAAAACCAGCACATCCATTAGTAAAAGCACAGCACACACATAAACACATAAGCACACATTTAAACCTTTGATTGCCCTAGATGTTTAACCCCTTCCCAACCAGTTTCATTAGTACACTGACAGTGCATATTTTTCAGCATTGATCACTGTATTAAAGCGGAGGTCCACCCTAAAATGGACCTCCGCTCATCGGATTCCCCCCCCCCCTCCGGCGCCACAATTGGCACCTTTCAGGGGGGGCAGGAAGGTGGGTGACGTCACGGCGAATCTACCACATTAGAGCCACTCTCTTCTCCCGTTCAGCTGACAGGAGAAAGGGGAGGGGCGAGCAGGGGACACCCACTACAACTGCTTCCTGGTGTCACCCCTTTGGTGGGTGTCACCAGGGTGCGGTCCGCCCCCCCCCCCCCATAGCTACTGGACTAAAGTAACTTGCGTGCAGTGCATAAAAAAATTGGTGTTACCCCTCTCCTTCAGAGGCAGCGGGGACCGTCCGGATTGCGCCACGCGGCTCGCGCATGCGCAGTAGGGAACCGGGAAATGAAGCCGAAAGGCTCCATTTCCTGATTCCCATACCCAAGATGGCGGCGGCAGCACCCGAGTGTCGATCTAGAGATCGGCTTCGGGTGCCGACATCGCGGGCGCGCTGGACAGGTAAGTGTCATCATTTTAAAAGTCAGCAGCTGCAGTATTTGTAGCTGCTGACTTAAAAAAAAAAAAAAAACGCGGAGTCCCGGCGGACTCCCGCTTTAAGCTCACTGGTTTCCTTAAAGTGTCAGTTAGTGTCAGATTGTCTGCTGCAATTTTGCAGTGCTGCTGATTACCACCATTACTAGTATAAAAATAAAATAAAATCCAGTATATATCCCATAGTTCCTACTGAGGGTTCATGAGGACGGACAACATTCCCACCACTCAAAATTAATGATTTCTTACCTTTTATTTTTCTCAAAGAAAGAGATACCCCTTTAAAAAATTTTTTTAAGTCAGCAGCTACAAATATTGCAGCTGCTGACTTTTAATAATCGGACACTTACCTGTCCCAGGGTCCAGCGATGCGGGGAGAATGAAGCCCCGTTCGTCCCCCTCCGCTCGGCGGCACCAGCATTGCAACTGTGGGCACCCACTGCGCATGCGCGAGATGCGTTGCGGGCCATTATTGGCCGCGCAGTCATCTGGGACCTGTCACATGTCCCAGATGACTGACAGGAGAGAAGGGGCAGAGCTCAGCCCTTCCTGCGCCGAGGGGAAGTGATGTCACCAGCCCAGGCACTGAAGGAGGCAGTCTGGTCATCTCCTGTAGTATGTCGCATTCGCAGTCTGGTCATCTCCTGTACTATGTCGCATTCGCAGTCTGGTCATCTCCTGTACTATGTCGCATTCACAGTCTGGTCATCTCCTGTACTATGTCGCATTCGCAGTCTGGTCATCTCCTGTAGTCGCATTCGCAGACTGGTCATCTCTTGTACTATGTCGCATTCGCAGTCTGGTCATCTCCTGTACTATGTCGCATTCGCAGTCTGGTCATCTTCGGTAGTCGCATTCGCAGTCTGGTCATCTCCTGTACTATGTCGCATTCACAGTCTGGTCATCTCCTGTACTATGTCGCATTCGCAGTCTGGTCATCTCCTGTAGTCGCATTCGCAGTCTGGTCATCTCTTGTAGCATGTCGCATTTGCAGTCACTGTATTTTATTTGAAATATATATATATATATGCATATGAGCGTATCATTTTTTTTTTGGTGGGGGAGTGGATCTTGGGTGGGAGTTCCCACACTTTTTTTCCCAGGACTTGAACCCTGAATATATATATATATATATATATATATATATATATATATATATATATACCGTATTTATCGGCGTATAACACGCACTTTTTTCCCCTTAAAATCGGGGGAAATCATGGGTGCGTGTTATACGCCGATCCCCCGCCGATCTGTCGATTTGCGCTGTCTGTGGAGCGCCGCCGACATTTACCGAGCTGAGCCGAGTGTACTGTGTACTCGGCTCCGCTCTAAGTCACGTCCAGTCCCGCCTCCTAGCCTTTACGTCCCGCCATTGGCCCGGTGTTCCATCACAGGAGCCAGGACAAGGGGCGGGACGGGGGCATTACTGCGAGCAGAGCCGAGTAGCCGAGTACCCGAGTACCCTCGGCTCGGCTCGGCCTATGTCGGCAGCAGGAGGAGCCGAAGATCTCGACGGCAGCGGCGGGAGGAGCCGAAGATCTCGGCGGCGGGAGGAGTCGAAGATCTCGACGGCAGCAGGAGCCGAAGATCTCGGCGGCGGCGGGCGGCGGTAAATTTAAAACTAACCATGCTGCAATTGTGAGAAAGGATGCAGGGGGACAGTCGAAGGTTTCTAGGGGTACAGCGGAAGGCTGCAGGGGGACAGTGTAGGGCTGCAGGGGGACAGTGTAGGGCTGCAGGGGGACAGTGGAAGGCTGCAGGAGAACAGTGTAGGGCTGCAGGGGGACAGTGTAGGGCTGCAGGGGGACAGTGTAGGGCTGCAGGCAGACAGTGGAAGGCTACATTGATGGGCATTTAAAATGTAAGGTTTTTTCCTTAAACTTGCCTCCTAAAAGTTTTTTTCCTTAAACTTCCCTCCTAAACTTGGGGTGCGTGTTATACGCCGATAAATACGGTATATATATATATATATATATATTTCCCATAGTTTGTGGACGCTATAACATTTGCATAAACAAATCTATATATGCTTATTGGGATTTTTTTTTTTTTTTACCAAAGATGTAGCAGAATGCATATGGCTTAAATTTATGAAGAAATTTCATTTTTCAATTTTTTTGTATTGGATATGTTTTTTTAACAGAAAGTGAAAATATTGTTTTTTTTTCTCAAAATTATACAATAAAAAATCAAGAGGTGATCAAATACCACCAAAAGAAAATGTTATTTGTGTGGAAAAAGAAGATATACATTTCTTTTGGGTACAGCGTTGCATGACCGCGCAATTGTCAGGTAAATTAGCGCAGTGCTGCATAGCAAAAAATTACCTTGTCATGAAGGAGAGGGGTAACACCAATTTTTTTATGCACTGCACGCAAGTTACTTTAGTCCAGTAGCTATGGGGGGGGGGGGGGGCGGACCGCACCCTGGTGACACCCACCAAAGGGGTGACACCAGGAAGCAGTTGTAGTGGGTGTCCCCTGCTCGCCCCTCCCCTTTCTCCTGTCAGCTGAACGGGAGAAGAGAGTGGCTCTAATGTGGTAGATTCGCCGTGACGTCACCCACCTTCCTGCCCACTCTCACCATTGGTCACAGCAGAGGGACAATCAGAAGACACTGGGGAAGCATCATGGGAAATGTAGTCCCAGAAGATTGGTGGCCTCAGATGTGTCCACAGACAGCAGGCTACAGCCTCCAGCACGCATGAACTCTGCTGGATGAAGAGAGAGCCTCAAACCTGGAGAAATTGAGTGATACAAAAGAAGAGAAAAGGAGAGGACTGTGCTGGGGAAAGCCAGAGAGGGAGCCACGCTGCACCCCTGTGCCTGCACCACCAGAGAGGGAGCCACGCTGTACCCCGTACCCACACCACCAGAGAGGGAGCCACGCTGTACCCCTGTACCTGTACCCCCAGAGAGGGAGCCACACTGTACCCGCGCCACCAGAGTAGGAGCCATGCTATACCCACACCACCAGAGTGGGGGCCACGCTGTACCTGCACCACCAGAGAGGGAGCCACGCTGTACCCACACCACCAGAGAGGGAGCCACGCTGTACCCGCACCACCAAAGAGGGAGCCACGCTGTACCCGCACCAACAGAGAAGGAGCCATGCTGTACCCACACCACCAGAAAAGGAGCAATGCTGTATCTGCACCACCAGAGAGGGAGTCACGTTGTACCCACACCATCAAAGTGGGAGCCACGCTGTACCCCCACCACCAGAGAGGGTGCCATGCTGTACCCCTATACTCGCACCATCAGAGTGGGAGTCATTCTGTACCCACACCACCAGAGAGGGAGCCGCGCTGTATCCCCACCACCAGAGAGAGAGCCACGCTGTACCCACACCACCAGAGAGGGAGCCTCGTTGTTCCTACACCACCAGAGCGGGAGCCATGCTGTACCTACACCACCAGAGAGGGAGCCACACTGTACCTGCACCACTAGAGAAGGAGCCACGCTGAACCTCTGTACTTGCACCACTAGAACGGGAGCCACACTGTACCCACACCATCAGAGAGGGAGCCACGCTGTATCCACACCACCAGAGAGCCACGCTGTACCCACACCACCAGAATGGGAGCCACGCTGTACCCACACCACCAGAAAGGGAGCCACACTGTATCTACACCACCAGAGAGGGAGCCACACTGTACCTACACCACCAGAGTGGGAGCCACGCTGTACCCACACCACCATAGAGGGAGCCACACTGTAACCACACCAGCAGAAATGGAGCAACGCTGTACCTGCACCACCAGAGAGGGAGCAACGTTGTACCCACACCACCAGAGCAGGAGCCACTCTGTACTCGCACCCCATGAGAATGAGCCACTAGGTGACACCAACCCTAGTGATGCCACTGCAATGGATAAATCCACACCTGGAAAAATGCGCCAAGACTGGAAAACAAGCCATAGATGATTCTACTTCCTAAAATAAAATGATCCTCTTCTTTCTACAAAATGGTCCTGTTTGTGTGCTTTCTGGAATTTCAAGTCCCATTAACAATAATAAACCCGGAACTTGATTAGTCTCGTGTTATTCCCTATACCCCTGATAATTAATACAAGTTCGCTGTACACTGGAGTTGCACTGCAACTCCTTTATTTTTTCATATTTTTATTAAATGATTTAAAATGAGTTAAATGATTTTCTTTTTTTAATCCTTACTAATACTTTCTACATGGTTCAACACCTCCACCTATTGGAGGAAAAATCTAACTACACTGATATTCTCATCTCCACTACTCTTATACCGCGTACACACGACCGGACTTTCCGGCAGACTAGATCCGATGGTCTTCCCGACGGACTTTCGACAGAGTTCCGACTGACTTTCCGAACGAACAGATTTGGCCACACACAATCACACCAAAGTCCAACGGATTCGAACCTGATGACGTACGACCGGACTAGAATAAGGAAGTTCATAGCCAATAGCTGCCCTAGCGTCGGTTTTTGTCCGTTGGACTAGCATACACACGAACGGATTTCTCAATAGGAACTGGTTCTGGTGGAAAAATTTGAAACATGTTCTATTTCTAAAGTCCGTCTGATTTTTAAACAGCAAAGGTCAGATGAAGCCCACACACGATCAAATTGTCTGGCAGATTCGTTCCGTCGGACCTTTGCTGTCAATGTCTGGTCATGTGTACACGGCATTATAGTTTGCTCATATGTAAGTTTAATATTACTCCTCAGCATTCCTTTCCATATTTACAATTAATCTCAAACTAATGTCACTGTAGTAAGTAGTGGAAACAAGTTGGGACTTTAACCAGGGGTCAAGTCCTGGGGAAAAAAGTGTGGGAACTCCCACCCAAGATCCACACCCCCAGCAAAAAAAAATTAAAAATGATACGCTCATTTGCACGAACACTTCAAAAGTGGTATTTTTCATCCAATTTTCGTATTGTGTGTACAAACTTAACTGTTAGTACATTAAAAAAAACAATCCTCAATATACATAAATATGGTAATTCTCTGAATAATCAGCATTCATTCAGTTGTGCTTCCATGCAAATGTGACCATCATGTTCTGATCTTTATTGGGGAATGTTATTTTGTATATAGAGTGTGTATTTATGTGGTGAATAAATAAATAAATAAAGTCGCGCTATGGAGAAACCAAAAACAAAGCAAGATCTCCAATGTGATAAAAATATAAAAAAAGGGGAGGGAAGAAAAGAAAATATACTGGGTTAGAGCTGCCTGTGCCTGAAGCCCTCACCTCCTTAGTGGGGAGGAGAGGGAAATAAAAAGTGCTTTTTTGCACTTGTTTTGCACATGTTTGCACAGTTTGTTCTGAACTAGCACATTGTTGGATACAAACAACATTTTCACCATTTTGTATATCTAAATGAATGTTTATATATTTTTGGTATTCACTCATAGCAGGCTGACACGTATAAGATAATTTAATATCTATTTTGGATATAATTATGATGGAACACGTATGTTGATTCAATATTGATCACACATATATTCTTTCAATTAGGATACAAAATTGTTTTAGGAAATCTTTGCACGCTATTGTCAATAGCTTTTCCTTTTAAAAAAAACACCAGGTTTTGGTGATAGGTTAATTTATCACATCACTGATAGGGTTTAGCACCATAACCTTTTTATTTTACACTATTTATGTGGTGAGTTTACACTTTTCATTGAACAGAGTTTGGATAACACAGGGTTAATCGGAAAGGTCATAAATGAAGTGCACATTATCTGGACAGAATGCTTTGGGAGATAGTGATGTGTTCCTGCTTAGGAGATGTATGTTGGCTTGGGGGGGGGGCTGCAAACTCTGCAGGGGCTCCAACACACACTCGCTGCTATTCCAACCCTTCACATATTTCCACATAAACTTCCCTCCTGGCATTAAACTTTGCCAGGTATTGTGCTCAGCTTACCAGCCCAAACTGATGTTCCTCCCTCAGCTCACCTCTCTCCCTGCATGTCCTGTGAGCAGAATAGCTGTGCTCCTCCTCTGGGGTCTCTCATCATATGGCACTGAAGATGGAGGAGGGGGGGATTCAGCAGGACACACAGAGCAAGTATGCAGGAGACTGGCGGGGGGGGCGGGGGTGAGGAGACAGGAAATCAGGAGGGGCCGGCGGGGAGGAGCGCATCATGAGAGGTCTGACTAAATACAATCTCTTAGCAGCAGGGACCTGATCTACCCATCAGCTAGCTGTGATTGACAGGTAGATCGAAGAGGAATCTGTCATGGGGCCCCCTACTGGCAATGCCTGAATGGTCAGGTGTGCGGCACTTACTATTGCGAGCTGTGTCGGCGGCTGCTGGTGTAGCACCTGCCACACACCTCACATACTTCAAAGTCTTGCAGGACATGGCTGCTAATGGGAGTTCCTGTTGTGAAAAAAGTACAGGAACTCCGTTCCCATGCGTTCCCGCAGGACTTGAGCCCTGACTTTAACAAAGCCATAGCCTGGTAAGGTCATGTATTTCCATCCCAGGGGACTTTAAATGAAACCATGGCCTGGTAAGGTCATGTGTTTCCATTCCTATTCAATTCAAAAGAAGGGGGGCAAGGGGGGAAGGGGGTATTGGGACTTTATACAAAGCATAAGTGCTTCATATAAAGTCCCAATACCCCCTTTCCCCCTTGCCCCCCTTCTTTTTAATATCACTGAATGTGAAGGACCTAAATAGCCCATATAAATGGAGAGCTTTATGGTCGGATGCTCTAAAATTCGGAAGCGACATTATCTGCATCCAGGAATCTCATTTTGCAAGGGATAAGTCACACAACTAATTGATCTTAAAACGGACACCCAAGGAAGATACATAATTCTGGTAGTATCTATAGACAATGCTATGTTATTGCTATTGTCAATATTTATGCCCCCAACAAAAATCCTTACCAGTTTATCTGGAAAGTTATCAAGAAAACATGGAAAAGGCAAAAGGTATACCTCATATGCAGAAATTTCAACGCACCAATGGACCATGTTATGGACACATCCAAGAAGGGAAAAATCTCCAGAAGTGGATTAACCACCATCTTCTCCGTAGAAGACATGTTTGATCCCCGGAGGTGCTTACAAACTACAGAAAGGGACTATAGATTCTTCTCATATGTTCATAAAACAAATTCTAGAATAGACCATTTCATCACAGACAGGCTTCTCCTACCAAAGATTCATAACATGATGTAGTCTGACTGGGGGGGGGGGGGGTGCGTCCAAGATGGTGATGGAAGCAGACATGTTTTAGCTCTGCTCCGCCGTCTGAATCAAACATCCTGCATTCCCGCGGTGCTGGAAGCCTCTACTCTACACCGCTCCTGCGAACACTCCTGGCTCCCTGGCTCTGACTGCCCATGCCCAGCTACAGACAAGGGGGAGCAGCGTGCAGACAGAGCCAGAAAAAGACAGCAATACGCGCCATCTCCCCTATCATGGCGTTCCAGAGGGAGGTTTTAAAACAGCATTGACTGAAAATATGGACAATGTGTACACAGAGTTGGGGCTGACCAGAAGGGACATTGATGCTTTTAGACAGAGCACCGTTGGATCCTCAACAGAGGACGTGCAGCGGGAACACGCGCGGACCTCCATTCCCTAAATATTACAGTGAAGCACCTTTGAATTGTGGGCTGAAGACACTGAAAATCGTAACAGACGCAATAACTTGCACATCATAGGGCTGCCTGAGGGAGTGGAGGGCAATAATAACACCCTGTTTACCAAGCAGCTGCTGCACTCTCTTTTGCCCCTTTTTCCCCGTGCCTCCTTCTCCCTCCACTTTGTGGTGGAGCATGCCCACTGGATCCCCACGGTTAGGGGGCCACAAGGGGCACACCCACGCAAGTTTATATTTAAACCGTTGAACTTCCGGGACCGAGATCTTATCCTGCGAGAAGCCAGAAGTGTTGGGGAACTGAAATATGAAAATGCTAAGCTCCTCATATTCCCAAATTATTCCATCGAGGGGCACACCCACGCAAGTTTATATTTAAACCGTTGAACTTCCGGGACCGAGATCTTATCCTGCGAGAAGCCAGAAGTGTTGGGGAACTGAAATATGAAAATGCTAAGCTCCTCATATTCCCAGATTATTCCATCGAGACGCAACGTCAGAGGAAGTAATTCAACCATGCTTGATCCCGCCTATGGAAAAAAACCTCAAGCTGTTTCCCGCCTGACTCCTGGTTCAAGATGGAGAATGGTGCATTTCTACACATCACCCGAAGAGGCGTCTTCCTGGCTTGATACAATCCGTGCAGGATAACGGCGGTAACTGCTTTATGTTTCTTATTTCATCTTGCCCTACCATGCTGATTACTTACTGTCAGAAACCATGAATCAGACCGAGACAGAAGTACAATTAAATCACACTTGTTTATTAATAAAAAATAAAAAGGTAAATAGAGTAAGCGTAGTCAAAGCATAGCCAGAGTTCAGTTACCAGATCGGGTAATCAGCCAGGCCAGAAGTCAGGGATCCAAGCAGAACAGCAAGCAGGCAAAGGAGCCAGAAGGGATGTCAGCAAAACCAGTCTTTAAACAGGTATGCAGAAGATGGCTTCTTGTGATGTGACCAAGGCGAAGGCAGAGATGAAGTGAGCTGGACAGCTTTAAGTAGGCAGGTTAGACGAGCAGGATCAGGAACAGCTGGGTAACTGTGGAGCGAGATGAGAGCTGTCAATTAGCCGACAGCTGAGCGACCAGCTCAGAGAAGGAAGGGCTAAGCCAGCCCTGACACTTACATGTGGCCAACTGGCAGTCCTTGTTGATGGAACTGTGTTTCCTCCCCTGGCACTGAGACTGAAGCGAAGGGGGCTGCCTTTCCTTGGCCCTATTATAACTTTTTGGGGAACAGAGACACACATTTCTGTACTCCCCTGCAGCTGGGGACTCGGATGACCTTACTCCCTCAAGCCCTCACTTTACCAATTAATATCTGTCCGTAGATCCCTACCTATGCCAGGAGCCCACACACTTCTCAGGATTCCCTGACTGTCTATACTAAGTTTTGTACCCCCAGTTTGCTGGGAGACTGGCACAATAATTATCATCCGGATGACCCTAGTTGTTATGGGTTAGCAGACCTATTTACGGTATGACTCTTGCACATTACCTCCAAAGCATGGCGTTTTACCATGCTCTTTTTGGGAAGAAACGCCATGCACTGTTTGGGGAGGCTGGCAGGGTGGGGGTGGGTTGTTTTGTTTTTGTTTCAGTTATTGTTTTAATGGTTACTATGATTATGTATGACACAGTCGTTTGGGCTCAACTTACTGCTGCCCTCAGAGGACAACTCATACTATGTCAAACGGTTGCCTAATTTCGCTCCATCTTGGTTGGGATTGATTCCCGAGTACTCTCCTATGTCGTTGTACAGGAAGGCTGAATGGCATCGCTCACAATAATCTCTTGGAACACCAGGGGCCTTAACTCCCCTGTGAAGCGGTCGCTGGTGTTCCAATTCTTGCGGACATACAACCCTAACATTTGTGTCCTTCAGGACACTCACTTGGTGGGGAGAAAGACCCTTAGCCTAAAAAAACCCTCGGTGAACCATCAATACCACTCAACCTATTCTAACTTTGCCAGGGGGGGTCAGTGTCCTTGTGCGCAAAACTCTGCCATTCATACTCTTGGATCTGACCCTCAACCCAGATGGACGACACATAATAATGCATGCAATGATAGAATGTTTAGACATATTGCTGGTGTTTTTGTACAGGTGGATTTGTACATACCTCCTCCTGCCTCGACCAAACTGCTCCACAGACTAAGCTCTCTCATCGGCAAGTATGCCACAGAAAATGTGATACTCATCGGGCACTTCAATATGCCACCAAATCCTGAGATGGATTGCTTCACCTCTGTGGAGGGGGTCTACTTTCCGCTTGGGCGGAGACATACGGGCTGACGGACCTGTGGAGGTGGAGATACCCCCTCGACAGGTCCTATACATGCCACTCTGCCACCCATAGGACTCTTTCGCATATAGACTTGGTGTATGCTGGGAGCCCCCTCCTACCCAGGGTCCAGAGATTTCAGTCCATGCACCACTCCTCCTCCAGTTAGCCTTAGATGGATCCCCCGCGGATAAACTATGGAGGCTCTTGAGATTCTGGATCTCTTATCCTGAGGTGGACTCCGGGTTTTTCCAACAGATGACTACATATTGGGCACTCAGTTCGGCTCCAGGCTGGTGTGGGGCGTCTTTAAGGCCTCCTCCAGAAGCCACTACCAAACGCTCATTGGAGGCAGCTGCGGGCCAACCTGATTAGAGTCGAGGACTGGGCTCCATCCCTGGAGTGCCAGTACACCCAGGCCTGGGACCTGGAGCTCCACACTAAGCTTCAGGAAAGCACCAGAGAGGCTCTATTGATCCACACTTCCCTGACCAAAAATAAACTACTACAACAATCCCAGAGGATTTTTGAGGAAGGCGAATGGGGGGTAGGCTGCAGGCTGATTGTTATGCGAGCATTCAGCCTACATGAGTGTCCACTCACTGGTTGACAAGGACGGAATCAGATAGACCTCATCTAGAGCAATCAATGACACCTTTGCCTCCTACTACTCAGAACTTTACTCCACCCGGGTAGATTACTCTATAGAAGACCTCCACATATATCTCTCAGACGTTAACTTCCCCATTCTGACTGATACCTATAGAGACCAACTTGTCTCCCCTATTACCCTCCAGGAGGTTCAGCAGGCCATCTCTTTGCTCCAGGTGGGGAAGACATTGTGCCCCAACAGGTTCCCCTTTGAGTTTTATAGCATATACGCCAAGGAACTGGCACCCAAATTCCATTCCATGTTCTTATCCTCCTTATGAGACGGGTCCTTGCCAGCCTCCATGTCAGAGTCTGTGATAGTAGTTATTCCCAAGCTGGGAAAAGACCCTGAACTCTGCAAATCCTATTGCCCGATCTCCCTGATCGACGTGGATGCCAAGCTGATAGCAGAAATGGCGACTCGAATGAACTGAGTGATCACAGCTTTGATGCACCCAGATCAATCCAGATTTATCCCAGGCAGAGGAACGGATATTACTATCCATAGGCTGTTTACCCTCGTTGGTCTGGCCAGAGAGGGCGACACAGGAATGGCAGTGACGTTAGATGCTGAAAAGGCATTTGAAGCTGTTGAATGACTTTTCCTCTGGAAGGTGCTGGAATGTGGATTTGGGCCCCGGTTTATTTCCTGGATTTAACTCCTCTATAGGGATCCGACTGCCAGAGTCCAGGTTAATGGTTGTCTGTTGTCTGCTCCCTTCAGTTCACATAGGGGTACCAGTCAGGGATGCTCTCTCCCCAGCGCTTTTTGCCCTGGTGATAGAGCCTCTGGCGATCCTAATATGCCAGGATCACAGGGTGAGGGGCTTACAGATTGGGGTGCTCCAGGAGAAACTATCACTCTATGCAGGCGATGCAGGAACCTCCCTACACTCTGCACTTGAGATTATAGACCACTTTGGGGGATACTTTGGTATTCACATTAATTGGGACAAGTCGGTCCTCTTCTCCCTTCATCCCTTGGGTTCTGGGACCATCACTGACACCCCACTTCAATGGGTGGAGGAGTTGAAGTATCTGTGAATAAATTCCTGAGGGTCCCTGCAGGCATACATAGCTGATAACTAGGGATGGGCTTTATGTTCGGGTCGAACATGAGTTAGACTCGAACAATGGCTGTTCGCCCGTTTGTCAAATAGTGAACAATTTAGTAGGGTTCAGGAGGGGAGAGTGCTCTCTCGTCCCCCCTCTTTTCCTGCGGCCTGCCAGGTTGCATGTTCAGATAAGGGTTTGCTTTTACATTTTGGCACAGGGTTCCCCTTAATATCCATAGCAGACCTGAAGGGCCTGGTATGGAATTTAGGGGGACCTTCACACATTTTTTTTTTTAATTTTGGTTTGGGGTTCCCCTGTGGGGAAATCCCATGCTGTTTTTATCAATGAACTTTTATATGTATTGTCGGACCGACAATTCATTATAGCCGCGAGTAGTATTAAATTACTTTTTTCCTTTAGAAATGTCATTTTGCTGTCAGACTGTTCTCAACAGAGGAAACACACGCCCCTTTACAGGCATACTATAGACACCCCCAGGTACGAAATATAAAGGAATATTACATTTTTATTGTTTCACTTTAAGCATTATTAAAATCACTGCTCCCGAAAAAACTTTTTTTGCATTGATACATGTCCCCTGGGGCAGGACCCAGGTCCTCAAACACTTTTTATGATAATACCATGCATATAAGCCTTTAAAATTAGCACTTAAGATTTTTCATGTTCGTGTCCCATAGACTTTGCCTGTTCGCATGTTCTGGATGCGAACCAAACGGGGGGGGGGGGGGGTGTTCGGCTTATTCCCTACTTATAACCTTTCTCCCCTTCTGGTTCAGTTTGGCAAGAAATACCAGCTTTGGAAAACCCTACCCCATCTCCTGTAGGTAGGGTGAATTTGCTAAAGATGGTGTATCTCCCCAAGTTTTTTTACTTCTTCAGGAACACCCCATCCCCTATCCCTAAATCCTTCTTTCAAAAAATGCATTGTTTGTTTTGTCTGGGCGGGGAAAACCCAGAGATTGGCGAGGCAGACGCTCCAGCTCCCCCTTTCTCAGGGGGGCTTGGCGATGCCCCACTTTCAACTCTATTACTGGGCCGCAGTCCTAGTGATGGACTGTGGTGGTTTGGCCAGCCCAGGCAGAACCCAGCGGTGACCCGTGGGGGGGCTATTTTAAAGCTCCTACAGTAATTTGGTCTATAGAGGGCATAGGGCCCACCCCCAGATGACAACTCTGATGTGCACGACGATACAGGTATGGCAGAGGGCCATTTATAAAACCGCCTCCACAATTTCTCCCCAATTTCTGTCAGCAGGATGCTAACCTACAGAAACTGTACAGTGTGTAGATAGAATTGACTATAGGATGTTGTATTTTCTGTCTTCTCAGGCTCTTCTGGGATAGGACGGCTCCAGCGGAGACAAGATTTTCTGCAGGCAGAGTAACTTTCTCGAGGAAGAGATGCTCAAGCTCAAATGTATACTGTGTGTTTTTGTTAGCTGCAGGGATCTGTAGCTACAGTTCTTTGCAAAAGTATTCACCCCTTAGTTTTTTACATATTTTGTTACATTACAGCCTTTAGTTTAATGTTTTTTAATCTGAATTATATGTGATGGATCAGAACACAATAGTCTATGTTTGTGAAGTAAAATTAGAAAAATATATACATAAAACTATTTTTCAGAAATAAAAAACTGATAATTGGCATGTGCGTATGTATTCACCCCCTTTGTTATGAAACCCATTGAAAGCCCCTTTGCAACCAATTACCTTCAGAAGTCATATAATTAGTGAAATGATGTCCACCTGTGTGCAATCTAAGTGTCACATGATCTGTCATTACATATACACACCTTTTTGAAAGGCCACAGAGGCTGCAACACCTATGCAAGAGGCACCACTAACCAAGCACTGCCATGAAGACCAAGGAACTCTCCAAACAAGTAAGGGACAATGTTGTTGAGAAGTACCAGTCGGGGGTTAGGTTATAAAAAAATATCCAATTCTTTGATGATCCCTAGGAGCACCATCAAACCTATCATAACCAAATGGAGAAAACATGGCACAACAGCAAATCTGTCAAGAGATGGCCGCACACCAAAACTCATGGACCGGACAAGGAGGACAATAATCAGAGAGGCAGCACAGAGACCTAAGGTATCCTAGGAGGAGCTGCAGAGTTCCACAGCAGAGACTGGAGTATCTGTACATATGACGACAATAAGCCGTATGCTCCATAGAGTTTGGCTTTATGGCAGAGTAGCCAGAAGAAAGTCATTACTTTCAGCAGATAACAAAATGGCACGTTTTGAGTTTGCGAAAAGGCATGTAGGAGACTCCCAAAATGTATAGAGGAATGTGCTCTGGTCTGATGAGACTAATATTGAACTTTTTGGCCATCAAAGAGAACGCTATGTCTGGCGCAAACCCAACACATCACATCACCCAAAGAACACCATCCCCACAGTAAAACATGGTGGTGGCAGCATCATGCTGTGGGGATGTTTTTCAGCAGTCAGCACTGGGAAACTGGTCAAGGTTGAGGGAAAGATGGATGGTGCTAAATACAGGGATATTCTTGAGAAAAACCTGTACCACTCTGTGTGTGATTTGAGGCTAGAAAGGAGGTTCACCTTCCAGCAGGACAATGATCCCACACACACTGCTAAAGCAACACTTGAGAGGTTTAAGGGGAAAAATGTAAATGTGTTGGAATGGCCTAGTCAAAGCCCAGACCTCAATCCAATAGAAAATCTGTGGTCAGACTTAAAGATTGCTGTTCACAAGCACAAACCATCCAACTTGAAGGAGCTAGATCAGTTTTGCAAGGAGGAATGGCCAAAAATCCCAGGGGTAAGATGTGGAAAGCTCATAGAGACATATCCAAAGCAATTTGGAGCGGTGATAGCCGCAAAAGGTGGCTCTACAAAGTATTGACTTTAGAGGTGTGAACAAAGATGAACATTGACTTTTTCTGTTATTTTATCCTATTTGTTGCTTGCTTCACAATAATAAAAAAAAAATCTTCAAAGTTGTGGGCATGTTATGTAAATTAAATTATGCAAATCCTCAAACAATCCATGTTACCTCCAGGTTGTTAGGCAACAAAACACGAAAAATGCCAAGGGAGGTGAATACTTTTGCAAGGCACTGTAGGTGTGTGTTATGCTATCTGTACAGGTGTAAATACTAACCATAATTTTTTATATATTTTTGTAGATAATTTGTTTGTACAGTTCCCCATCCAAGTTGTTTCCCTTCCCCCTTCCACCTTATCTTATGGTATGCCCTTTCTCCTGCCAGTGTCAGGCCTAACACAATGTGCTAGCTGTTCCTGGAACCACTAAATAGGAAGCGGCATTCAGGAGGAATGGAGCGAACCACCAGATAGGAAGCGATGTGCAGGAGGAGGAATGGAGCGAATCTTCTGGACTGTACATAGTTTTGTCCCAACCAAATTTCTATAAGCTTTACTGGGCATCCCATATTTCCCATACCCCACCCAAGTTAAATTCCCTCAATAAAACAACAAAACAAAGCTAACGGGAAGAGCTTGTGAATGATCTCAGGGCAGTTGGGGCTACAGTCACCAAATAAACCAATGGTAACACAATACGCCACCATGGAATGAAATCCTGCGAAGGTCTTCCTTCTCAAGAAGGTACATGTACAGGCCCATTTGAAGTTTGCAAATAAACATCTAAATGATTCAGAGAAGGATTGGGAGAAAGAGCTGTGGTAAAATGAGACCAAAATTGAGCTTTTTGGCATTAACTCGACTCGCCGTATTTGGAGGAAAAAAAATGCTGACTATGACCCTAAGAACACAATCCCCAAAGTCAAGCACAGAGGTGGAAACATTATGCTTTAAGGCTGTTTATCTGCGGAAGGTACAGGTTGCTACATTGAGGGGCCAATGGCTGGGGCCATGTATTGTAAAATCTTGGATGAGAACCTTCTTCCCCAGAACACTAAAGATGGGTTGTGGATGGGTCTTCCAGCATGACAATGACCCTAAACATACCACCAAGGCAACAAAGGAGTGGCTCACGAAGAAGCACATTAAGGTCATGAAGTGGAATAGCCAGTCTCCAGACCTTATTGTATATACAATTTATGGAGGGAGCTGAAAATTTGAGTTGCCAAGCAACATCCGAGAAACCTTAAGGATTTAGAGAAAATCTGTAAAGAAGACAGGACCAAAATTCCTCCTGAGATGTGTGCAAACCTGGTAACAAACTACAAGAAACGTCTTACCTCTGTGCTTGCCAACAAGAGTTTCTCCACCAAGTAATAAGTCATGTTTTGCTTGGAGATCAAATACTTATTTTATTCACTAAATTGCTACTCAATTTATAACATTTGTATCATGTCTTTTTCTGGATATCTGGTTGATATTTTGTATCTATCATTTAAAATACACCTATGATAACAATTATAGACCCTTCATTTCTTTGTAAGTGATCAAATAATTATTTTCCCCACTGTAGTTTGTGGGCCCATTGATGCAATTGCTGACATGCATATTCTTTAGTAAATCAGGCTCAGTTATGGTATCCCTGCAAGAAAGCAACCTTTATACAATCTAATTTTTTTTTATTGAAAATACACCTACAAATACAGATGTTCAATTCACACTGGGTACATGAGACTAGAATCAGTGACATAGAAAAGACTTTCTATTGTACCCGATATTCACAAAAATAGTTAGTCAAAATCAGGTACATACAAGACAGATGATTTTTTTTTAATAAACTTTTAACAAATAAAAAATACCAACTTTGACATTAGAATCTTGTCATAAAATTTCACAGATATCAAGAAAATTAACAAAAAAAATGTACTGGCTAAAGTTAAGTTTTGTACAAGCGTAAACATTTTATCTATTATAAAAATATTTCTACTTTACATTTACATAAGATCTGTTTTTCTCTCTATTCATATTAGCAAAATAAAACATTTATATTGTATATGTGTAATTCTGACTTGTCATGTAATGCCTGTATTTTCCTTATAAAGGTACCCAGTTTACAATTCTAAAAATACAGCGATATCTCCGAGATAGTACAAACTCTTCATTCATGAAAACAACTCTCTTTTCTTTCACAAATTATATATACAGAACAGGTATTACATATCCTTCAAAAAAAGGTAAAAAATAACTTTCAAATACATTTGGGCTCAAAGTCAGGTGAGTTCAAGAAATCACATTTAAAGTTGAATTTCTGCCAAAGAGTAGGGCAAGGTTAGAACCTTCACGATAGTTTAATTGCTGTCTGTGTCCCGTTGGAGAGCTTTAACCTCACTTCATGTCCTTTTGACTTTGGACAGGAACCAAAGACAATTCTCTTTTATCAGGGATACAGATAGAAATAGGAACTTGACAGAGGTTCTAACCCTTTGCTAGTCTTTTGTCTTTGCAAAACTAAAAGTTTTGCCTGTGGTTCCCCTTTAAATGTTTTAAATTGTTAACAGTGATTTATACTTTGTTTTATAAAAGTAAAAAAAAATAAAAGAGACACTTGTGCTTCCTTGTGACTAACGTAAACCTTCATAAGATGCCTGCTTTCAGGTGTGAAAGCAATACAACAAGCTTCTGTCTAAAATGCATAATAATAGCAACTCAAAGTTATGGGGCATTCTACCCAAAATGTAGGTGAATCATCAAACAGCTTCTTTCATTCGAACCTTGGCAATGAGATCACCAAATTGGTGTTTGCCTACCCAACTGGAACACTGAGAAGAACCATTCTTTTGAGACTCTAGGTCAGAGGTCTTAAACTGGTGGCCCTCCAGCTGTTGAAAAACTACAAGTCCCATGAGGCATTGCAAGGCTGACAGTTAAGAGCAAGATTCCCAAAGGCAATGGCATGATGGGACTTGTAGTTTTGCAACATCTGGAGGGCCACCAGTTTGAGACCCCTGCTCTAGGTAATCCTTCCCAGGAAAAAAAATCACCAGTAATCTCGATAATAGAGCCCAGCTTTAATGTGCATTGCTTTAAATCAAATCTGAAATATTAGGTGGACTGTCCCTTTTAATGGTGACAGTGGAAAGTGGAACAAGGGTATGTGAAGACATTGTATTGATTTTACCTCTGTGTCCCATTATCTTCCAGTGCACTGGTGAATAATCCTAGAGTGACTTGTATGATCTATTTAGAGGTATGAATAGTATGTTTGTGGAATTCCATTTGAAATGAATACATTATACAGTACTATTATTGGATAGCCCCTATCTAGTCTTTTGCTTATTCTATGTATGTGCACCATATCAAATTCACAAAGATAAAAAAAACAAACATACAAATGTTGTATTTTGGGTAGTTGGTCTACTTGGTTTTGGCCAGTATAGATAATATTGTACAGGTGTAGTAAGTAAAAAAACATACTCTTCTCTTTTCTTGAGGGATTTATTTACTAAAGGAATCATTTATTGTTCACTTGCAGGGTGCGCCTATTTTCCCTTCAATCATCCATTCAGGTGCAAGGAAAATGCCTTTTATATTTATATTCTCATATAAAGAATAACTCTCTCTACAGATGACCACATTATTCAGATTTGGCTTGGGTTTGAGATTAGCAATAACTAAATTGTGAAAAGCTATAAAAGCAATTCATTCAGTTTATATCTAATCAAGTGTGGTCTTTTCTCTACGGAGATTACAGGAAATTTTTTTTTGATTAACTGATCAAATCTAAGGTTTATGTAATTAGCATGTGCCCAGCTTTAATGTGCATTGCTTTAAATCAATGCATTATGGGATTTAAAGGTTAGGTTAACTTTTTCCCAGAAAATAGCCCATGCAGTCAAGAGGTTCCAGTAGATATTGAAAAACTGTGCAGCTTGTTTCCTCATTTTAGTCATACCATTCGGGCCCCCTGGAAACCTAGGTGTAAAACTCCCAGTTAGCAATCACCACATTCTGCCTTGTTAGTGCTATTCCTGTAACGCTCAGAGTGAGCGGCCAACAGTTTTCATGTCCTGGTAACAAGGGAGGTCGTGGAGATTACTATCTAGGAGTTTTTCATCCAGGTTTCCAGAGGGGAACCTGACAAAACAGGTATCCAACTGTCAGCCCTCAGGCGACCTCTGACCCTCAAGAATCTAGCTCAGATACAGTAAGGCTGCTTTCACGCTGGGACAGGAGGGCGTTGATAGTGAAACGCCACTAGTTTTAGCAGTGCTTTACCGTTGTTTTAGTGGCGCTATTTGGCCGCTAGCGGGGTGCTTTTAACCCCTGCTAATGGTCAGATAAAGGGTTAAATTCGCCCATGCAGGTGCTTCAGCAGCGGTGCCCATTTATTTCAATAGGCAGGGGCGGTGGAGGAGCGGTGTATACACCGCTCCTCCACCCCCCCTGCCTATTGAAATACACCACTCCTTCATGGCCCCAAAGATGCTGCTTGAAGGACTTTTGTAACATCCTGCAAGCACACTGCCCCAGTGTGAAAGCACTTGGGCTTTCATTAAAAAGGATAGTTAAATCCTTGTAATTGGCCATCTAGGAATGTGTGGGTATGGCTTTAGCATTAGGCTGGGTTCACACCAATGTGATTTGGATGCGGGTTTCTACACATCCAATTCGCATGACAGGTGACTGTGACCGGCTCTCAATGGAGCCGGTGCACACATCTCTGTGTTGGCCGCAGAGTGCATTGCACAGGGATCCTGTGTGTCTTCGGCTCCACTTCAGGTCCGAATTCAGGCAAAAATTCAGGCCTGATTCGTCCCTGAAACAGAGAACAGGGACTCACTGGACCCCTGCTGAAAGCTACATCTGAGGACAGTGTGAACCCAGTCTTAAACATTGACTTTTTCTCAAGGTGCTCATGCACATTACAATTTGATTGTATAAACTCCTTTAAATTGCTAGATATAATTTACCGGATATAGATTGAATGGATCGGTTGGGTAGACCCTTGCGCTACATAGTTGTTGATAAATCTGCATGACTTTGTAGACAGATTGTACAATAACATTATGTGGATCCCTTAAAACTGACTGGATTCTACAGGAAGCACAGATTTGCCTGACCAGAAATTAAACGGACTCCTTTAGTAAACCACTATCCATAAACTACCATTAACTTTCTTTTAATTCATGACTTTAACATCCTCTATGTCTTTCTATAACCATCTATGCTGTTTTTTTCCATTCTATCAGACAACATCTTTTCCAGCATTATTATTACTTTAGACGCTAAACTCTCGCTTTACATTCATTCTGTTACATTCAGTTCAGGATTCCTGCTCTTCCAGATTAGAGAACTTATCCGCAAGGCCTTCCCACCTTATGTTTGTGGGTTAGTTTTTTGTGTAAATGTGTTCTATACATGAGGAATGATAATAGTGGTGCTTACACTACGAAGACAGGGAATCTCTTTGAAAGAAATAAATAGCTTGTGGTTTAAAGTGTTTTTAAAGTCAAAAGTCAATTAACACTCTAGATGTCGCTAAACTCAACCTCCAGAAGGTGGGATTTTTCAGAACTAAATGTTTATATTTTCTATCTGTTATGGTCTGATTTGTCATGTATTATCAATGCGTGTGGAAAATGTAGTAATGCAGTAGTGTGGTAAGCCAGGAACCCATGATGTCCAATCAGAGGTTACCTTTCATCAGAACAATAGGTTTATTTTCCAAATACTAAAGACTGTTCAGGAGCATCCAGGGGGGCCCAGCTACAACCTTCATTCTCCTGCAGTAAACCAGAGGGATAGTACAATTGGTCAAAGCTATGTACCTACCTGTTACATCATATAGGAGGATATACTTGTAAGCATCTATTGCCCAAGGGAGTCCTGCTAGTACAAACAATGCAAAAGGGGTAACTTTTTATGCTTATTGTAATCCTTATCGATGCCAATCAAAGCAATGGGAGCCAAAGCTGCACCCTGCCTAGGACCCCATTCTGCCCTAATATGTCCTTGGAGCTTAGTAGGTAAGATGAAGCTGTGTTAATGTCAATCACACGATCACATGCAATAAAAAAATCCTGTTTTTTTTTTTTATTCTCTTGAAAACGATCGGGCATTCAAAGTACACATAGCTTATTTATTAAGCTAAGTGACCATTCCCTTTTGTTAAGTAAACAGTCTAAAATTCTTTTGTAAATGAGCCCCAATGACTTCTGATTAGTTGCTATGGATTAATCTGCTGTCCACATATATACAAATAAGCTTGCTGCTATTACTGAGCTCTCATATGAAAATGCTTGTTGTCTGCATCTTATGTTGATATAGAAATTTAAATACTTTGCTAGCAGCATGCCTGTCCTGGGCCAGTGATTCAAAAAGTTGACAGCCAGTCAACTATTATTTTTAGAGGGAGGTCAGAAATGGTACTCTGTGTATTGCTCTCAGTGCTGCTTCAAAGCTGGATTTGTCATCTGCCAGTAAATCATTCCTTAACCCCCATTATGAATGGAGGTATAAGGAATTTTAAGAGCAAAATAAGATGGCCAAAAAAACGACCTTACTGATATGTTATAAACACAAACGTCCATAGAGGGCTAAGCAACCTGAAGCCTACCTACGATCTACAATCCCCCAGGATGGCTTGCAGGTGCCCCCACAACAGCTAGTTGGCAGCAGTTTGTCCAGAGCTAAACCATATTTCAGGAAATTGTGGGGGAAAATGAATACTTTCTTTACTCTATGGTTGTTACACTTTCAAGTCACTCAGTAGTTTCTATAAGAATAAATCAAATGCATCATTGGCACTGTGTGTGCTATATTATAGAAAAAAGGTTATTCTGCTGTACAACTGACCACTATGGACAAGGAACTAAAAAGGACCCCCCCCCCCAAAAGAAACAAAATAATCTGTGTTTTTTTTATGGAGTGAAGAGACTTTTTTTGAATAAGAAATATTCAAGAAGACTCTCAGCTACTTGGGTTCCCCATTCATAAAAGTATGAGAGCAACACAACAAAATAAAAAAGGATGTACAAACAATGCAAGATTTGTTTCCTGGTTAGCACAGAGATGGCAGGGCCACAATGGCAAAATGTTACATTGTATGTTTCACATTGTACAGACACAGGTATTGTGACACCTGCGGATGTTGAATCTCTGATTGCTCCCCGGTGTTGCCACCGTCACGAGACCCGACGTTTGATGATAGAAAAGAATGGGAGGATTGTGATTCTGGTCATTTAATCAGGACACATTGTGCTGCCTACATCTTGGTCTCACTGTCTATAGGTTTCTCTGTTTCGTTTTCCTGGGAGATGAGCTGGTAGGGCTTCTTCATCTCGTTTTCTTCGATCACTGAGTTGCCCATCTCAGCATCATTTTTCTTCAGCTCATGTCTAGACAGGTGTTCCACTATGCCGGCACCGAGAGAGTCACCAAGCACATTTGTGGTGGTTCTGAGACGATCCCTGAAAAAACAACAAAGGGTCAATAGAGACTCTTGTCCAAGAAAATTCCAAGATAATGGTATCCACATGATTATTTTACTAGTCTGTGTATTATACACTTTAAAGTTCATCTTAAATTTTTAAAATAATTAGATGTGTTCTACCATCTATTGTCTCTGAGCAAAATATACAAATATTCAGAAAATTAGATTAATGCTATTTTATATGACTATAGTCATTTAAATAAAGGTTTATATTTTGCTTTCTTGCAATAACTAATAAAGTAGTGGAAGGAAATACGTAAAATTTCTCCTAAAGCTACACTTATTCTATATAAGAAAATACACTGATATGAAATTGAAAGGTGAAGCTCTACTAACAGTAGCCCAATGGTTTACAGTGATAGAACTACATTATATAAGTTATGGAAATGGGAAATGCCTAGGCAAACCATGTCCGTGAACATTTTTGGAATCTATGACAATACTGCATCAAGTTTCACCACCTAAAAAATCTATTATTTTTACACTTGAAGGCCAGCAGAAGCCTTGTTATTTACTACTGTGCTGCAACAAAGGTTAGGATACCTTGTGCTAACAGCACACCGGAGAGCCAGACCTCAGAGTCTCCAGTCCGACATGGCCCCTGCATAGTGTTCCAATCACAAGTACTGCTAATGATTGTTCATTTCTCAATGTCGCATACACTCATGATTAGATTATATATCTATCATGTATAATAGCTATGCTAGATGGTCTTTATGCATTGTCCCATGAATCTCAAATCTATGTCCAGCTTTTCACTCCCTGTTTTTCTTCTCTTAGTTTAGACTTCTAGTCATGGCCTTAGTAGATCATGCTTTTGTTATGCGTTAATATTCATAAATAAAGCTTTATGTAAAAAGTATATTTTGCAACCAATTGGGCTAGAAAGGAAATATAATACCAGAGATGGTAATCTGTAACCACAGATTCCTAAGTATTTAGTGTGTCTGGTGATTCAGAGAAGTAACAGTGAGCCCTTGGTAGTCATAAATATACTAAATTAATTGTGTATAGTAGACAGCTCCAGAGCATAACCTGTCAGCCTATACTTTTGTTTTCAATGTCCTAAAATATTTCTGTCATTAAATACTTACAAGAACCAGTCAACAGCAATGATCAGCGTAATGTCCTCTGTAGGCAGTCCTACTGATGTCAGCACGATGACCATGGTCACCAGTCCAGCTTGTGGGATTCCTGCAGCTCCAATACTGGCTGCTGTAGCAGTGATGCTGCAATTGCAGAAAAAAATATATAAAGTTTACCTGTATTTAAAGAACAACTAAACTATACTTAGTATGCAGCATATATTGTTCTAAGTTTCATTAAGTTCAGAAGATACAGCAAAGGAGGACAGTGCAAAAAGTAAACATGGTCAACGCTCATGGGCACATCACAATACTTCAGAAGGTTGCAGCTACTGTTGTACAGTGAATGCAACATACATGTCCTATATTGTTTTATTGCTATATTCAAGGTATGTAAACTCATTAAAATTGTTTACTTGTTTTTTCTTAAAATCACATCAGATATTACACTAATATAGTAGGGTACTTCTACATCATTTCAGGAAAACTGGGTGCACTTTCCTTCTGTTCTCATGCTCTATTTCAAAGGGTAACAGGCATACCCTACTTTTAAGTACACAATGGGGTTTATTTACTAAAGCTGGAAAGTGCAAAATCAGGCATCACTTCTGCATAGAAACCAATGAGCTCCCAGGTTTTATAACCAAAGCTTAATTGAACAAGCTGGGGTTAGAAGCTCATTGGTTTCTATGCAGACGTGAGCCTGATTTTGCACTTTCTAGCTTTAGTAAATAAACCCTATTGCGTACTTAAAAGTATGGTTTGCCTGTACATAGTTATGTAGCACCCTCCTTATGAGATTAACCACCTCCATACAGGGAACTTTCGTCAGCTTTATTTTGGTGGTATTTGATCACTGCTGGAATTTTTATAAAAAAAAAAAAAAAAAGAAATAAGACAGAAAATTTTGAAAAAAAATACTTTTTCTAAGTTTCTGTCAGTAAATTTAGTAAATAAGTAGTTTTTCTCCTTCACTGATGTGGGTTGAGGAGGCAGCACTGATGGGCACTGATAGGCTGCCTTGATGGGCACTGATGAGGTGCCACTTTGATAAGACGGCACTTATGGACACTGATTAGGTGGCACTGATGAGGAGGCACTACTATGCCACACTGATGGGCACTGATAGGTGCCACTGATCAGTGCACTGATCAGTGCACTGATGAGCACTGATAGGCAGCACTGAAGTTGTTGCACAGAATGTGGTTGGGCAGTGCATATGTTCAGAGCCTCTGAGAGCAGCGTTTTTGTCCAGGAGGAGAAGTTCCCAGCAGGGAGGGCTGACTGCCTCCCTGGTTGTCCTGCTGAAGGTCCAGTCTGCTCATCAGGATTCATGCCTTGCAGAGAGGGCCTGTTCAGCCACAAACCCATTTCAGGGACTAGAGAGGGGTGTCACTGAAAACCTGCCTTAGGAGTTCACAGGGGAAGCCTATCTGCTACCAGAGAGTAGCATTCTAAGCAAAAAGGACACTGAGAGTACTGACCCAAAAGAGGAAGTAATTTCAGTGACTGATGTTTTTTTAACACCCCTTCTGCACAAAGTACAAGGCTTGCCTGGACTGGGTCATTGGTATCGGTGCCTCAGTGCTATCCACTTATTGTCCCACAAGCTTAGCAGCGCTACAACAAGGAAGTGCATGCTCATTGTTCCTGATATGTGGAGTATCCCACATCTCCATGAACCCTATCCAAGTTATTACTGCAATAAACTTTAATCACTTCAATACCAGACACTTTTACCCACTTCCTGCCCTGGCCAATTTTTAGCTTTCAGCGCTGTCACACTTTGAATGACAAAGTCATGCAACATTGTACCCATATAAAATGTTTATTTTTTTCCACACAAATAGAGCTTTCTTTCTTTCTTTCTTTTTTTTTTTTTTTTTTGCAAAACAATTAAAAAAAGACAGAAAATTCTGAAAAAAAAAGTTTTTCTTTGTTTCTGTTATAACATTTAGGCTCGGTTCACACAGGGGGCGACACGACTTGCCGCGCCGCGACCTGACAAGTCGCCCCCGTTCTGTACTACGGAACCGTTCTAAGAGGAGCGACTCGAGTCGCTCCGACTTAGAAAAAAGGTTCCTGTACTACTTTTGGGCGACCTCGGGCGACTTGCATTGACTTCTATACAGAAGTCGTTTGCAAGTCGCCGCTGAGGTCGCGGCAGGTCGCGGCGCGGCAAGTCGTGTCGCCCCCTGTGTGAACCGAGCCTTAGCAAATATATAATCTTTCTTCATAAATTTAGGCCAAAATGTATTCTACTACATTTCTTTGGTAAAAAGAACCCAAGTCAGTATATATTATTTGGTATGTAGGAGAGTTATAGAGTCCACAACTATATATATATATATATATATAAAAATTATATATATATATATATATATATATATATATATATATATATATATGAAAGATGATCAGTCCTGATGTACAGACAGCATATCTCATTTCTTGAGGCCTTAAATGCCAGGACAATACAAATATCCCTCAAATGACCCCTTTTTTGGAAAGTAGACAGTCCAAGGTATTTAGTAAGAAGCATTGCGGGTTTTTTAAAGTTGTAATTTTTTTTTGTCAACTTTTTGGGGAAAATGAAGAAATTAAAAAAATACGATTTTTTACATTTGTTTTACATACTGTCACCAGTGCAGTACAATGTCATTGTATAACTTGTGTGATGGTGATCATGGACACTGACTGGTAACATTAATGGTTTGTAAAGAAAACACTTTTAATAATGTTTTATTATATTTTTCTTCCTTATTTTACTTTTTTTACATGCAGTGTTACCATAGTAACCACTTTACTACTCTGGGGAGGTGATCAGGATTTTTTTTTACATATTGTGGTTGCTTATAACTGTGAATTTTACAGCTATAAGCAACCATTTTTTCTGAATGAAAACTACTCATTCAGTGTTTACCATTATGATTAGCTGTGATTGGCCATGACCATGTACAGATGGGCTTTGATTGGCCCTGTCTATACCATGCGATGGCTGTGACCAATCACAGAGCTCATCCCAATAGTACACAATGAAAGGCATGAACTAAAGCCTTTCATTGTGTACAACTCCTATGTGATCTGCTGTAAATGGTCACAGGGGTCACATAGTATCGGCAGTGGGCTGGTATAGTGATCTGTCATCAGCTGTGTCCAGTGGACACAGCAGGTGACAGATTGCACCGAAGTGTGGCCCAGGGGGGTCATATGATGTCTTCCCAGAACAACAATGCTCCCGCCCAGTCATCATTTTACAATAGACCAGGCAGGAAGGGGTTAAATGGGCAACCTGTATGGACTGCGATTTCTGGAATCAAAGTGTGAAGTTGCTGTTTGCCTGGCTGCTGCACTAGAAGGAATATAACCTGAGACTTTAAATCTGTGGCCCTAGTAAAGAGTAGCACTACAGTTAAATAGTGGGTAAGATTGAGTAAAGACAGCAGTCCATCCAGTTCCCACAGTATGTTGGTGTGTGTGACTGTGGGTGTGTATGTCACTACCATTTTCCGTTTCCATGTACATTGCGTTCACTAAGAAATACATCTAAACGTTGTTTCAATTTATCTACACTCCATGCTGACTCTAATAACTGTCAATGGGAGTTCCATATCCTTACTGCTCTAATAGTAAAGAACCCCTTACACAGTTTAAGATTGAACCACTTCTCTTCCAAATTTATTGTATGGCAGCATGTCTTCTTTAGAGACCTTAGGTTTAATAGTTTTCTCCTAATGCTAGTATCACCATTAAAAAATGTGTATATTGCAGTCATAGTTCCTCTTAAGCGTCTCTTCTCCAGGTTGAAGAAGTTTAATGATTGTAGTTTTTCCTCATAACTAAGGTCTTTCAGCCCCCTTATTAGCTTTGTTGCCCTTCTCTGGATTCTCTCCAGTTCCAGCACATCCTTCCTGAGGACTGGTGACTAAAACTGGAGAGCATACTCAAGATGTGGCCCAATCAGAGTTTTGTAAAGCGATGGAATTATAGTTTTATTTCTTGAGTAAATATCCCTTTGAATGCATGCTACTAGTCTGATAGCCTTGCTTGTTTTCCTGCAGTGTGTTCATAAGGCCCAGGTTGAGCTAGGTTGCAGGAAGCTGTTCCACAAGCACCACATCATAGCTTCCATGAACCTGTATCCATGACATAAACCACCGATACTAGATACACTGTAGGTCAGATGAACATAAAGGAGAGATGTGATGATAGGTGATATTTTTTGTTTTTGAGGAAGACAATTCAGTATATCACATTACCTGATTGTGATAATCTGTCCAAAGTTTAGGTCATAATTGTTCACCTGGGCAATAAAAATTGCTGCCAGGGCTTCATAGAGTGCTGTGCCATCCATATTGATTGTTGCTCCCACTGGCAGTACAAAGCGTGTCACCCTCTTATCTACCTTGTTGTTCTCCTCCAAGCACTTAAATGTGACTGGTAAAGTGGCAGAGCTGTAAATATAATACACTATGAATAAAGTCTGCAAGACATCCAATCATTATGCAGCAAATGTATACTGATGATAGAACCCTCACCTTGATGAGGTGCCCAGAGCTGTAATTAGGGCTTGTATCAGGCCTCCTATAAACACCCAGGGGTTTTTGCGAGTCACCAAAAAGTACAGCAAGGGCAATACAAAGATAGCATGGATAAGCAGACCAATGATGACCGTGATAGTGTACATGCCAAGCTGTCCTCCAACCACACCCATATCTTCCATCTCTGCAATCTTACCAGCAATTAGGAAAAGGATTCCAATTGGAGCATACCTATGGATCAGACAATCTATTATTAGTGCTGAGAAAAAAAAGTTTTTGTAAAAACATTTTGTTAATAAGATGAACTGATATCATTACAAGAACCAGTCCTTTACCTATGTAGTAACAGGTTTCTTCACGGGATGAACCATAACCAGCTGTCATTAGTCTTCCCCTCTCTTTCCAATTTACAGACCTTTACAAGATTCCTTTTTATGTATTTAACACATGGATGTGCTTAGGAAAGGTAAGTGGGAGCTCAGATACAGAGCCCTGCTTTGTGGGGAGGCAGAGGGAGGGTTCCCTCATACCCCAAAGTACTAGATATTTCTTGTGCAGTATGGCAAAAGGTTGGGATGGTGGGGGAGCAGGGTGTTTATCAGGCTTATTAAAACACTACTTGTCTGTTAGTTAGGGTGATTACTTTGCACAAACAGTATGTGTAGTTAAGCCACTGGGATAATATTTTAATGGGGGCTGACATATTTGCTCATCACATGTGCAGACTCTACTTCATGGCTTGTTTCTGCCCTCTCAGTGCAAGGTTATGGGTTTGGTCTCACTCAATAAAAAAATAATCTTCAAAAGGCTAACTGTGCTAAAGCTGCCCATTATAAATAGAATTTTGGCCATTTCAGCAGGCACCGGGCGAATTTCCATCCATCTATGGCTTGACAAAAGTTGATCTAACGATTGACTTCTCTCAAACGGGACTGTTGGAAAAATGTTGTTGATCAGCTGGCTGCAGCCACTGATCAGTGTATTCTGATAGAAGAGGAGTCCCACTCTCATAATGCAGAATTCCTCTATCCACCTCACATGTGTGCTGGTGTGACTAGGGGACACAGACTGCAATAATACTGACAGAGGCACTAACCCTGTCTTACTATATACTCTATTTAAAATGAAGGAGTTTAGCCTTAAGCACAAAATACTAACAACATTCCCTGATACAATTTATGATCAAATGTTCCTGGACACCTGACCAGAACACCTCTATGAGCTTGTTAGTGATTCCACTCCAAAACTGTTTCTATAACAGCCTCCACTATTACAATAAAGGTTTTTTACAAGATATTGGGGATTGTCTCTGGGAATTTGTGATCACTCAGCCGCTCAATCTGGCATTCCAACTCATCCCAAAACTGTTGAGTAAAGTTGAGGTCAGATCTCTGTGCAGGCTAATCGAGTTCCTCCATACTAAACTCATCAAACCAGGTCTTTATGGAGTGTGACTTTGTGCATAGGGGTGCAGTCATGCTGGAACAGAAAGTGACCTTCCTCAAAATCCACAATGTTGGCACAAACATCCTGAATGTCTTGGTATGCTGTAGCATTAACTGTACCCTTCACTGGATACAACTGTAAATATAGTTAGGGCCACATGGGTAGGGATGATAGTCAGATGCCACAAATGTTTGGCCATGTAGTGTATGCAGATGCCTACCAGGGAGATAGATTACAAATTTTGACAGTGAAAAAAAAATTAAATAGTAAATTCTGGGTAAGGAGTAAGGAAAAAACATACAGAAGATCATTATTTCCTTAAAAAGGAAAACTAATATTGAATACTGTTGCAATGATGCTGCTCTCCAACCTTCAGCAGTGTTGCCCTAAAGATTAGTTCTTGCCTATTTGGAACATTTAGGATAGCCGATGTCCGTATAGCAAACGCTGACACTCACCACATTATAACAGCCACTAATCTCATAATAGCCTCATTGAGGCAGTCAAAGAATTCTTTTAGGGGTTTTCCTTGTTCTTTCATGTTTCCAATCACCAGCCCGAAACACATAGAAAAGACCACAAGTCCCAGTGCATTCACCCCATTCACTGATCCAGGCACAGGGATCATTTCCTCTCGAAACTTGGTCAGAGTCTCCATGGCATCTGATACATTATTCATAACAGCAGATAGTAATGTTTCATTCTCTGGAACTGGAATCTTGAAGAGCTTCTTCTCATAATGTGTTTTGAACTAAATACAAAAAAAATTACAAATGGTCAGTGTCATTCCTCCTAAAACATGTTTAACTGCGCTAATGGGTAAAAAATAAATATAAAGCTGCTAGCACACCATTAGATACCCATGGCTTTAGTGTCAACAAAAATCAAACAAGTGCGGTGCTAATTATAGAGTACCTAGCGAATGAACCACCAAATAATTATAACCTCAGGTATAATCCCAAGAGTGTAACCAATTCATCAAAAATCCATATAAAACAAAACAAACAAAAAAAAAATAGAAAATTATTGTCCACAATGTATAAATCAATGTCCTTAGTGGTTGAAAACAAAATGTGCTTGTGAATATCAAACCTGAGAAAAGATAAGAAAAGGAGATGTTGGGGAAAATCTTCAAAGTGTTAAAAAACACCATACTGTATATGTACTCCTCCACACAGAGGCTTACTGCAAGGATACGACCTCTAATATAGAAAGATCACACAATGCTTGAAAATATCAGACACACCGCGGCAGTATATCAGGGGTACTTCCTCTTCCATCCACAATAATGTGTATCACCTAAAGTATAAATTAGGCAAGAAGCTCTGTAAAAACAATGTAGTCTCTAGTCCGGATATTAAGTGGACCACTTCCTTGTCCCCCGTGAGCTCCTGATGATGTCAGCTGTGACAAAACTGGAGCGCCCAATAATATCAGTTGTGATAAAATGCATATAGCAGAGCCAGATGCTTGTGACATCACCACGCACCATGGCCAAAGAGTTTTGTAATGGAGAGGGCAAAGTCTGATGGTAAACTGAGAGACTAGTTCCCCATCGTACCTGCTTTATTTTTGATTGGCTGCGCACAGCAGTGGTCAGTCCAATAGTGCCTTTCAAATTCACTATCTGCACATGCTTTCTTTCAAATGTAAAAAATGGACCAGATGGAGAACGATTTCCTCATTTCCCCATTAGGCTCTGCCCACCCACTGACAAGCCACGTCCTAAATATGAGCAATGATATGACCAATGCTAAATCAGCCTGGGCATACCATACTGTGCAGGAAGCAGTCACATTCAAGACAGCTTCCCAGCACAGGCGTGGCCTGCTCTGAGCACCTCTGTACGCCAACTTCAAACTGGTCTCAATTACCACCAGTTTCCTAATCTGAGAACTGGCGGTAATTCTTTAAGAAGCTATCACTGCCATAGCAATAGATTCTTAAAGTGGCAGTAGTTAGAACTACATGAATTTGTAATGTTACCAACACTGGAGCAAATTCCTCCCTGAATTAGGTGCAGGTAGTTCTTAAGGGAGTAGGGCTTTTTTGAATTTTCCTGAATGTTTTTATAATGCTACAATTGGAATATAGAGCGAGCTGTAAGTAAAAGGCCACCTCTATGTGACACTTTGGAATAAATAACGGCTCACCTAAACTTGCGGTCAATGCAACAAATCTGCATACAGTTCTGATTCACCTAATTCCCTTTGCTCACCCCTACAAGGACTGAGTAAATAAATATTTTTGAGTGTACTATAACTTACCTGTTTAAAGCAGGATTCCACCATGTTTGGAGGGAACATATTTCTAGAAGAAAAGTGATAAAGGTTTGGTAAATATTAATAAATATTAAATATAGCATAATTTTCATAGTAATCATTAGACTTATCCAATCAAACATATCCAATGAGATGCAGAGCTAGACTAGTCAGATATTTCACAATCCTGAGATCACCAACAGCCTTCTCATATAGCACCAACACAGTAAAAGATATATTCTTTATTACATATCATTTGATTGTTGATATTGTCATGTTACAATAAAAAACATAAATGTATTTTATTGAGATTTTATGTGATAGACCAACACCAAGCGGCACATAATTGTGAAATAGAAGGAAAATAAAAAAATGTTTTTCAATTTTCTTTACAAATAAATATCTGAAAAGTTTGGCCTATTTGGATAAAATGGCTGACATCCTACTGCTTGTTCATCCACTGTAGAATGAGTGTCTGTAATTCCTGAATCCAATACGTTTATAGGAGCATATTCATCCTCCTCCTCTCTTATTGAGTAGAAACCTCTTATGAGCTTGAAAGCTTAAACCCATAGTGTATTTCTGACGATTATTACGGAAATGCTTGTAGACATTGGATTGTTTGATAAATTTAGGATTAGCATCCTCTCAAATGTGCTACCATAATTTACTAAATAAACTACATCACTTGTATTACTATTAACAATTAACATACCATTTGTAATATAATGTTTCCTTGTCAGTGATGTGATACCCTGACCAACGTTTATATATTTGCAACAGTAACATTTTTGTCTGCTATACCTATAGGTGCCCTTTATATCTAACCATGTGCGTCTCTCATATTTTAGCATTGCAATATCCTAACAAAAGCTTGGAGACAACATATTCTCCAGGGTATGAGCTTGTTAACCCATATATCTGAATTCCTTTGATAAGACTTTGTATTAAATAGAATCAGTATACAGTACAGTAATATTCTTTTTTTTAAATTATGTGTTGACAACTTCCTTATATTGCAAGATGTAGTAAAAACTTGTACACATCCTTTTGCATTATCTCTGCTTGCTTTTTCATTGGAGGCTAGGTTTATTGGCAACTATTTTGGATATCCTCTATCTTTAAACAGTAGACCTGCTTTCGATTAAACACGTAGACTCCTCAGAACAATTTTCTTTCACATGAACTAGTTCACCTACAAGTAAAGATCTGATGGAATGTCTAGGGTGGCAACTTTGAGCTTAAAGGTATTTCCTGCTGCTGCCTTTCTTTAGAAGCTGGTTGCAATATTCTCTCTTTCCACATATCTCTCTATTTTAGGAGCCACAAAAAAAATCAATGCTCATCCCAGTTTGTGGTAAACAGAAGATTATACTGTTTTTTGTTGACTTGCCTACAAAGCCCTGCTGTTTAGATTCAATACTGTATACAATAGTATTTCCAATAATCCACCTCCCCTCATGCTCTGTGTCAGTTTCATTAAAGTGGAAGTAAACCCATCAATTAAACAGTTTAAAAAAAACAGTTACATTCCTGGCATGTATCGGTAATGTAACTGTCACGTTGGTTGTGCTCTCAATCAAACTGTCAAATCAGCCAATTGCTGGTGTCATAATTGACCACATGTGCACTACCAGTTCCTGACAATCACAACAGCAAAGACAGAAATGAGGCGGAGAGAGGAATTTAAAGGGGGCTTGCATTGCTGACTTCTCTGTCTGTACATGCCTGGCTGTCCAACTGACTCTCTTGCTTCAATATGCTGAGAATCAAGCAGAAAATCTGACTTTTATGACCTGCTTACTTGTTGCAGGTTAGTAAGTCAGGAGCATTGAAGCCCAAGGGTCAGTATAAAAGCCAGCCAACCAGCTGTGGGTTAAACTTAGCAGGTCTCCATAGTTCTGGAGCACACATCAAATGCCCTAATCCAGGGGTCCTCAACCCCTGGGCCGCAGACTGGTGCTGGGCAGTGGGCTGTGACCTGCTAGCAGCGGGGCTGCGAATGCTGCACTGTCAGAGGTGCGGCACCTACCCTGCATCACTGCTGTTCTGCCCTCACTCAGTACACACCACCTGCCTACCTCTGTTCTCAATGGACCAGTGCTGCTACCAATGCAGTGAGAATCAGAATCTGGCTGCAGACGATGTGGCAAGTGACAATCAGCATTTGGTGGCAGGCAGCGTGGCAAGTGATAATCTGCATTGGGTGGCAGGCGAAGTGGCAAGTGACAATCCCTATTTGGTGGCAGACAATGGTGGCAAGTGTCAAGCTGCATCTGGTGGCAGGCGACGTGGCAAGTGACAATCAGCATCTGGTGCCAGGTGATGTGGCAAGTGACAATCTGCATCTGGTGGCAGGTGACATGGCAAGTGACAAACTGCATCTGAAGGCAGATGACGTGGCAAGTGACAAGCTGCATATGAAGGCAGGTGATGTGGCAAGTGACAAACAGCATCTGGTGGCAAGCGACAGTTACAAGTGACATGCTCAGGGCTCCCACTCATTCTGCAGTATGGTGAGTTGAACTATTTAATTTATATTACACTGTAATAATAGAAATAATGTGCTTCAAATGTCCTAACACCATATCAACCATGGTGCCGTAATGATTGAAGCATTAACATCAGCCATTACTCGCAAAAAAAATCGCATACCCCGCCCCTGCACACCAACCACCCTCCAAAGGGCCTTGGCAAAATTTTCTTTTACGCAGCTGGTACCCGGTGGCAAAAAGGTTGGGAATTGCCGCCTTAAACAATCCTACTGGTTTATCATGATAATGGATGCAATACTCTTTTACTGTTTGTCTTTACCCCTTAAATAAAATAAAAATAAAAAACAGTACTATAGAAAGTCTTTAATTTATTGCCTTTAGGCTTAAGGTTGATTAGGTCAATGGCCCACAGCCTTTCCGACAGCACTGACCACTAAACTCACAATTTTGAATCCAGTGGACCACTAACATGAATTTTACATGCCTTATACATACAATACTCGGTCTCTCTACCCCCCTCTATCCGCATCTGCATCACACTGCTGCGTTACACAGACTCATCATTGGATCCATTATTGGATCCAGCCATGTGCTTGAGCTCCGTGCTCCCTTCTACAGTCTTTGATCAGCACTGCCATTTAAATTTCCCTCCTTTCCCTCCTTCTTCACCTCCCGTTCTCTGCAGTTCACAGGAGCCAGAACTACAGAGGAGGCATCAGGTATCAATGCGCACTGACAGCATTGACTGTCAGTATGTACTGAGAACCACACTGGAAACATCATTTGATGGTATGCATCTGCTACAATGTTAATTTGTGGCAGGACCCCTGGGGAGCAGCAAAATTTTCTCGTGAACCATCAGTGGTCCACGTACTACTGGTTGGCGACTGCTGTTCTTGTGCATGCTAGACACGTTAAGGAGCTGGAGAGGTCACTATGTAAAATAAAGATTTAAATTGGGCTTAATACTAAAAATATACAGTTTGTCTGTTTAAAGCGGGGTTCCACCCTAAAGTGGAACTTCCGCTGATCGGAACCCTCCCCCCCTCCGGTGTCACAATTGGCACCTTTCAGGGGGGAGGGGGGTGGAGATACCTGTCAAAGACAGGTATTTACACCCACTTCCGGACATAGACTCCCGTGGGAGTCTATGCCTCTTCCTGTCCTGCCGCGCTGTCTGCTGGGACACACACGGGTCCCAGAGACAGCGCGGACAATTCCTATTGCGCTACGCCACTCGCGCATGCGCAGTATGGAACCGGGAAGTGAAGCCGATTCGCTTCACTTCCTGATTCCCTCACCTAGAATGGTGGCGGCAACAGTCGAGAGCCGAGCGATCGATCGGCCTCAGCTGCCGGCATCGCTGGACCCCGGGACAGGTGAGTGTCCATTTAGTAAAAGTCAGCAGCTGTAGTATTTATAGCTGCTGGCTTTTAATATTTTTTTCCCCAGTACAGTCCTGCTTTAATAGGATAGTTGTTTAATATGGTAAAGCAACTAATAATATAAATAAAAAATAAATCTAGCAAACCTTTAGCACACTGGTGGCCAACCTAGGAGTCCTTCAACGTGGCTCTTTTTATCTTTTTTCTCGCCAGAGGGCTGCACATAATATTCAGTAAATGTACTGTTGCAGGAGATGGTCAGAGGCTGAAAACATGCTATAGATCAGTGATGGTGAACCTTTGCACCCCAGATGTTTAATAACTACATTTCCCATGATGCTCACCTAGTAGTAGTTCCAAAACATCTGGGGTGCCAAGGTTTGCCATCACTGCTATAGGTAATGTAAGAGACTGGGACCATATTTCAGAAGATGGTCATAGGCTGCAGACACATTACATGAGACTGCTATGGATCACTACTAATACAGTCTTTTTTCAGGTCAGTGCTTCCAAGCTTGCTCTCCTTACAGCCCCCTTAAAAATGATGTGGACATTTGATATTTTTCTCCGCAAGATTCAATATAAAGGATCATCAAATAAAAAACATAAAAATTAAAAAGAGATGGACAGCACAGAAAAGAGTAAAATACTGTGAAAGAAAGAAACAAAACCATTTGCATACTGGAAGCCAGTCTATAGAATATGTTTAATGGCACCAGAACATAGGATAGCACCTCTGGACACACAGTAATTGCCAAAGGGCAGCAGGTCCTTAGTTAATGCCATTTCTGATTAGAAGCAGCAGAGCACTGTCACAAACATGACAGCGCCTAGGCACCTTCTGCTCCTCCTGCTTTACAGGAGCCTATCAGGAGTTTTGTACCATGAGAAGCCCATCACAACTGCTCCAGCCTTAGATCTCTGAATATTGGACAAATTGTGCATCAAACAAATCTCACATTTATGACTTCACTCTTAAAAACACATTTTTTGAGGCAAACAGCCGAACAGTACATGCCTACAGAACCCCACCTGGAGTCCACCCCTTTGACACATTTACCCCAATGAGGTTAGGCATACCCTGCAATGTGGAGATTGGTCACAGCTTAAGGACCTACAGGTTTTGTTTTGATCTTCTGGATTTATCTTGATCTTCTAACTATTGGATTAGTTTGATGGTGCCCAAGTCATTGGAAACTTAACTGAAGACTTCCCATATGCAATGACTATACAACATATTACATTATGACATATGACAACAACCCACATGGCTGGCCTGGTTTACATTCTCTCTCTTGCAAAAGGGATTTTTCTGCCTCAGCCTCCACCACCAAATTATGTTTACACCTCAGTATAAGGAGCCCTCTTTTGTGATATGGGAAAATGGACCCTCTGTTACTGTACTGCAGTTGGAAAGTAGGTTCAATTCTTTTAAAACCCCTGTTACATCTAATCTGACATTCCCTGAAATGTCCTTGTGTTTCCACAACTGGGTGTTCAATCCATGGTGAGTTTCTTGCCTAAAGGAGTACCAGGAATGTGTTTTTGATCATAACACTGGGACTGATCCTATGATAACAATAAATGCAGTACCTCACACTAAACCAGGGTAGGCAACCTCAGCTCTCCAGCTGTTTTGAAACTACAATTCCCATGAGACATTGCAAGACCCTAACAATCACAGGCATGACTCCTAGAGGCAGAGGCATGATGGGATTTGTAGTTTCACCACAGCTGGAGGGCCGAGGTTGCCTACCCCTGCAATAAATGCTCATTTTGAAAGATTTCAGCAGCTGCCCTTGATGGTCAAGAGTACTTGAGCATCTGTCATGAAGTTTACTAAAAACTATGCAATGCATAAAAATGAATTTTCCCTTCCATTGTCAGCATACCTGATTAAATCCAGAAAGGCATCAGCGGCTGTGACCGGCTCAATCTTCCCCTCCCGATGCATCTTCTCCTTGCTGCCCTTACCAGGGTGGATAATGATGACAATGATGATTCCGATGAACACAGCAATCACTGTGGTTGTCATATAATAGACTACGGCTCTTATGCCCATCTTCCCTGAAGCTTTACTGTCCAGCGCTGCCATACCTAAAAGAAAAAGTACCAGCTGTATTTTTTTTTTATAATTGCAGGCTGAATTTGGCATAAAGATTAGTACAGCTATTAGTGTGCTAGTTCCCTGGCTGTCACATTGATGGTAACATTTCAATGTTTTCTAAGTTACAGACCTGAAATAGAAATAAAGATATGGAAGCCTGTCTGTGACTCAAAGGTATAGAGAAAATTGAGTACTGTCCGTGATACCTTTTTTATTTGCACTAACATATTTTTCATGGACAAGCTTTCGGGGGGGGGGGGTGTCCCCTTCTTCAAGGTCCAAGCCAGACATAGACAAGAAACTAGCATTTTCAAAAGGAGGCCCCCAATGGCACTGCACATACTTTTCTCATGACTGGTGAACTTTAAAATGGAAAATTGCTTTTTTGTTAAATGTATGCTGCCATGTTGGTGCCAGGAAAGAGTATTTACAGCCAAAACCTTTTTTCTTAGTTTTGGATTAGAAAGGGTTAGAACTCATCAGGTTTTTTTTTTCTGTTTTTGTATCCAGGGTACTAGTAAAGAGCTTTCCCCTCACTTCCTGTCCTTCTGTTCTTTAGTAAAGTAGGGGAAAGCTGCAGCCTCATGCCCCTGTTGTGGATTTTCCCCATGATCTTTCTGCTAAAACCATTAATAGGACAGGAAGTGAAGGGAACTCCTCACCACAGGGGCGGACTGACATTTCGGCCACTCGGGCACTGCCCGAGGGCCCCGGGCCACTAGGGGGCCCCATCAGGTTTGCCAGCCTCAGTAAAACCAGGGACAGTATGTAAAAATCTGTGTTTTTTTTACATCTGTCTCTGAAATGTCCCTTACCGACATCCTTTTGGTCTAAAAATCCTGAAATTATAGCTGCCCCACCTCTTCAGTACCGTCTCAGCCAATAGAAACATGTCTGTGTTTACTGTGTGGTGTGTACATGTATGTGTATACTGTGTGTGTGTATGTATACTGTGTGGCCCCATAATCTCTGATTGCTGGGGGCCCCATAATCTCCTATTGCCCAGGGGACCCATGAGTTGTCAGTCCGCCCCTGCCTCACCATCAACATAGACATTAAACTGCTTTTCTTTGCTTTTCTCTGACTAACCGTTGTACTGACTCGCTGCTGTTACCATGTGATCTTTGTAATAAATCACAGCAAATCACATGATAATTGTAAACAATACCATCTATTGTGTAAAATTGTGTTGCTAGCTGTGATTGGTCACAGTGATCACATGATACAGACAGGGCCAATCACAGCCCAACTGTACCATGTGATTAGCTGTGGCCAAGCACAGCTAGTCACAACAATACACACTGAGTGGATCCGTTTCATTCAGTAAAAATGGTTGCTTATACCAATGAAATTCATTGATATAAGCAATCATAATGTGTAAAAAAAAAAAAAAAAAATTCTAATCGCTATGGTAACACTGTATTGCTCTGGTCCCAGTGTGGTAAAAAAAAAAAGATCTCCATTCAACTGAATAGAACGCAATGCATGCAGTTGTTGTGCGGTAGTGTACTCAATAGTACAGTGAGCTCCTCTTAAGCTCCCTAGTTTTTTTTTTCGTTCAGCCCGCTGGGTTGAACTAAAAAAACTTACCATGTGAACCAGGCTCATTTGTAAGTTCTAAATGGCCACAGAGTGGCAAATATACCATAAATATCTACAACCAGGATCCCAGATGTTCCAATTTTTGTTAGCTCCTCAGCTTGTTCACCTGAGTGATGGGCTGAAAAGAGCCACTGCTGTTAACATGTATCTGTACATCCAGTGGCCCCCATGTTTAAGCTCCGGGGGACAAAGCAAAACACATTGGGGTGTGGCCTGGCGGGAACCCGGGCTGAGGTCTCTCCCACCACTACTACATTACCATAGGACTCTGTGGATGTGTGGCACCAGACATATTTTTTCTCTCTTCCATTTAGTGACTACAGAAGCTGGGATGAGCTCCATCCCTCGCCGGCACGCCTACAGCACATTCGGTATCATCTACATTACTCCCCACATCGATTGAGCCTGGGCGACACACTAACAAACCGTGGGTCATAGTGGTTACCTGCTGCTAGGGACAAATTTCTGACCCTGGATGCAGAGAGATTTTATCCAAGGGCAAAAATGTATCCCTACCTGCAGGTCACCACTGGATGTGCAGATACAGGTGGATACATGTTTACAGCAGCAGACAGCCTTGTATCTTTCAGACCATCACTCAGGTGTACAGGCTGAGCAGATATTAGAACATCTGAGATCCCGGTGCAGGTATTTGCAGTATACTTGCTGCACCATGGTCATGTAGGATAAATGAATGAGACCCAAGATTGGATTTTACCTAACCTTACTGTGTAAGTTGAGCAGGCGCAAGGGGCAACATATTGTGGTAGGCAGTATATTCAGTGATTTATACCTTAAAAAACAGTGTCCTAAGAAATTGTATGAAGTTTTTTTAAAAGATGAAAAAAAATATATATTGTGCACTGCCTACCACAGGATGGTGCCCTTTGCACCTGGTCAATATGGTTGGTTTTATTCAGTCTTAAACTGTAGTAAACCCAGTATTTGAACTTGTACCTACAAGTAAGCCTATAATATCGCTTACCTGTAGGTACAGTGAATATCTCCTAAACTTGTGGTGTTTAGGAGATATTCACATGGAAAGCAGCCGTGATGTCACCGGTGCATGTTCTCTGAAGGGAAGGCATACCAATTGGTTGTACTTCTCCTGGGGAGGAGTGCAGCTCCTTCTGCACTTTTGTGACCCATTTTTAGCCGACAGTCAGCTATAGCCCTCTGTCAGCTGACATCACTCAGCAGGTCCAGGCTGTGGAAAGATCCTTAAGGATTCACCCAGATGCCTGGACCAGCAGCTAGCCAGCCGCTCCTGTCCCCTCCACAGCCTGGCATTCCAGTGAGCTTAGGGGAGGGGGGGGGGTCAGAGCCAGGGACTGACAGTCACCACTCTTTGCTCACTGAAGGCTGAGAACTGAGTGATCAGTGGTCTTTGATCGCTCTGTTGTTTGTCTTAGAAGCAGATGCGGACAGATGCAACATTGGATTAATGATCCATCCACCTGGGTAAGTATAATTAAAAAAAAAACATCTCTTTGAAAGGAAAAAATATCCCCCTCTCCCTCCTAAGAACCCTCCTTCCCCAAAGCAAAGATTCCCACTGCAAAATATCTCCCTCCCTCAAATATCTGCCCAAAACGTAAGCCCCCTGTCTCTAAACCGACCCCTCCCAAGCAAAAATATCTCCCACAGTCAACACCCTCTCCCCCAGCAAAGATTCCTAATTATGAAGAAAATCTCCCTTCATCTAATCAAACTCCCTCCCAGAAGCAAATCACCACCCCCTGTAAACTTCTCTACAAGAAATTCCCCCCTTCTCCAAAAGCAAAGCCACCCCCCTTTCCTTAACCCCCCACCAAAAGAAACTCCCCCAGGCTGGAATCCTCACTTCCTCCTTCCCAAAACAGAAAATCGATGCCTCCCCACTTACCAGACCTCAGATATAGCACAGCACAGAAGTAGGAAAACGTCTGCATCCCCAGTCTCATCTGTATCTTCATCTGTGTCATATGATACATTGAGGAGGAGCCTAGGAGTTCCCTCAACCATGCCTTATCAATTTCCTGCATCTGAGACCTCCAAGTAATTTCATGCTTTTCAAGGGGACCCCTTATTAAACTGAGGGGGTGGGGCACAATAGAAGGGGGGCTGGTTTCTGCACTCCGAAACTCTGATTGCTTCTACTGTGCTGATGCTGAGGCTAAACAGCAAGGACACTGTCTGTGCATTTTGCCAGGATGCTCTGGGGGAGTTTGAACACCCCTGACCCCACCCTTATCTATGCCCCTGAATGATACAGTGGTGTTAACACAATTATAATGACAGTTAGATGAATTAATAGTAAAAACTGTTAAACTTCATACATTTTATCAAAGTGTAACATGCTTAATATTAATGTGAATATAAATTAATAATAAAAGAGTCCTTTATAAAGTCCCTAAATTCTTCAGTTTCCTGTTTCTCTTGCAGAATCCTATGGAGCCAACCACAGAATGCATTAAGGTGAAAAACCTGGAGACTTTACAATCCTGTTAACTCTTTCCTGTGACTACTGGAAGTTCAGGAAAGAATCACCAAGAGAGAAGGAGCCAGGAACATTGAAAGTTGTAAACTGCATGTGCTGGGGTAAAAATTTTACTAGAAGTAGTTTACTGGGGAATATTTATTTTATTTTTATACTACTTTAAAGTGGTTGTAGACTCTGTACTACCACTTTTACCTACAGGTAAGCCTATAATAAAGCTTACCTGTAGGTACCGGGAATATTTCCTAAACTTGCAGAGATATTCACTATATCCGCATGTACCAACATCATTGGCACATGCACACTGAAGAAACAGCTCACTCATGCTGTTTCTTAAGTAACTGTGCAGTGAGATTGACGTCATCGCGGCTCTGGCCAATTACAGCGAAAATAACTCCAGCAGACATGTCAACGGTCACAGCGGTGTACGGGGACCACTGCAACAGCTTCAATCTAAGATAAATATTTTATATTGAGCTAGAAAGCGATGCATACTAGCTCATTATGCCTTTGTCTTGTAGGTTTTTTTTTTTTTTTTGAGAGTTTACAACCACTTTAAGCCTGTTAAAGTGTAACATGCCGAGAAGGCGTGTGCACGGGAATATACGTATGGCTGTTAGTGTTATAGGGGGCCCCATAAATGTTTTTCTCCAAAAGCATTTTTTTGGGGAAATTGCTTCAGAGTAATGTCTCCAGTCTGGAAGCAAACTGTGCCTAGCAAAGGTCTTCTTTCTTACACGAGAACCCTTAACTGTGGAATTTTTTAACTATTATAAAGTGAAAAGCGCTCTGTTCAAGCTCTCTTCTCTCGCTCTTTGTTCGGAGCTGATTTAGAGTGAAACTGGATTTTTCTTTTGCATCCCATGCCATCCACAGAAGAGCTTGTTATGTCTTTCTATCGGCTCAGTGTGACTATTTTACACTCACTTAAGGAAAAAAAAAAGAGCTGGGCTGAGAGAAAAAGAGGGGATTGAGGGATATTTTTCTTGTTTGCAAGATCTGTTTATTCCTCACGTCATTCCTTTTACCCTTTGAGTGAGTGTGTGTGAGTTACAGAGGGACAAAATCCCCTGGACTCCTCTTGGAGTTGCTGTGGCAACAAGAGAGGAATCCTTGTTTGTGGTGCCCATTGGTGCTGCAAGTTTCCCAGGGCCCGTCAGAGACGAGAACGGGAGGAAGAGGCCCACAGAGAATGGTGATGAATACACTATGAGGGATGTGGGAGAGAGAGCTTGCCCTGGGATTAAAGGAGAACATACATATCATCAAAACAATGGACGCTTTTGCTTGGGGCCTGTGAAAGAGAAAGCTGCACAAAGGCCCTTGTGACACGGGAAGTATACAAAACTAACTTTATCGCTCTTCCATCAAGTGTCCATGTCAGGTCCCTTTCAGAACCCACACTGATTACTACCCAGCTTAAAGCAATGCATCTGGTACAAATAGTACTGGGCAGTCATAGCCAATTCACAACTGTACCCACTGTCGTAATATAAAAGCTGACTTTATTAGGTACAGTCTATGCAACATGCCTGAGGTGTAAATTAAAAGGGGCGTCCCGAAATTGCTAAAATTTCTGTTCAATTCTATCCTCTCCCAGGGAAATCAAGAAGCCCTTAGTCCCACTACTGATCTGCTTGGTATGTATTCAGAAGACTTCTTCTAGTGATCTCACTGTAAGGACAATCTAATATCACACACATAGATCAGCCATTAAATTATGATCACCCACCATAGACTGTCGAAACGTGGACTGCACTAGACCTACAAGGTATGCTGTGGTGTATGGCACTAAGCCATCAGTAGCAGACCCTTTAGGTCATGTAAGTCCAGTAAGTTGCAGGGCCCATCCCACATTTTTAAATTTATTTTTCTCCCACTGTTTTGTCACTTTTCACTTTTGTGTGTGTTTTCTCACGGTTAAGGGTGTGAGTCCTCGGCCTTACCCTAACGTCTAGGGTGAGGATGTGTGGCCATCCGGTTCCTTCCTACTCTGCCTCTGGGGGGGTCTCTATTCAAAAGAGCTTCCCTGTCTTAGGATTCAAGGGTGGCTTCAGCTACCTTAGAAGAACAAGTCTGCCAGGCCTTCTGGCTAGGCAGACCATGTAAACCCCGTCAGGAGCCTTGTGCCCGGGGGGGGGGGGGGGGTCAGGGTAGAGGTCCTACTCCTTCGGGGGGTGGACTAAAGCACACCCTTAAGTGTCATTTTTAGTGCTTTTTTTCACAGCCACGATTTTTGTTCACTGACAGGTTTTTTCATTCTAGGTTTTGCACCACCGCGAACTAAACAAAAAAACAAAAAGTCCTGTAAGGTGGACTTGTTTTTCCAGTACATCCCACAGATGCTCGATTGGATTGAGATCTGGAGAATTTGGAGGCCAAATCAATAACTCGAACTCGTTGTTGTGTCCCTTAAACCAATTAATTTCTTCAGACCGAGCCACCTTCTTCCATTACTAAATGGTCCAGTGCTGATGCTTAATGCCTATTGTAGACACTTTTGGCTATGGATATGGGTCAGCATGGCTACCTTGACTGGTCTGTGGCTACACAGGTCCATATGCAATAAACTAGGATGCACCGGGTAATCTGACAGCTTTTTATCAGAACCAGCGTTAACTTTTTTTAGCAGTTTGAGCTCTTCCTTTGGATCGGACTACACAGGTCAACTTTCGCTTCCCATGTGCATAAATGAGCCTTGGCTGCCCATGACCCTGTTGGCAGTTCGCCATTTCTTTCCTTGGACCACTTCAGGCTGGGAATCTCCCACAAGAGCTGCGGTTTTGGAGATCCTCTGACCAAGTAGTTTAGCAATTACAATTTTGTCCTTGCCAAAGTCACCCCACAAAGGCACCACAAACAAGGATTCCTCTCTTTATGATTATGATTGCAAATTTGTTTTGCTTTCGACACATTGACTTCAGGGATAAAATGTTCACTTGCTGCCTAATATATCCTACCCACTTTCAAATGCCATTTTAATGGTATAATCAATGTTATTCAATGTTTTTATCAGTCATAATGTTATGACTGATCGGTGTATACAAGCTCTTATAGGTTCTATTTAAAGCAGGGATCCTCAAACTATGGCCCTACAGCTGCTGTGGAACTACGCATCCCATGAGGCATTGTAAAACGCTGACATTCACAGACATGACTAGGCATGATGGGAATTGTAGTTGTTAGGCATAATGGGAATTGTAGTTGTTAGGCATGATGGGAATTGTAGTTGTTAGGCATAATGGGAATTGTAGTTGTTAGGCATGATGGGAATTGTAGTTTCTGAACAACTGGAAGGCCATAGTTTGAAGACCCCCGATTTAAGTCTCATTTCATGTTTTGGTAACTATTCAGCTATATTGCTACATTCAGAAGACTATTTACAAAAAAAATGTTGGATGAATGAGCATTTTCAGAGCCGTCATGAATATTCACTGTATTGTTTATATATTTTATATAAAATCAAAGAAATTCCCAGCTTAGGCTGGTCACTAAGTTGAGTTGGGAATTTCTTAGGTTTTGTTTTGTTTGAGTTGCCCTTCCCTGTGCTCCTTGCTGTAAAGGCCAGTTATAGGTGAAGGCAATGGCCATTTTTTTGTACTATTATATGTTATATACTTTCCTATGATCGTCACCGCCATCTAGTGGCCATGATGCAGTATTTTCCTGAAATACCTCAATCAGAAAAATGCTGCAGTATGGGCACTAAATGGATATGAGGATCATGGGAAATAAATGCATTACACCCAAAGCAGTGATTATTTGTGATAACTGTGCAAATACTTAAGGCAATACTTTAAGTCTCTCTTATTTATTTTAAATGCAGGCAGGGATTCCATAATTCCATATTTTGGTTTAAAAACATGCTTTTTGTTTTCTTGGTTTTTAAATCACAGTCACACTGAACTTTCTCCTAATTCTCCCCCTTGGCAAGGTACTCCCCCCAACCCAGGTTGAGGGCACATAGCCTGGTATGATTTGGGGAAGGTGGGGAGTCCAGGTTCAAGACTTATTTAACCAGTTCCAGACTGTCCACCACATATATACTGTGGCAGGGCAGCCCGGCTGTGCAAAATCGCATACAAGTATGTGATTTTGTGCATGAGATCCAGGGGGTGTGCACGTGCCACCGGTGCACCAATTCCGATGTGTGGTGGTCACTGGACCCAATGATCGTTTGGAAGAAAGAAAGAAAAAAACAGTCATCTGCCTATGTAAACAAGGCAGACCGCTGTTCTGTCAGAGTGCAAAAGAGAGATCTTGTGTTTCAGCTAAGCAGAAACATGGATCTCTCTTTTCCTTGAGTGCATCTGTCCCCATACGGTCAGAAATCACTCCCTAGGAGCACACCTAACCCCTTGATCGCCCCTGGTGTTAACAACTTCCCTGCCAGTGTCATTATACAGTGCCTTTTTTAGCACTTATCACTGTATTGGTGTCACTGGTCCCCAACAGTGTCAATTAGTGTGAGATTTGTCCGCCGCAATGTCACAGTCCCCCTAAAAATAGCTGATCGCCGCCATTACTAGTAAAAACAAAAAAAACACAAGTACCTATCTCATAGTTTGTAGGGGTTATAACTTTTGCGCAAACCAATCAATATATGCTTATTGGGATTTTTTTTTTAGCAAAAATATGTAACAGAATACATATTGGTCTAAATTGATGAAGAAATTAGATTTTTTTTTATTGGGAATGTTTTATAGCAGAAAGTAAAAAATATATATTTATTTTTTTCAAAATTGGCATTTTTTTGTTTATAGCGCAAAAAATAAAAACCGCATGATGATGATCAAATACCACCAAAAGAAAGCTCTATTTGTGGGAAAAAAATTCATACATTTTACTTGGGTACAGTGTCGCACGCCTGCGCAATTGTCAGTTAAAGCAACGCAGTGCCTTATCGCAAAAAATTGCCTGGTCATTAAGGGGGTAAAACCTTCCGAAGTGGTTAAAGCACATTTACCATTTTGTTAACAGTTGTATTTCACACAAAGAAGGAGAGTAGGAAAGAAATGTGCTTTCTGTATTTTTTTTTAAATATGTCAGTGTTCATTCATTTTCTAACAGTGATGTTAACCACTTGACCTCCGGAAAGATTTTCCCCCCTTTCATGACCAGGCCATTTTTTGTGATGCGGCACTGAATTAATTTAATTGCCAATTGCGTGGCCATGCTGCACTGTACCCAAATACAATTGATGTCCATTTATTCCCAAAAAATAGGGCTTTCTTTTGGTGGTATGGGATCGCTACTGCATTTTTCATTTTTTGCACTTTAAACAAAAAAAAAGCAATTTTGAAAAAAAATATATATATTTTTTACTTTCTGCTATAAAACACATCCAATAAAAAAATAAATAAAATAATTGAATTTCTTCATAAATATAGGCCAATTCTGCTACATGTTTTTGGTAGTTACGCTTTAGTTATTGCTGAATAAAAAGACCTGTAGTAGAAGTGTAAAAACTTCTCTGGTTCACAGGATGTACAGGTGTGAGAGCTGAAACGGTTAAGTAAACATTTTTTGGGTTTGACACTGGCACAAAGGGTTTCAGGATTTGTTCTGGAATGCTACAAGGAATATTAATTGATTTATTCTTATCAGTTATTTTTTTATAATCTTAACTATTCACACAGAATCATCAAAGTCTGACTCGTCAAAGCCACATATAATTATAATGCCACACAGAATGCCTATAATTATCGTAAAATGCCATCCATGCCCTAATAGATATGTGGCACAGATTATGAATTCCACACAGGATGTCCATCATTGCCATAACAATGGCACATAAAATGTTCACCAATGTCTTTTAATTAACTGCATCACTGAATTCCCATTAATGGGACCACTGAAACTTGCTGAGGGTACAACGTCACACAAGGTTCCCATTGTATAAATGCCGTCTGCTGATATGCCAACAACTGGAGCTTACATAATGATGAACTGAGCCAGAAAGCTACCACATGCCTGTTTTCCCAGCCAGATATTCAGCATTTCCACCCTTTCAAACAACAATCACACAGTTATTCACTTATGGGCCTTGAAGAATGGGGTGAATTTGTACCCTCAATATGTGTTGGCTTTTATGTATACTAATAGTAAAAATGTATTTATTTTTGCAACTTCATATCCTTTGTTGGCAGTCTGTAACTTGATTTTACCAGAGTTTAAAAAAAAAAGGCACATCAATCTCTTATTCATGCCACAAAGGAAAATCATACAAACTGACCTGTCCTAAAGGAACATGACGTTGCCTATCAGCTCTTGTGCTGACCTTTCATCATCAATACGGTAAAGCCTGGAGCACATGCATTGAAAGTCAGCCGGTCCAGCAAGAACTGGCCAACGTTTGGTACATGTGTACCACTGTCTGAAAATATTGTATCAGCCAGGTATAAACGACACTAAATTTTTATCATGTTGTACAGTTATTTATCGTCATCCCAAGGGGTAATATCAAACAAGATTCTCATCAATTCTACAACTCAAATTCTGAGATATCTTCTCCATCACTGAAATAACTCTTTTCAGGGAGGTAGTAAAGACAGCGGAAGAAAAGCATTACAACCGAATTGCCTTTTGGAACACAAGATGCAAATCTCCATTACTATGATAAGAGGATGGTGATCCCCATTTAATGTGTATTTCTACTTTTGCAGTCAGATTTCAATACCCCCCACTATGTTTGTTCCCATTCACACAGCATTATCTAAAAATAATAATAAAAAAATTGACATTTCTATTTTTTTCTTTAGATTAGGTGTAAACATAGGACTCTATAGACAGCTCAGAACTGTTCAGAATAGCTTGCAATGTGTTATTGAGGGACAGTTGTAGGGGCAGTTGTTTTTTAAATGACAATAACATGCAATGTACCACCCTAAACTTGAAATCTATTATGTTTTTTAGGACAGACAGTGTGCATGCCTAGTTTACAAGTGATAATTGAGATCTGCCAGCACAGTGCAGAGAAGGTTAATGATTATGCATATTTAGCAGGGAATGACTTAGATTTGAATCATCTATGGGCAGGCTGATTGTACCCAATTGGATTGTTGTGCGACTTGGGCACCACCAGCATGTCAGATTTTGTATGTGATTATTGCCAGTGGCTATAGCCACTAGCTATAATCAGTGTGTTCTCCTGGCAGGGACAGCCCCCCCCTTCCCCCACCGGGCTAACACAATAGCTCACTGATTGTGTTGATGGAGAAATCGATAATGTTCTTTCCTGCAACCAAATTGCATCATCTATGACCAGCTTAACCCATTGACAGCTGGGTTGTCCTCAAAAAGACGTACTGGGGTTGACTTACTAAAATTGGAGAATGGAAAATATTGTGCAGCTCCGCATCAGCTTCCAGGTTTTTTGGTTGATGCTTAAAGCGGAGTTCCACTCAAAAATGGTACTTCCGCTTTAAGGGAGATCACCCCCTGACATGCCACATTTGGCATATCATTTTTTTTGGGGGGGGGGAGCCAGTACCTACTTTTTAAAGGGTCCCAGCTCCCACTTCCTCCCGGCACACCGCGGCTCCGGAAGGGAGAGCAAGCAATCATCTGGGACACGTCACAGGTCCCAGAAGATTGCGCGGCCAGTCACGGCACGCGGCACAGCTACACACTTACAATGCCAGTGCTGCAGAGAGGAGGGAGAGAGGAGCGGGGCTTTGTTTCCCTGAATCGATGGACCGTGGGACAGGTAAGTGTCCGATTATTAAAAGTCAGCAGCTGCAGTATTTGTAGCTGCTGACCTTTAATTTTTTTTTTAAGCAGAACTCTGCTTTAATTGAACAGGCTGAAGTTAGAAGCATTACAGTGGCTTCCATGCACAGCTGCACCAGATTTTGCACTCTCCGGTTTTAACAAACAAATACATTAACACAGAAGCTGGATAAAATGCTTGGTGTATTGAACAAAATTTTCCGTAAAATACAAATAAATGAATAGAACATTTTCAGTTTCCTGTCAATAGTAAAATAGATACATGAAAACTAAACTTGGTCCATTTAATTCAAACAATGTCAAAAAGTTATCATATAATCGAACAAACACTGTGTATTAATAAGTCCACAACAAAGTGGTGATGTTGGTCATGGCTAAAAAAAGGTACACACGAGGATTATGATGGGTTGTCCATACAACGATGGGCAACCGGGATTATGAGACCATTGCTTCACAACATTAGAGTCAATTTCTACATTAGGTTTGAAGGTTGTATGTTTTTTTCTGTATGAATGTGGTAGGGGAACTAGACTGTAAGCCCCAAATGAAGCAGAAATATATGTGTATGGTACATGTATACCCATGTAAATATCTGTGGCACCAAAAATGTCATTCCAAGTGTTATTTGTAGTTACGATGTTATGAACCCGCTAAAGACACAACTGTAATATAATAAGTCTATAACAGCTCTGCAACACATAACGCACATCGTAACAGAGCAAAGTTCCATTATTCTACACAGTAATGGGCTTACCTAATTAAGCACAGATCTTTGGGAAAAGTGCACCAAGCTATAGTCAGCAAGAATATTTCACTATTTTGACAATGAAAGGTAATTTTAGAGTGCCGCCTATGGACTGTTGCACATTGGAATTGCTGTTCCCCTTTCAAACAGCCAGACAGTCATCAGTAAAATTTGTGGTTATAGAAATAGCCGTGCCCAAAAATAACTGTCTTTTGTCATGTGTTTGTGCCTAGTCATCCAAAACTAAAAGGTACCCGAGACTTACTAATTGAGAAACCAATTGTTTCTATCATTTTACATTAGTCCGGAACAAGGCAAACTTGAAAGCACTAGGCACAAGGACTGTGCTCCAATCCGGGAAGAATTTGAATCTTGAATAAGTTAGTTTTAACAGCCCTTATGACAGACAGGGGCTAGTAAAGAAATGCAATGTTTCACCAGATGACTGTGACCTGATACTGAGAATGTACACCTCTTCATTTTATAAATGGATAGTGTATGAGGAAGGAACTATTGCATCAGATAGCATTGTGACACAGGGTTACTTAAAGTACATACTGTCTGTCTGAGCTCCCTATCGCTTCTAAATAATAATAATAATCTGTATAACTGTAGATCTATATATATATATATATCTATACACTGTATATACAGTATCTCACAAAAGTGAGTGCACTCCTCACATTTTTGCAAATATATTATTAAACCTTTTTATGTGACAACACACATGTAAATTTGCTGTCCAATCAAAATAACTCAACACACAGCCATTAATGTCTAAACCGCTGGCAACAAAACTGAGTACACCCCTAAGCTAAAATGTCCTAATTGGGCCCAAAGTGTCAATATTTTGTTTGGCTACCATTATTTTCCAACACTGGCTTAACCCTCTTGGGCATGGAGTTCACCAGAGCTTCACAGGTTGCCACTGGAGTCCTCTTCCACTCCTCCATGATGACATAATGGAGCTGGTGGATGTCAGAGACTTTGCACTCCTCCACCTTCCGTTTGAGGATGCTCAATAGGGTTTAGGTCTGGAGACATGCTTGGCCAGTCCATCACTTTTACCCTCAGCTTCTTTAGCAAGGCAGTGGTCGTCTTGAAGGTGTGTTTGGGGTCGTTGAATGGGTCATATTGGAATACTGCCCTGCAGCCCAGTCTCCGATGGGAGGGGGTCATGCCTCAGTATGTCACAGTACATGTCGGCATTCATGGTTCCCTCAGTGAACAGTAACTTCCCAGTGCCGACAGCACTCATACAGCCCCAGACCATGACACTACCACCACCATGCTTGACTGTAAGCAAGACACACTTGTCTTTGTACTCCTCACCTGGTTGCCGCCACACACGCTTGACACCATCTGAACCAAATACGTTTATCTTGGTCTCAGGACAGTTCCAGTAAGCCATGTCCTTAGTCTGCTTGTCTTCAGGAAACTGTTTGCAGGCTTTCTTGTGCATCATATTTAGAAGAGGCTTCCTTTTGGGACGACAGCCATGCAGACCAATTTGATGCAGTGTGCGGCGTATGGTCTGAGCACAGACAGGCTGAACCCCCACCCCCCTAACCTCTACAGCAATGCTGGCAGCACTCATACGTCTATTTTCCAAAGACAACTTCTGAATATGACGCTGAGCACGTGCACTCAATTTCCTTGGTTGACCATGATGAGGACTGTTCTGAGTGGAACCTGTCCTGGTAAACCACAGTATGATCGTGGCCACCTACTGCAGCCCAGTTTCAGGGTCTTGGCAATCTTCTTATAGTCTAGGCCATCAGTAGAGCAACAATTCTTTTTTTCAGATCCTCAGAGTTCTTTGCCATGAGGTGCCATGTTGAACTTTCAGTGACCAGTATGAGAGAGTGAGAGCGATAACACCAAATTTAACACACCAGCTCCCATTCACACCCTAGACCTTGTAACACTAATGAGTCACATGACACCGGGGAGGGAAAATGGCTAATTGGGCCAATTTGGACATTTTCACTTAGGGGTGTACTTACTTTTTAGAAACTAATGGCTGTGTGTTGAGTTATTTTGAGGGGACAGCAAATTTACACTGTTATACAAGCTGTAGACTTACTACTGTACATTATAGCAAAGTGTAATTTCTTCAGTGGTGTCACATGAAAAGATATAATAAAATATTTACAAAATGTGAGGAGTGTACTCACTTTTGTGAGATACTGTATATATATATATATATATATATATATATATATATATATATATATAAAATTATTATTTTGTGCAACTTCAAAATCTTCCATGTCACTATTTTAAGTGAATCACACAAGGAATATAACAATAAATGTATAGTATACACATTTTATTAGTTAAAAAAAAAAGCACTAGGTATGAGCCTCTACCAAAAAGTATGCCATCTAAAGCAGGAACGTCATACTGGTGTTTTTTTTTTAGATCAGATGTGTTTACTTCCTTGCCCCCCTTGGCAAGTTTAGAAGTTTAATGTGTAATTGTCCTGTACAAAGGATTCAGTAATTCTGTCACTGGAATGGCACCACTGTCTCATGTTTTTGTGGTGAGGGTGGGGAGGTTGGCAGTGGCATGGTTGGTGGTGGTATGGGTGGTGGTATCCAACTATTCAACAAGGAAGCCTCAGTAGCCAATAAAGAGGTCACTTTAATGAAGTTCATTGGAATCGAAAATCTCTTTATCAACAGATACTGTAAGAGTCTGCCAATCAAGTCCGCTAAGATCAATAAAAGGTGTGTGACTGACCTGAGGGTCAGTATTGATGGGAATTAATTTGCTTCAAAACTGCTTCTCTCCCCACTCAAGTCTATGGGAGAGCATCAGCGACCTGAAGCGGGTCAAATGCGGGTCAGAAGGCATTCAACTGCAGGTTAAAGGCCCCCCGTCAATGAATTTTTAATAATCTCAGATGTGTCTAAAATTATGCCAAAAGCATGCTGCATTTGCCCATTGAAGCCCATCAATATTGGTCCTCAGTATTTCCTATTCATTTTCAGAATTGTTAACCTTGAGGAGAAGAGCAAGAAATAAGTGGGAAGGACAAAACAGAAACATTATACAAAGTATATAAAACTGGTGATTGTGGGCTGTATGCACTTCCTTAAATTTTTTGTAGCCTTTCCGGTTTTAATTGAACTGAGGTCCCAGTCTATTCAATAGCCTATACACATCCTTGCATAAACTTGAAGTTGTATAATTGATTTCTGGCAAATTTGTCAGTGATAACTCATCAGTAGTGAATATTTCATAGTCTAGTACAGGTATATGCAATTAGCGGACCTCCAGCTGTTGCAAAACTCCCATCATGCCTCTGCCTCTGGGTGTCATGACTTGTAGTTCTGCAACAGCTGGAGGTCCGCTAATTGCATATCCCTGGTCTAGTAGATCTAATGTGGCCCCTTGAAGGGTTCCTCTACTCAGTTTGAGCTTGCCCTAGCTCTTAAAGCCAAAGCAAATTTATCAATAGGCCTTGAACATCTGGACAGAACTATCAGCTCCTTTTCCACTAGACTGAATTGCAGTGGTGGCCCATCCATTAGGGGTGCTTGGGCTTCTCCCCCTCTATCCACGGGCACCACCCCCTATATGAATAGATAGATTTATTCATAGCATTCATATCCAATGCCACAACAGCCACTCCCTATTCATGCGTCAGGCCCCTTTCAGGGGCAGGTTTTTATTTAAGCACCTGATTAGAGCCAGAGGCTTCAAAATAGGGTGGGCTCGTGGCTCAGATCATTGTGCCAGGAGCCCACCCAGGTGTTACACCAACAAATACATTTTTGCTACAGTTCCTCAATCAGAAGCAGGTCTGAGACCCGTTTTCCGATTGGCCAAAAAGAGAAGAGTCTCAATTGGGGAGAGAGGAAACGGAAGCCCCCGCAATGCCACGGAAAGCAGGGGAAGCCACCGCTGAAGCCTGGGAGAAGCGCAATCGGAAGCCAATGGAGGAATTGGCAGAAAGGGATGGCCTGACACTGAGTGGTTAGTAAGGTGGATGAGTCTGGCAGCGGCATTTATGATAGACTGAAAGGGGAATAGCCTATGAAGAGGTAGGCCTATGAGAAGGGAGTTGCAATAGTCAAGGCAAGAGATAACAAGGGACTGAGTGAGTAGCTTGGTGGTTTTGTTAGTTTAAAAGGGGGAAAAGGGGCGAATTTTAGAGATGTTACGAAGATGAAGTCTAGCTTTTGGCAGCAATTGGATTTGTGTCTAAAAGGACAGGTCAGAATCTAGGATTACGCCTAGTACCCTGGTGTGGGGGGGGACTGATAGTTGTGTTATTGATCTTGATGGAAAAGTCATTCAGGAGGGTGCGGGGGATGGGGCGGGGGAGAGGAGATTGAAGGAGTGAGGTGAGGAGTAGAGAGATATTGGCTGCCATCGGCATAGAAATGGTATTTGAAGCCTATAAAGTGTCCAAGGAAGGGGATGTAGAAAGAGAAGAGAAGGGGTCCAAGAACAGAGCCTTGGGGGATTCCCACAGAAAGAGGAAGTGGAGAGGAGGAGACATAGTTATAGGTAACCCTGAAGGAGAGCTGAGATAGATAGGAGGAGAACCAGGAGAAAGCTGAATCTGAGGCCAAGGGAGTGGAGTTTATTGTGAAGGAGAGGGTGGTCATCAGTATCAAAGGTTGCAGTGAGGTCTAGTAGCAAGAGTATGGAGTAGTTGGTTTTAGCAGTTAGTAAATTGTTATTGTTAGTGGAGTGTTAGTGGGGCAGTATCTGTGGAGTGCTGCGCGTGAAAGCCAGACTATAAGGAGTCAAGAAGGTTGTTTTCAGTGAGGTAGGAGTTCGGACAGTTATATACTAAGTGTTCTAAAAGTTTAGAGGTGAATGCGAAAAATTAGATAGTTCTTATGCCGCGTACACACGGGCGGACTGTATGGCCTACTTAGTCCGCCGAAACACATTTCAGCGGACAGTCCGCTCGTGTGTGGGCTTCAGCGGACTTTTTCAGCGTGCAGTACGGCGGACTAAGTATTTCGGAATGTTCTAAATACTGTCCGTCGTACTCGCATTTCGGCGGCCAATCCGCCCGTGTGTATGCCAGTCCGCCGTACTTTTGAAATGAGCGGACTTTTCCCGCCCGGAGAAAAGTCCGCTCATTTCGAGCGGGTATCCAGGTAGGCGGGGCCCGCAAAGGAGACGTCGCTGGCCCCGCCGCCTGGTATGGACTTAAAGGGGAACCCCAACGCTGAAAAAAATCGGCGTGGGGGTCCCCCCCAAGTCCACAACAGACCCTTGTCCGAGCACGCTACCCGGCCGGCCAGGAAGGGGGGGCCGCGCAGTGCGTCCCTGGCATTCCGGCCGGAGAGATCGTCGAGGCAACATCTCCTGGAGAAGAAGAAGAAGAAGAAGAACGGAAGGCGGCGGCGGCGGCGACAGAAGACCGGGCCACCGCCTGTAAAAGAGCTATAAGAAGGCGCGGTGGCCCGGCAGAAGAACCGAAGAGGGGGACAAGACCCCCGAAGTCGGGAGAAGAGGCCGGCGGCGAGGAAGAAAGCCGGACTCCTCCGCTAGCAAAAGAGCTACAAGAAGATAGCGGAGGAGTCCGGCGAGAAGACCCCCGAAGACGGAAGACCACCGGAGCTGTGCAATAAAGTATTTTATCTCGTGTGTTGTGTTTTTTTTGGTACTTTTATGGGTGAATGGGTAGGGGTACATTGTACCCCATACTCATTCACATAGGGTGGGGGGCCGGTATCCGGGGGCCCCCGGATTCCGATAACCCCCCCGCCCGCAGACCCCGACAACCAACGGCCAGGGTTGTCGGGAAGAGGCCCTTGTCCTCATCAACATGGGGACAAGGTGCTTTGGGGTGGGGGGGCCGCGCGGCCCCCCTTCTCCAAGGCACCCCCCATGTTGAGGGCATGCGGCCTGGTACGGTTTAGGAGGGGGGGCGCTCACCCCCCTTTCCTGGCCGGCCGGGTAGCGTGCTCAGACAAGGGTCTGTTGTGGACTTGGGGGGGGACCCCCACGCCGATTTTTTTCGGCGTTGGGGTTCCCCTTTAAGTCCATACCAGGCGGCGGGGTCAGCGACGTCTCCTTCGCGGGCCCCGCCTACCTGGAGACGCGCTCGAAATGAGCGGACTTTCCTCCGCGTGTGTGGGCGAGTCCGTTCATTTCAAAAGTAGGGCGGATAGTATGGCGGACTTAGTACGCCGTATTAGTCTGCTCAAAAAGTGGTGTGTGTGGTCAAGTCCGTTCATTCGAAAGTAAGACGGACTGTCCGTCGGATTGTCTGACGGACTAAGTTGGCCAGACAGTCCGCCCGTGTGTACGCAGCTTTAAGTTGTTTAGGTTGGTGGGGCTCAGTGAGAGATTTTTAATTATGAGGGTGATCTGTGCATGCTTTAGAGGGGAGGGAAAGGTGCCAGTAGATAGGGAGGGATTGAAGATGTAAGTGAGAGAGCAAAGGATAGAAGAAGAGGGTGATCGTAGTAGTTGTGAGGGAACAGGATCCAGGGGACAATTGGTTAGGTGGGCATCTGAGAAAACTTTGTTAACCTCTTCAGTAGAGCTGGTTAAAATGAGGAAAGTGTTGGCTGCGCTGTTAGACAAGGTATGTTAAGTAGGGAAGATATCTGTACTGTGGAGGTGTCCTTGTGTATTGCATAAATCTTGTTTTATAGATATGCCCAAGAGGTACAGTAGACTGATGTCATAGATCGCAAGCTTTGGCAGCACTCTTTGAGACTCTGGTTCAGTTTTTTTTTACAAAAAACAAACTGCTAGAATACAAAGTCAACAACATGGATTTGGACATCAGCAATTCGTCTCAGCTGCCAGATCAAGAAGACCATGTATCAGTGGCGGCTGGTGGTAAATTGGGGGGGGGGGGTGTTGGCGGTAAACGGTGCAGTCAGTCGGACGGATGGTTACCAGCCCGGCACTTACCTTATCTATGGCGCGCTTTCCTCCAGGCGACGGGTGGTGGCTTCCCCTGCATCTCCTCCTCGGCATCACGCCGCCTTCTGCAGTGCATCTCCTCCTCCTAGGCCAATTGGAACACTTCTGCTTTCGGCCAATCGGGAAACGGGTCTCACGACCCACTTCAGGGACACAACCCGAGAATCAGGAAGACAACAGCGAATATTCATAAGCTATTGTCACACAACTGGGTGGGCTTGATCGCAGTGCTCTCTGGCTCTAATCATAATCACGTGTTTAAAAAAAAAAAAACCCTGATTGGAATCCATGCGTCCCATGCCCTGCATGGATAGGGGGATTGAATTAAGCACTGATAGTGAACATTACACACTTACTAACACCAGTAACTGGCTCCAAAAGCTGTCAGCATACTGTACAATGGATGCGGTACTTAAAGTGTTTGTTACCCCAACACTTCCTACTTCTGATGTGTGTTCGCTGTACCATGTACTTGTATGAGAAAGTGTCATGTTCTCTTTGTATTGCTTCCTTTGTGTGAAATCCCTGGTGTTCCTGCCAGTCCCTCTGCTTACCTATTAAAAACTGACCACACTAAGCAGGATAGCACACTGTGGTCAGTTCCCTAGCTATGCTGGGAACTCAGTGTACTCTCCTCCAAAGATTAGACAAGTCCTGACACCCTCAGCTGCACAGCCATTCACTGGGAAGCTCGGTGTGATGCTGCTTTTCCTCCCCCAGCTCTTCTGCAGCTGAGTACAGAGGGAATGTGATCAATTATAAAAAAGGGACAAAAGGTATTTTTATATATATATATATATATATATATATATATATATATATATATATTTTTTTTTTTTATATATACAAAAATTGTTTGCCTTTTATTTCTGTTTTAAATTGAATGGGTTGTTTTACAAGGTGATTGTTTACAATCACTTTAAGTACCACACGTTATGATTGCGTAAAGCTCTGTATTTTAATGAGACAGTCCAAGGCATGAAGAGTTACAGAAATCATAGTGTGAAATCATGAATTAAAGTAATGTGTTATGATACAATTTTGAGAATTCAGAGGAAGCAGGCTGTATATCAAATACGCTTAATACAAAGGCAGAGTTTTACATACCATTTTATTATTTCACGTTATAGCCATTTAAAAAAAAAAAAAAATTCCTTTCCTCGCCCTGCTTTCCCGATTCTCCATTGTATGAGTAGAAATGTATGATCATATAACTATCAGATAATATTAACAATTATTTTTTTATCCTGTATGTGTGCACACTACTTCTATGGCTGCTTACCCAGGAGATAAAACACAATTACAGACCACTATATAATATACCACTGAAGTTGGAAGGGTCAGGTTTTCAATGTTGTCTGCTTTGCCACTGGACATTTTCTTTCAACTCTGGTCCCTGTGACATTTTTTGGGCTGTAAGTGAGTGGAAAATTGGCCAATGGGGATGCAGGTAACAACAGTAATCGGAGTAATCTAACACTTTTTTTTATTTTTTTATTTGTTTTTATTAGTATTCCAGATTTACATAGGAAGAAGAATAACATCTGCATATCAGCGGTTACAAATTGATACATATCACAATAAAGCAAGTTGACAAAACAGTAGCTGTTGAATTATATCCATATCATTCAATTCAATGCCTTCTTTGTCTTACCCTTAGGTCGTGGATGGCGCCCCAGCTGCGCACCCGGCACCCCATCGGGGATCTAGCTGTGCCCTGGTGCCCAGCCCCAGCGCCACCCCTCCCCCACCTCAAGATGTTTAGTATATTTCAAATGTATCAATATGTATATCGTTGACCTGGATGATTACCCAGTTCGCTGGTATGCAGTTATCTTTGAAATCCTCAAATAACATAGAAATAAGAAGAAAGAAAAAAAGAAACTATAGAACTGAAACAGAGTAAATAAACTGTATTAACTCACCAAAAGCCATCCAGTGCCACCCCACCTCCTTGCGATCTGTTTACGTCACGGATCGCATTGTCTTACATTTGTTGAATTATATATCTTTTAATGGAAATTCACTTAACCAGCAGTTCCAGTCATCATTCATTTTTTGTTAGCTTCCTGACTATAGGCCAATATTCTTTCCTATTGAGCAGAGTTCTGCACTCGACACATTCAGGGTCTTCTTAGTTTTCCACAAGAATGCTATAGTAATGTGCGCTGCAGTAAAAATTTGAATTAATAGTGAGCGAAATTGTTTAGGGATTGTCCCTATCTTTTGGTGAAGAAGGGCCATTTCCGCTTGAAGGGAGATTAAGAAGCCTGTGACCTTTGAAATTAGACGACTATTCCATTCCAGAAGCTACGTAGACACCTGCATGTCCAGAATATGTGGAATAATGATTTCACTTCTCCACACATTCTCCAGCACATAGGGTCTGAAGCAGGGAATATCCTAGACAGTCTAAAGCCCCATACACACTATCAGATTTTCTGCTGATTTTTGTCTTCAGATTTACCAAAACCATATAATATGAGGTCAAACCTTAGGAGTTTCAATGTCTATGCAATCAGGCAGGCCCTTCCACTACATGGTTTTGGTAAATCTGAAGACAAAAATCATCAGAAAATCTGATAGTGTGTATGGGGCTTAAGGGGGACAAAATAGCTCCTGTTAGCCATATTCTAAAAGTTGTCCCAGTGGTTAACACACCTGGATGCTCCAAATGTGGTTTGTCTAGCTTGTTTCCAATCTACACTATGAAATGACACTCCAAGGTCCCTTTCCCATGCTAACATATGGGCTGTTTTGGTAGGTGTTTCCCTGGATTGTAATTTAGTGTTGTATCTAGAAATCCCTCCCTTTTTATACGGTCTACTGATAAGCTCCTGCCATATCCCTCCATTCACTGCAATGGACTTTATCTCTTTGTCTCTAAGTAGATGTTGGACTTGTAGGGTTTCATAATGGATGGGTGATATAATGAAAGTGTCATTTCTTCAGTGTTGTCACATGAAAAGATATAATAAAATATTTACAAAAATGTGAGGGGTGTACTCAGTTTTGTGAGATACTGTATGTGACGAGTTTCATAAGCGTAATTAAACAAGCTGTAGTTAGAAGCTGATTGGCTACCATGTACAGCTGCACCATATTCTGCACTCTCCAGTTTTAGTAAATCAACCCCTACTACGTGCATCAATAAAAACACACAGGCCCATAATATAGGGTGGCAAGACACTCTCCACCTCCTCCCTCCTTCTCCCCGCTCCTTTCTTCAAGCTAACAGGCTGACTGGAGACTGCATTGTTGACGCTTTCCTGTGAAGACCAGAAATTCAGGAAAGCAGAACTAAGAGATCAGGAGCTAGCAGCACTGAAACAACTTACCACTCACTATCTTTATATGAACATTGAATAAGTAGGTGCACCAGTATTAATTTTTCCCAAAACAGTGATTAAATGAAATTGTTTACAAACAAGCTGGCATTAGCTGGCTGACCTGTCATTGTGCCCAACTGAGGCAATCAACAGACTACAAAGGCAGCCTACAAACGGAAAAAAAATTATGAGCTGTTAAAGTAAAATCCTTTTATTTCCTTTTTTGGCAATCTTTCGGCTTAGAATTAAAAATATATATATTATTATTATTATTATGGTATTTATTATAATAATGTACCTGATAAAAAAAAAGCATGTTCTTTAAGCGGAATTCCATCCAAAAATTTAACTTTTTAGAATCCTCCCCCCTTCCGGTGTCACATTTGGCACCTTTCGGGGGGGGCAGATACCTGTCTAAGCCAGGTATTTGCTTCCACTTCCGGGCATAGATAGCCACAGATATCTACACACTTCTGGCCCCTCCTCCATCCCCCCCACTGTCTTCTGGGAGACACACAGGTCCCAGAAGACAGCAGGGACCAGTGAGGACACCCATCGCGATTCGTGCATGCGCAGTAGGGAACCAGGCTGTGAAGCTGCAAGGCTTCACTTCCTGATTCCCTTACCGAAGATGCCGGCACCTTCACCTGAGAGCTGAGGGACAGATCGGCTTTGGGTGCCGACATCGCGAGCGCCCAGGACAGGTAAGTGTCCATATTTTAAAAGTCAGCAGCTGTATCAGAGGACACTTGCCGCCATCTGATTCTGTCCGCCAAAACCAGAGTAATGGTGGTTCTATTCCCCATTTGGTGGATTGGATGGCATCAGATGGAAACAGACAGACAGTCCGTTTCCATCTGACCCATAGAGTCAGATCGCAAGATGCGAGCTGGAGCTTCCAGTTAAGTGCTGGTAGCTGTGCAACAGCCCTATTGGCGCTATTGCACACAAATATATGGCAGCTTGGTGGCAAGGCCCGGTTGCCGAGAGATTGCATATTTTTGTGCGCTCGGAACCGAGTAGTTAAGCATTTCTCTAGAATTGCTCATTATACTGTATACTCCTGGAGTAAAATTTAACAACATGTTATTATTTATTTATGGTATTAAAGTATAAGTTCACCTTTGCAGAAAAATCTGTAAGGTGAACTTACAATAGACCCCCTCCTTACCCCCCCAGTCCCGCTGACCTGGAGCACGGCAATCTCCCATTCTGAGTCCTGCTATAGCCGCCTCACCGGTCCAATACTTAGAAAGCCCCTCGGCTTTCACTCTTCTTCTTCCCCGCTGACAGGATCGGCTACGCGGGTTCTGATTGGTTGGCGCCGCCGATGTGATGGCGCCGACCAATTAGAGTACTTCTAAACTTACCTCCTGATGGGATACGTTTTGGAGATTAAGCTGCTGGGATTTTTAAGCCCTGGACCCATGTGGTGGCTATAGCAGAGCTCAGCGGGACGGGACGGGATGGGGGGGGGTTGAGGAGGGGGTCCTGTGTAAGTTCACCTTACAGATTTTTCTGTAAAGGTGAACTTACCCTTTAAGGTTTGAACATGCACTACAGACACAGATTTAGCCATTGTGATATATAACGTATTTATAAATAAAACCAAGTATCACAAACAAACAAAAATATTGTTTTTTCATAAACAGAAGCGCAATTTTAAAATATATATATATATATAAAAAAAAAAGTCTGTAAACTTCATTGCCTGTAATGTCATTGCACATTTTACCTAAATATATTACCAACATTAAATCCTAAGAAAAAAAAAAGTAAGAAAAGCCTTTTTCTTTATGCCATGTACACATGACCGGACTTTCCGGCAGAAAAGGTCTGACGGAATCATTTCATTGGATATTCTGATGGTGTGTGGGCTCCATCTGACTTTTTTCTTCAAAAATTCTGACGGACCTTGAAATAGAACATGTTTTAAATCTTTCCAACGGAATCAATTACTATTGGGAAAACCGTTAGTCTGTATGCTAGTCTGACGGACCAAATACGACGCAAGGGCAGCTATTGGCTACTGGCTATTGAACTTCCTTTTCTAGTCCCGTCGTACATCATCACGTTCGAAACAAACTGACTTTGGTGTGATCGTGTGTAGGCAAGTCTGTTCGGTCGGAGCTCCGTCGGAAAGACAGTCAGAGTTTATTCTGACGGAAAGTCCGGTCATGTGTGCGCGGCATTAGTGTTTTAGTTTTATTTTAGTTGACTGAAATAATGTTTAGTTGACAAAAATATTTTCGATGACGAAATTAACACTGCTGACCAGCATTGATCAGTACAAGCTCAAGGCAAAGACACAGAGAAAACAATTCTTTTTTTTTACCCTGTTCATACCATACAAGTGCGTTGGTGTATGTTGCATAAACATGCATCATGTCTGTTAACTACTGTTGTGCATATAGTTTAATGAACAATCGTTTTGTGACATTTCAATAAAGTAAAAAAAAAAAAAAGGAAGAAAAAAATAAAACAGTGATACATTATAACAGCCCATCACGCTCCTACACAATGCTCAACAGTATGCATATGTTTTACAGACCATAATGCATGCCCGCTGGTATAAACAGTCCCTTATGCTTACTTTCTTGGCAGGTGGTGTGCTGTAATGTGACTCTTTTGGAAAGCTCTGGATGTCACCACTATCCGACACTTCAGAAAAGGTTGCTTAGCGTGTCCCATGCTGACCTTTGTGGTTCCTCCAGCCATATCCTACTTAACTACAGGGCACAGTAGTGAATTAGGGGGTGGAGGGAGCAACCATAGTGGCCAACATAGGAGGTGCTATCCGCTACACCTGGTGGATTAGTAGAAATAAAGCTTATTCTTCAACAGGGTATTGCTTTTGGAACTTTTCTCACCAATTCCTAGGGTTGCTTTAACGTTTTGAAAAATATTACCATAAAAAAGAAAGGTAATTTGCCAGTTAAAAGAAAAACAAAATATATTCCTCTGCAAGGATGATAAACACTAAAGCATGAATCAAAATTGCGAAGCCTATCTAATGCTTCCTCTTGACACAATCCAAAAGTATTTAATTAAAACCATGACTGTCACATTTCATTGACTGAAGTTGGTTCATTGAGGCATGCCAAAAAGCTTGCATGCAATTTGTGACCCCCTCTAACAAAATGTCAACATTAGAAATGTTAATATTCATGAAACTTGCTGAAGACAAAAACTCAAGTGTGAAAAATTAAAAACGTTGCTGATGGGCAATTAATAATTTCATAAATGCTACATTCTTAGTAACTGCCATTTATAAAGCTATTGTTCTTAAAAAAAAAAAGAAAAAAAAAGAGCATCGCTTTAGCCTTCTGTGATTTGTGTTTCCTGAAACAGACAGTTTAGCATTGTGGTCTCATGCTGAGAGTCTGTTTGGTACCAATCTTAACTCTTTCTATTGCCCCATCCAAGCTTCTTGTATCGGAATGTGCCAAACGGGAAGGAGGGGGACTTTAGTTATTTATCTACATTTTGTATTCTCTGCAAGCTATACTGTGGTGATTAGTAACAGCTGACAGTCTCAGTCCGAGAGTCCTTTTCTTTGGTTACCTCATTGGAATTGTGGAATACAAAGAACTGACTGTCCCCTGGCCAAGAATTAGAAGGCCCGGAACACAACAAAATAGGAGCATAGATTCCTGTAACCAAATATCACTGCCACCTGAACAATGGCGTCCCCAAATGATACCTTTTTTATTGCAAGCTATTCATCCTACATAGGATACAGTGCAGAGCTTTCTGTTTTTCCTGAGGCTATGGACACTAATGGATGAATTAGAAATCTTATATTTGAGTATACAACATGCCTTAATGGTTATAAAATGAAAAGAATTGGGAGAGGCCTAGGTTTTTGAAAGGGCTGAGTTTTGTGGATATAATGTTAGGGTTATGGAGTTTCCATGGGCATCATTGTTCCAGAATTTTATAATGCGTAAGAGCTTCAGTTTACTATCCAGGAAAAGGAATAACACAATTGGTGGAATACACATAGCAGTTTGACCCACAAGTTCCTAAAGGGCCTTTGTGCTTTATGCAAACAAAAAACTAGAATATTTAAACCTCATCTTGTTCTTCTTACATAGCAAAAGTGTGCCAGTTATTGAGGGATCAGGGGGTTAAAGAAATCTCTGACACATTGAACATGAAATTTCATGGTGAAGTCCACATTGGAGAAAATAATCCTATTTATATTAGGAGGTCAAGGAGCATTTATTCCTCTGTAGGGCACCTGGAGAAGAACTTAATGTTTTTCTAACACAAAACTGTTATTAAAGTGTATACTAACCATAGCAATGAACTTCTAGTTTTTGTTACCCTTTAGTCTTTGAAATATGCCATTGAAAATGCAAAACGAAAAGCCATGTAAGAGACGAACAGACATGCTTGCACATGTGGGCCCGCAATGGGGGGATAGTCTAATAATGGCCATTTTTGGGTCTCCTATGACCTTTTATCAATTTTTTCCTAAATACCAGCAAAAAGGCACCAGCTAATGGGCAGGCAGAAGCACACCACCCTCCTGACCAATCATAGCACATAGTGCCCACTTTGCTCACAGCTTGATAATGGGTTGTATAAAACTGGAAAGCCTGCTGCTATAAGAAATCTTGTAAAAAGAGCTATAGTCTTGGTTTATGCTAATATCCTGCATCTTAACGTTGAAGATTCAATAGAAATAATTTCAAGCAAGTCCTTGAAAGAATTTTAAGCAAGAGGTGCAGATTGAAAAGGAAAGGTAGGTTCTTTTTAATAATATTCAATTGTGTCGCAATTGTATACACTATATTATTCTTTCTTATTTGCAATTTGTTTTTTACATGAAAGTGGAGTTACCCTTTAAGGTGGTAGTAGAAGCTCTGTGGGTGGAGACAGACATACACCAGAGGACCAGTACTGACACTGGAGGTCGTACTATAGATACCTTCTGCCTGATTCTAACAGTAAGGCTCGGTTCACACAGGGACGGCACGACTTGCAGCGCCGCGACCTGTACACGATCAGCGGCGACTTGCAAAATGACTTCTGTATAGAAGTCAATGCAAGTCGCCTGAAGTAGTACAGGAACTTTTTTTCTAAGTCGGAGCGACTTGAGTCGCTCCTATTAGAACGGTTTCATTGTACAGAACGGAGCGCGACTTGTCAGGCGGCTAAGTCGCCTGGACAAGTCGCCCCTGTGTGAACGGAGCCTAAGACCTGATGATGATTCTAATAATAATAATAATAATAATAATAACAACAAGGATTAGTAGAATAAATGGGTAACTCCAGACAAGTAAGATAGTTTAAAGAACAGCTAATGAAATCCAGAAACATAGTGTAGCAGTACCCCCTGTAGAGGCTGCTGAGTGTTGTGGTCTGTCCGTCCCCCTGCCCAGCCAGGCACATAGTTCTTATTCACCCTCAGGCAGAAAAACAGTGTTTGAACTTTGTTTTTGTATTTTTATTGAGGGGATTTAACTTGGATGGGGATAGGATTTTCCTGAGATGCCCAACTAATTGCAGAAAAGATGTATGGGACCAACTATACACACCTCCGGTATATACAACCTCATTATGTCCAGCTCAAGCATAACTCTTGATCTCACTCTCCAGCACTTTACTTAACTCTTGATCTCACTCTTTAGAACCAGCTAGCACTGATAGATGGGCCTGGCACTGGCTCGGCCAGGCCCAGAGCAGATACCCTTTACAGGCCGGGACCATGGGCCCCCACGGTGCAGCAAAAAGTAGGTAGTTCCAGTGCAAGCTGTCCACTGAGCCCAGTACCACATCTTCAGGCCCTGCTAGTACTCATAGATACAGCTGCCTCTCTCTACTGCCCGTGCCACCACAGTCCACTCCACTGGCTCTGCACCCTTACCAGACTGCCATCTCCCAGTCCTCTAAGGCATGCCTCAAAGGCCTCCTGGCTGTGTGTCACTCACCAGCCCTCTTGGCTGCGACCTGTTGTCCTCTCCTTGATTCCGTGCCTTCTGTCCAAGACACCTCCATGTGTTCTCAGAGGGACCCATCCACACTTGAGCCCAGGCCCAAGGTTACCCCCCCCCCCAGACTGGGGATCTCCCTCCAAGGCCATGACAGCCTAGCTCTCCATCTCCAGCTTCTATACCAAACAACTCCTGTCCAGCTGGGCTGACCATTGGTATTTGAGGCCTGTCCACAGCCACAGGGATACAGGATGCCAGGAGACAAGACAAGCTGTTACCAGAATAACACATTAGGATACTGGGGTACCAGGAGACAAGATGATCTATTATCAGAAAAGCAGATCAGAATATTGGATACCAGGGGACAAAATAAATGATTAGCAGAATAGCAGATTAGGATACTGGGTACCAAGTGACGAGCCAAGCTATTACCGGAACAGAAGACCAGGAAACTGGGTACCAGGAGCCAAGCAGACTACGCCAGAAGTAGTTTAGGATAGTGGATACCAGACAATGAGGAATGGTATCATCCTGAGCTCCGTGCAGTGTCTATGTTTTCTTAAATGTATGATGTTGATTAGTTCCAATGGGTTGTACTATAGGAGTTAAGTGTGACTTATAAATATTAATCCAACCAGTCATGTTAATATGGGTCCAGGGAAGTCAGGCTGCCAGTAGATATTTAATATCCTAACACTTGCAAAGGGACTGTGAATGGTAGGGGGCTTCCTCTAGGAGTTGGCATTGCTATGGGCAAACTAGGCCACAAGGAATAGCTATCTTCCCATCTAAAAGTGAGTCTTAATCATTTGGAGAGAGAAGCGATGCCCAAAAACATTAACAGTTAACTTGTGGCTACTGGTAATAGTTAAGAAATCCTGTGTTTGAAAACTATTGCATCAACCTGTGATGAGTGCGTACGGGTTGTGTTACTACATCTGCTGCTACTACAATTCAAAGACGGTGTCTCTTTATGAAGATACAGTTCTTCCAAGCTCCCTGGTATGGTGATTCTCCAAAAACATCTACAGTGACTAAAATGACTGGCATTCAGATTCTTTAAGACCAGGGCACTGTCGTTGGCTCATTTTCTCATCACAAGCTAAAATCTTTCAAGACAAAAAAGCAAATATGAGCATTTTCACATATTTAGTACTAAATGTGCAAGTTGAGTCTGGAGCCACTGTGCTTTCAGGTTTCCCAGTATGTTGTTTTTGCAAAAAATGACTACAACATGCTGCAGATTCACCCTGAGGTTGAATGGAGCATATGAACTTCAAACGTAAATGTATTTGAAGTGTAATAAAACCCAAGAGTGATCGTGTCAAATTCTCTTCTCTACAAGTGTGGGACTTTAACATAGTTGAGAATGTTATTTGCTCAAGGCCCTACAGTCAAAAGACAGCTGCATGCAAAACAAATATAGTATGAATATGTAAAAAAAAAAAAAACTCTTTCCTATCAGTTTTCATGCCTGTTAATGTTTATGTCCAGCAACATTTTTTATTTTTATTTGGATTGAGCGGGGAAGGATAAGACTCCCTGTTTAGTATCTAGTATTTACTGATTTCCAGCCTTCTCTTAGAAAAATTTCATTTTACTTACTGTCCCTAGGCTCATTAGCACGGAAGTGTGAGCACCCTAGACAGAAATGAAAAAGTTGACACGGTATTTGGCCACCGGGCACTGTCCTGGTGTGGATGGCTATGATGAATGCATATTTTTTTGTTTCTTTTCGCCTCTGTTTATAGAGCAAGCCCTCGGCTTAACATTGGATGGTTCCTGTCTATGTGCACCCAGCCGTGTGGTCAGATGCTTCTGTAATGTCAATTCCTATGCTATGGCATGAACCCAGAATTTTCTTGGCCATTTATTTTCTTTGATTTTGTGTTTTTTTTGCCACTTTTTATAGTTCTAAATATTGTGAGGCATTGAACCTTGATTAAGTACATCTTTCTGGTTTGTACATGAATATTCTGCATTGCAGCTATCTAATTTTAGGCTCTGTCTGACTGAACATTATTAAAATCTTTTGTAAAAGAAAAAGCTGACACGATTTTGCCTTTCAAACCTGAAGAAGCCCCACAGGATGAAACATGTTGGGAGTTTATACTGTCATGCCATTATAACAAATAAGTATTCTTTTATAATGGAATGTTTTTAACATTGTAAATGAATAAATGATGGAGTTTTAACCTTAAGTCTAATATTGTGTATACTAAAGCACTCTTAAAATGTCCCATTAATTCTTCTTCTTCTTCTTCTAGATTCTGTATCAAGGGATGTGGTACTATAAAAGAATGTATCATTCACCCACACTATGAATTAAATTTTATTTAATTTTATTTTATTATTGAGTAACATCAAGGAAGGCTCAAATACAGTGATTATTTAAATTTAATGAAATTTTATATTGCAACTGCCAAAGTATTTGGTAAATTTGACTTGGATTTTAAATCGCTGTTTCTTAATTCTTTAATAAGTCAACCTTCCCTAAATAAATGATTAAAACCATGAAAAAAAAATGAAACCATTCCTATATATGTGTTTGAACTGTGTAGTTGGTGATGAATGTAGACAAAATTCCACACGCTGACTGACACCGAAAGAAAAAAATCCAGAATTCCACACATACATGGTATTTAATGGATCAGCCTTGGAGAGCTGGAACAAATCTTCCTTTCTGTGCTCCTGCTTCCTAAAATATGAATACCCAAGTCTGCTCAACTATTTCCTGAGGATCCACAATTTCTCTGGTGCTTATTTTCTTTCTCAACAAAGTGGTGATTGAGAAACCTCCCCAATAGAATCAACAAAGACACGTGAACCAAGAGTGACTCAGCACGAGGGCTTCTCATGAGCTTTGACAAATATGATCAGTGGGGTTTGTACTGTACGCGTAATGGCTATTTTGTTCCAGATTTGGTGAAAACAGAATTGGATATGGCTTCCACCTACAGCAAAGGCTTCCTTACTTATATGGATACAATTTAATGGCAGTCATGGGGATGATTAGATGCTGCTCTTTCTCCTCAATGGGCTTTTTGTTATCCTACTGTATGTTTACAATGCTTTGTATCCGTGACCTTTAAACCCCTGGTTGGAGAAGCTTCAGAAGATCAAGGCTTGCCGTGTGTCAAACATCTTGGCACTGACATAACGAGGACCACATGCACTGTGCCCTACTGTTTACTTCTTTCCCCTTTATTTTTTTTTCTATACCATATGATAGTGATGTCTAACATCCAAACAATGTTCAGCTTCAAAAAGGCTCCTTTCAGAACTAAACCATTGCATGTTTGTCCCTGAATACTTTAAAGGGAGACTATATTTTTAGTAACCCATTGACAAGAAAACTGTAAATTTACTTTTATGGTACATGTGCTTACACTATATTACCAAAAGTTCACAAAACAAGGTCCATAAAGACATGGATGAATATGTTTGGGGTGGAGGAACTTGATTGGCCTGCACATAGTCCTGACCTCAACCTGATAGAACATCTTTGGGATGAATTAGAGCATTGTTCACATCAGTGCCTGATCTCACAAATGTGGTTCTGGAAGAACGGTCAAAAATTTCCATAGACACACTAATAAACTTTGTGGAAAGCCTTCCCAGAAGAGTTGAAGCTGTTATAGCTGCAATGGGTGGGCCAACTCATTATTGAACCCTACTGACTAAGACTGGGATGCCATTAAAGTTCATGTGCGTGTAAGGGCAGGTGTCCTAATACTTTTGGTAATATAGTGTATATAATCTTACTTTTCTATTAAAGTCCTATCATTCTTTGCCCATCATCTGAAATTTCACAAAACTGACAATAGTGGTGCTTAGACAGGCCATGAATGGTTCAAATCTTGGCCGGTTCAGCAGGAACCATGATTTGAACTGAGTATGGGCAGGCTGAATATACCAAGTTGATCAATCCATCAACTTGGGTACAACCAGCATGCTGGCTTTTACCTGTGATTATTGATAGCTACTAGCAATTATCAATGTCTTCTCCTGGTGGGGGTGGCTTCCTCCATTGGAAGAAGACAATGGCCCAGCAGGAGGCATTTCCCCATTAACCCGTGGTTGCAGGAAAGCAATTTGCTCAGTGTATTGCCGGCCTAACACTGACTACTTATAAAGGACGCACAGCCAGAAAACAGGACTCAATGGCAAAAACATCTAAATCTACTAGAATACTTTATATATTGCAGTTTTGAAAGTCATACATTATACAGAAAAATGTTTGTAGAAACCTGACATCACACCTATATGATTGTTTTGGACATCTCATTCCAAAGCCATGGGCATGAACAATAATTCTAGAGCCAATATTTATAGTTAACTCTAAGCTAATGAGCTGTAAAGGATTTTAACCACTTGACCTCCGGAAGGTTTTATCCCCTTCACGAACAAGGCATTTTTTGCTTTTCAGCACTGCACTACTTTAACAAGCAATTGCGTGGTCATGCAACACTATATGCAAATTAAATGTTTTCTTTTTTTTCACATAAATAGAGCTTTCTTTTTGGTGTTATTTCATCACCATTGGGTTTTTCATTTTTTAATATATAAAGGAAAAAGCCAGAAATAGTTGAAAAGCCCCCAATATTTTCTACATTCTGGTATAAAATATATCTAATAAAATCAAATGTATTCATTAATTTAGCCCAAAATGTATTCTGCTACATGGCTTTGGTAAAAAAAAAAAGAATTTATATTTTTTAGGCCTCATGCACACGAGACGCAGTTAAACGCGCGTTCAGATGCAGTTGGACAGTTTTTTCAACTGCACCTGAACTCATTCAATGTTATCCTATGTGTCCATGCACACAGTCTCGTTTTTTTCCGTTTATATGCAGTTGCGTTTAATCTCGTTTTTCCAGAAGCAAAAAAATGCGTTCAGAAACAAAAATTTCTGCGTTTCAGACGCAAAACGCGGCTAAACGCGGCTAAACGTGGCTAAACGCGGCACCCGCGTTTAGCCGCGTTTGCGTTTATATGCGTTTTTAAAGGTGACCTTTTTTTTTACATTAAAAATCTCAAAAATGATTGCAAATGATGAAAAACCATTAGAAAAATATTTTAAACAATTGCAATTGCAAGTGGACAATCCACAACTTGTGGCAAGTGACGTGGCAAGTGGACAATCCACAACTTGTGGCAAGTGACATGGCAGGTGGCAAGTGATGTGGCAAGTGGACAATCCACAACTTGTGGCAAGTGACGTGGCAGGTGAAGTGGCAAGTGACGTGGAAAGTGGACAATCCACAACTTGTGGCAGGTGACGTGGCAAGTGACCTGGCAGGTGACGCGGCATGTGACTTGGCAGGTGACGTGGCAAGTGGAAAATCAACAACTTGTGGCAGGTGACTGGCATGTGACGTGGCAAGTGGACAATCCATAACTTGTGGCAGGTGACGTGGCAAGTGACGTGGCAAGTGGACAATCCACTTGTGGCAGGGGACGTGGCAAGTGACGTGGCAAGTGGACAATCCACTTGTGGCAGGGGACGTGGCAAGTGACGTGGCAAGTGGACAATCCACTTGTGGCAGGTGATGTGGCAAGTGACGTGGCGAGTGGACAATCCACAACTTGTGTCAGGTGACGTGGCAAGTGGACAATCCACAACTTGTGGCAGGTGATGGGGCAAGTGATGTGGCAAGTGGACAATCCACTTGTGGCAGGGGATGTGGCAAGTGACGTGGCGAGTGGACAATCCACAACTTGTGTCAGGTGACGTGGCAAGTGGACAATCCACAACTTGCGGCAGGTGATGTGGCAAGTGATGTGGCAAGTGGACAATCCACTTGTGGCAGGTGACGTGGCAGGGGACGTGGCAAGGGACGTGGCAAGTGGACAATCCACAACTTGTGACAGGTGATGTGGCTGGTGACGTGGCAAGTGGACAATCCACATCTTGTGGCAGGTGACGTGGCAGGTGACGTGGAAAGTGGTGTGGCAAGTGGACAATCCACAACTTGTGGCAGGTGATGTGGCTGGTGACGTGGTAAGTGGACAATCCACAACTTGTGGCAGATGGCATGGCAGGTGACATGGAAAGTGGACAATCCACATCTTGTGGCAAGTGACGTGGCAGGTGATGTGGCAAGTGACGTGGCAAGTGGACAATCCACAACTTGTGGCAGGTGACATGGCAGGTGATGTGGCAAGTGATGTGGCAGGTGATGTGACAAGTGGACAATCCACATCTTGTTGCAAGTGACGTGGCAGCTGACGTGGCAAGTGACGTGGCAGGTGACGTGGCAAGTGACATGGCAAGTGGACAATCCACATCTCGTGGCAAGTGACGTGGCAGGTGATGTGGCAAGTGACGTGGCAAGTGGACAATCCACAACTTGTGGCAGGTGATGTGGCAGGTGATGTGGCAAGTGACGTGGCAGCTGACGTGGCAAGTGACGTGGCAAGTGGACAATCCAAAACTTGTGGCAGGTGACGTGGCAAGTGACGTGGCAGGTGACGTGGCAAGTGATGTGGCAAGTGGACAATCCACAGCTTGTGGCAAGTGACGTGGCAAGTGGACAATCCACAACTTGTGGCAGGTGACGTTGCAGGTGACGTGGCAAGTGAACAATCCACAACTTGTGGCAGGTGACGTGGCAAGTGACGTGGCAGGTGATGTGGCAAGTCACGTGGCAAGTGGACAATCCACAACTTGTGGCAGGTGATGTGGCTGGTGACGTGGCAAGTGGACAATCCACAGCTTGTGGCAGGTGGCATGGCAGATGACGTGGAAAGTGGACAATCCACATCTCGTGGCAAGTGACGTGGCAGGTGATGTGGCAAGTGACGTGGCAAGTGGACAATCCACAATTTGTGGCAGGTGACGTGGCAGGTGATGTGGCAAGTGGACAATCCCCAACTTGTGGCAAGTGACGTGGCAAGTGGACAATCCACAACTTGTGGCAGGTGCCGTGGCAAGTGACACGGCAAATGCAAGTGTACAACTGCTCTCTATGCTGCTGCTGCTCACTCTGATCAAAATAGCAGAAATAGTAAAAAAAAATGCTTTGAGAGCTTGGGGAGGGTCTACATGATGTTATCTTTATAAACGCGTTTAAACGCAAACGCGTCTAAACGCGTCTAAACGCGGCATGCAAACGCGGCAAAACGCGCGTTTCTAAACGCGCGTTTCAGCTTTTTTTTAACAGAGGTTTCATCTGCGTTTTTGTCACAGTACACAGTCTGAGGTATTTAGTAAGAGTAAGTAAGAATTATTACGTTTTTTGAAGTTGTAATTTTTTTTGTCACAATATTATGGAAAATTAATAAATGAAATCATTTTTTTCACAATGTTTTTTAAACAGACTGTCACCAGTGCAGTTCAGCATCATCATATGACTGGTGTGGCGGTGATCATGGATACTGACTAGTGACAGTATGTTAAAAAAATAATAATAATAATACATTTTCCTTAATTTTTTTAAACATTTTCCCTTTTTTTTTTTTTTACACTTTGATTGCTGTTACACTGTAACAGCAATGTTTTGAACTGTCATGAATGGGTTTAATTTATAACAGCTGTAATTACTTTTGTGATGCTGTGATTGGTCCACAGATATCACATGCATGGTACACAGTGCTGTGCTTGGCCCAGGTACCATATGATAGCTGTGGGTCAATCACAGCATCACAATACGAAGCATAGCTGCTATGAATGAAACACACTCAACAGTTGTGTTTACATTGTGATCATGTGACACCCAGGCTGCTCAAAGCGGTAGCCCGGTGGACACATCGGTTGTGAGAGGTAGGTCGTCTGGCCTTTAGCGAGTAAAACTACTGTAGGTGTATAGCACTAGCAAGTGGTTAATGTGAGTGGATATATTTTAACCACTTCAATACCAGGCACTTATACACCTTCCTTCCCAAGCCAATTTTCAGCTTTCAGCGCTGTCGCAAATTGAATGACAATTGTGCGGTCATGCTGCACTGTACCCAAATAAATTTTTTATAATTTTGTTCCCACAAATAGAACTTTCTTTTTGTAGTATTTGATCACCTCTGCGATTTGTATTTTTTTGCGCAAAAAAAAAAAAAAAAGACTGAATATTTTGAAAAAAAACACGTTTTTCTTTGTTTCTGTTAAATGTTTTTGTAAATAAGTATGTTTTCTTCTTCAATGATGAGCACTGATATGGCTGCACTGATGGGCACTGATAAGGAAGCACTGATGGGCACCGATGGTGGCACTGGTATGCGGCACTGATGGGCACTCATAGGCGGCACTGATGGGAACTCATAGGCGGCACTGATGGGCACTTGTAGGCGGCACTGATGGGTACTTATGGTTGGCACTGATGGGTAGTTATGGGTGACACTGATAGGTGGCACCACTGATGGGCACTGATGATACTGATGGGTGGCATTGCTGGGCATCTATGATTTTTATTGTGCCGTAGAGGTGCCAGTCAGTATCCATTTGTGTCAGCATTTAAATCATTCAGAGGTTCTAATGCCGCGTACACACGAGAGGACTTATGTCCGACAGACCTCCAAAGGAGTTCCGCCGGAGTTCCGACGGAGTTCCGACGGAGTTCTGGCGGAGTTCTGGCGGACTTTTCGACCGAACGGACTTGGACACACACCATCACACCAAACTCCGACGGAGTCGAACGTGATGACGTACGACTGGATTCGAATAAGGAAGTTCATAGCCAGTAGCCAATAGCTGCCCTAGCGTCGGTTTTAGTCCGTCGGAGTAGCATACACACGAGCGGATTTTTCGAAGGGGACCGGGTCCGGCGGAGTTCCGTCGGGAAAATTTGAAGCATGCTTCATTTCTAAAGTCCGTCAGACTTTGGCGAATCAAAAGTCCGTTGCAGCCCACACACGATCGAATAGTCTGACGGACTCAGTCCGTCGGAGTTTGGATGTTGAAAAGTCCGCTCGTGTGTACGGGGCATAAGAGTTCCACTTTTTTTGCGAAAATTACAATTTAAAACAATTTGATCTTGGCAGATTATAACATGTTGAGCTAAGGGGCTATGGTGTAAAACCTGAACAGTAGGCCCAGCATTTGTCATATAAGGACCTCCAATGACCTCTCCAGCCTTTGGTTAAAAAATGAGACATGGATTCTTCTCTTTTAAAGTTAATCTTTCAGTAACTTTACAAGCCTGAATGAACAAATTCCTGGCATCTCACAGAATACAGTAAAATTATAATTTTTCAAAAAAGTTTATTTTTTTGGATTAGGAAGCAGACCATGAAGTGACTGTGCCTAGGCTGAGATGATGTCACCAGTCTGCTGCAGGCAGTGGGAAGCATTTCATATCCCCCTTATCCCAGTGATCAAACTGCAAAATTATAACTTTGTAGCAAGTCACAAGATTGTATGCCGCATCAGGGGGGTTGCGGCCCCATGCACACTAGCTTTAAAAAAAAATCCTAGCAGCAGCTTTTGAGCATTTTTTTTCTGATTTTAGAAGCAAATAGTGTCATCCTAAGTGTTCATGTACACTATCTTAGTCTAGAGGCATTTTTTAAGTTTCAGTATTTAGGAGCAGTAAAATATTTTTGGGGGGTTTTTGGGAGCGATTTGCCAGTAGAAAAAAACCCTGAAAGCTCCTAAACTCTACTAACAGCTGCAAAGCACCAGTGTCCAGTGTTTTTTTTCTTAACAGGCGGCCTCTAGTGTCCTTAACAGCCTGTGAATAGCTGATTGCCTGTGTCCTTAAAGAGGAAGTAAACCTCTTTGTCTCCCTGCAAAGGTAAAGCATAATGGGCTACTATGCATTGCATAGTAGTCCATTATGTGTCACTTACCTGACACAGGAGCCAGCGATGTCACCGATGTCCCCTGTAGTCCGGAGTGTCCATCGTCTTCTGGGTATGGCTGCTCTGGCCACGCACAGCGGCATGCTGCTAACGGCGATAGTGCGCCTGCGTGCTGTAGACAGCTGTGACTGTCTTTTAGTAAATATCTCCTAAACCGTGTAGGTTTAGGAGATATTTCTTGGACCTACAGGTAAGCCTTAATCTAGGCTTACCTGTAGGTCGAAGTGGTTTGTAAGGGTTTACAACCACTTTAACAACCTGTGAATAGCTGGTTATCCGTGTCCTTAACAACCTTTGAATAGCTGGTTATCTGTGTCCTTAAAGTGGAAGTAAACCCATCGATTTAAACAGTTTAAAAAAAAAGGCATGCCGGGAATGCTAACTGCACATTGGCTGTGCTCTTAGCCAAACTATCAAACCATCCAATGGCTGGTGTCATAATGAATCACATGTGCAGCACCATAGCAGTTGAAGATTAAACAGAGGCAAAGATGGCAGCTTCTTTGGCTGAAAACGATAAGGGAGTTTACTTCCACTTTAACAACAGATGACTCATCAGCTGTTAGCAGAGTTCCCCGCTGACAGCTGAATGTAAACAAAAGAATGGCAAGAATAAAAACTTGAGGAAAAGAAAACAGCATGAGGGTCCCTCCAAATCCACCCCAGGCCCCTGAAGTGGTTGTAAAGTCAGAAGGTTTTTTATCTCAATGCATTCTATGCATTAAGATAAAAAGCCTACTGTGTGCAGTAGCTGCCCCGGCACCCCCTATTACTTACCTGAGCCCCTTCTCTCTCCAGCGATGTCCACAAGTGCCTCAGCCATCCGGCACTCTCCTCCTGATTGGCTGAGACACAGCAATGGCACCATTGGCTGCTGTCAATCAAAGTAAGTTAGGCAATCAGGAGAGAGAGGGGGCGAGGTCGAATAGGGGCTCTGTGTCTGAATGGATGCAGGGAGCTGTGACTTGGCTCAGGTGCCCCCATAGCAAGCTGCTTGCTGTGTGGGCACTCAACAGGAAGGAGGGGCAAGAAGAGCCGAAGAGGGACCCAAGAAGAGAAAGATCTAGCTGCCGTGTGCAAAACTACTGTACAGGGCAGGTAAGTATAATATGTTTGTTATTTTGTAGAGGAAAAAAATCAAGACTTTACAATCATGGATTTTAAGGGGAACCCTATGCCAAAATTAAAGAAAAAAAGAAAAACGGCGTGGGCCCCCACATTATGTCTTGTATGAATATTGAGTGGAAGCCGAACCCGAGCCAAAAAAAACCCTAAAATCCGTACCTGACACAGACACTTAAGGGTTTTATATGGAGTTCAGGGGGGAACCCACACCGTTTTTTTTTGGTGTGGGATTCACCTTAAAATTCATACAAGACCCTTGTTTATATTCAGATTTCAATGGGGAATCCCGATAGTCATTGGAAGTCATCAGTTGTTAAGGACACGGACGGCCTCCTGTTCCTTAACAACCTGCTATACACTGCTAAATACACATAAAAAAGTGGCACAAAAAATGGAAAAACGCTGGCGAGAAAACACTAATATTGACAGTTATTTATCCAGCGTTTTTGCGTAGTTTGCATGGAGCCTTAGGCCGCGTACACACGCGCGGACTGTTCGCCTAACCTTGTTCGTCAAACAGTTTGACAAACAGTCCGCTCAAAATTAGCATGAACGGACTTGACCACACACGATGAACGAACAGTCCGCTGAAACCGTGCGCGATGACGTGAACGGCACGTACGGCGGGACTAGAAAACGACGTCCTATACACTGCAATGCAACCTTCGGCGTGTAAATCCTTTCTGAGTATGCGCGGAACTTAGTTTGACGAACAAGCCTACACACGAGTGGACTGTCCGCTCAAACCAAGTTTCAGCGGACAGTTTTACGGAAATTCCGAAAAACTTTGTTCGTCAGACTGTCCGCTGAAACTGTCCGCTGAAGCCCACACACGAGCGGACTGTCCGCTGAAACACTGTTCAGCGGACAAAGTTGGGCGAACAGTCCCCCCGTGTGTACGCGGCCTAAGAAGATATAATTTTGGACTCCCTTGGACTTCCAACCTGCAACCTGTAACCCAAAAAAGAGATAATTGGATGTCTGCTTCAATAAAAGTCGGTATCGTAATTTTTATCATAGGGTTCTGATAACAGATATAGCACATAATGATTGCCTTGGGTCCATCCATTTGTTCCCAAGATACAAAACAAATATCTTCCCCGCTGTTTGCATAATTGGATTACATTATATCAATCACAAGAGATATATTTATAACCAGCCCCACTGGGCTGTATTGGATAGAGTTTCTCAATGCTATCCCAACATAAAAAAAAACTACCGTATTTATCGGTGTATAACAAGCACAGGTGTATAAAACGCACCCCAATTTTAGTAGGGAAGTTTAAGCAAAACAACTTACATTTTCTCATAAAGAACTTTGAAGCAAAATTAGGGTCACAGCTCATCAATGCACCCTGCTCAGTGCCCATCTGCAGCGATTAAATTGCCCAACAATGCACCCTGCTCAGTGCCCATCTGCAGCCATTAAATTGCCCAACAATGCACCCTGCTCAGTGCCCATCTGCAGCCATTAAATTGCCCAACAATGCAGCCTGTTCAGTGCCCATCTGCAGCCATTAAATTGCCCAACAATGGACCCTGCTCAGTGCCCATCTGCAGCCATTAAATTGATAAACAATGCAGCCTGTTCAGTGCCAATCTGCAGCCTCACCTTTCCCATCATTGCAGCCTCGCCAGTGTTGTATTATCCCTGCTATCTCAGAGAAAAGAGGAAAAGCGAGCGCCGCTGAATTACATAGACCCACGATCTCCTGTGTACCTGCGGCTTCATCACTCACAGCCACGCCTCCTGGCCCTGCTCTTATGACTGACAGAACAGTGGCTCAATGCGGGGCCAGGAGGCGTGGCTGTGAGTGATGGAGCGGCAGGTACACAGGAGATCGCGGCTCTATGTAATTCAGTGGCGTTCGCTCCTCTTCCCTCAGAGACAGCAGGGATCCGTGTATAACACGCACATACAATTTCCCCCTGATTTTAAGGGAAAAAAAGTGTGTGCTGATAAATACGGTACTTAATATAGGTCCTGTTCACACCGATGCACTGTGTTGGTTGGTCTGTATTGCAATAAAATTATGCAGATATTTTATCACCACACATTACAATATGAGGCAGCTCGTCACAACTTGCTGTCGATCTTAGAGTTATGTGAAGTGTCATTTAAAGCTGAACTCCAGGAATAATCTGCATTGCATACTTACATTGGTCCAGCTTAAACAATGTAATTAAGCTTATCTCAAACATGATGGGCCACTGGGAAAGCTAAAAATCACTGTATTAGTTGGTGCTGATACAATGATAGCCACGTTCTTCCAGGTCCTGCTCAGGTTCTGTGTGGCCAGCTTCCTTCTGCAAACAGAACGCAGGGAGTCCCTCGCTCTGCGCTGCCGCCATAAAAAAAATAAAAAATACAAGACATTCTCCAATTATATGGGGTGGAGAGTAGTGATGTGTTGTAATGGAATATGACCTTTTAATTCCTGGCCCCATCAGCTCACACCACATCCCTACCCTCAGCTTCTTTTGCAGTTTACACAGGCACTGTAACCTGGCAGCTCACACCACCAACCAGGACTGCTGCCAGCATCTAGAGCTACAGCTGACAGCTCCTCAGTGAAGGCATCACTTACCACTGTACCTGCACCCCTTTTCTACCTATCATGAATAAAACGACCCCACTAACGCTCTTTCACCAATCCCCGCCACCCAAATCCCACTCTCACCACTGCAGCTACCCCCCATCCCTTCTACCCTGCACCACTCGTGCATACTTTTTCCTCCACTCTCACAACTGCATCTGCCCTCCACCTTTACCGCCGTCCTCATGACTTCTCCTGTGTACCCCAATTTAAAAAAAAGGTCCCCACTGTATAAAGTACACAATGACTGTGATTCCAATGTAGCAGTGATATTTGTGTATACTATCCTAGTTAAGTATAAGTGCACAAAGTCTAGATTAACATCTATGCAGAATGTATTTTTATCTTTTGGGCTAATTGGAACGTATGACAGTTCTAAAGTAGTGAAGGAACCTTTATGTGTCGAAAGTTGCATGGTAGGGTTGAAGGCTAGGGTTAGGTTTAAAGTTAGGTTAAGGTTAAATATTAGGGTTAAGGTTGGAGTTTGAGTTAGGGTTAGCGGCAAGATTAGGGCTAAAGTTAGTGGTAATGATTAGGATTAGGGTTTACAGTAATTGTTAGGGTTAACTTTCTTATGCCACGTACACACGACCAGACTTTTAGATGGACTAGGTCCTATGGCATTCCCGACGAGCTTTCGAAAGAGGTCCGATGGATTTTCTGAACGAACAGACTTGGCCACACACGACTGGAGTAAGTCCATTCGAAAGTCTGTTCGTTTTGAACGTGATGACGTAAACGGGACTAAACAAGGAAGTTCAATAGCCAGTAGCCAATAGCTGCTTTTGCGTCGTATTTGGTCCGTCGGACTAGCACAAAGACGAATGGTTTTCAAGATTTTTAGTCCGTCGGACTTGAGTCCATCGGATAGATTTGAAGGTCTGTTAGACGTTTGGGGAAAAAAAAGTCCGCTGGAGCCCCCAAACGATCGAATTGTCCAACGGATTCCGGTCCGCCGGACCAAGTCTGCCGGAAAGTCGTGTGTACGCAGCAATACTCCAACAATTGCAGCTAACCCTAACCATTACCTCTGACTCTAACCCCATCTCTAATCCTAACAATTAACCCTAACCCTAGCCCTTAACCCTATCTTCTAACCCTAGCCTTTGATAAATAGTAACTGTATCAACACAGAGTGGTACTGTGGATATAATAGAGGTAAACGGTGCTGCGTCCCATTTAAATATGAGGAGATTTAAAGAAGAAAGAAGGGCTTGGACTTTTTAGGCACGACCAAACAAATTATAAAAAAAAATAAAAAATATATACTTTTATTATAGACATAAAAAATGTATATTAAAATCCACATTAATTAATCAAATACTAGTTGAAATAAAGTGACTGTAATATAACCAGTTAGCAACTACATGGAATCTGGAAGATGAGGATATCATTCCATTGTGGTAGTGGATCTACGAGTATGGCTACATTGCAGAAAAACGATGTAGAAATGGTCTTGGCTCTACATGTTACGCGCCTTGCGCATCTTCAGGAGCATCAAAATGGCCCTAGCCCTTAATCCCAGCCCTAGTCCTTAATCCCAACCCTAACATGCAACTTTGAAGACAAAGGTTCCTGCACTACTTTGATGCAACTTTGATGCTACTTGAGTGTCAGAGAGTGTAAAGTCGCATCAAAGTTGCACTGCATGATCAGAACTGTCATACTTTCCTATTAGCCCCCAAAAAAATTCAAAATTCATCAAATAATGCAACACTTGCATTTTTGGTTCAGGTCCATTGAAGCCTATTACATGCAAAATGCAATCTGCTGTGGGAAAAAGTCCCTGACCCTTTCCAAAAAAGACATTGGCTCAAAACGCACAAATGTGAACTAGATCCATAGGAAACCATGTGAAATGGACTATAGTGTGTTTCTGCAAAAAGTACAAAAGAAAACGCATACAGTAGGTGTGATCCAAGGGAAATACAGTATTGCCGTTGACAAGAAGCAGACCACAGGAGTTCAGACAAGCCCTGCAATGTTCTTAGTCATATCACCTCTTTTGGCATATACTAGGGCTGTCAGATTGCCAGCCTGGGCCAACCTGAGCTTTTTGATATCACAAGTCCGTGTGTGTCTTTATATAAGTGGCTAAGAGCTCACAGAATCAAATGCATTACAGTGCGGAGGGGAAATGATATACACGGATCAGAACAGGTGTTGAACAGGCTGATTGTAAAGGTGATCTTTGTATGAAACAATGAGCTGCTCTCCAGGAATGACAAAAACAGGTTCTCCTCTGCTCCTGAGCATTGTGAGATCCTCCGTGCAGGAAGAGCGGCCATTGTGTGCAAAATAATGGGAACTCAGGATCATTTAGGCATATATGCATCGCCAGTGGGTTCACAGTAACAGTCACGTAGGCAAATTTGACAGTAAAATGTATTTACTCAAAAAAATGGAAGTTCCAGGGACTTACAGTATGTAGGATGTATGTATTTACTAAAATCTATTGCCTTTTATGCATGGGCAGGGCTTTATTTAATGCTGAACTCCAGAAAAACAGTTAAATACAGAGATGAAATTCATATGAAGCCACAGTTTTACCTGCCAAAGGATTTGTTTTTCTATCAATGCAGTTCTGAGATTTACACAGCTCTGCCACACAGCACGACACAATCTGGCAAGGGAGCAGACCTAATTTTTCTCTGTTGCAGTTCAGTATCCTTACAGGTCTTTTCCCCGACCTCCAGCCTGTGACACAACTGATTGGCTCCCTATGCTGCTTCTCCCTCCGCCAATCTAAGCATTGCTGCTGCGCTGGGGACTCCAGGAGTAGGATGCCACTTCAAATTAAAGTACTTGCATTAAAGAAAAAAAATAGTTTAAGCTCCATTAAGTTTCTTGTGTGCCTGAAAGTTCAGCTATGCACCTATGAAGGTGCAACAGTGCGAATGCGTTTTTGTGTTATTTTATGCAATGTTGCATGTTGCTTTTAGGAAAGCTCATTCATTTCAATAGACTACTTTATGCGTGAAAAATACCACAAATTAAGTGCATGACCTTTTTTTTTAAATTACACCATGCCAAAAGCATGGTACTTTGTTAATGGAATGGAAAAGAGTCTGCCTATCTCTTTTTATTGCATTGGATACATAGGTTCCGTCTGCATGTCAGATATAAAAGCATGAGTTTAATTTGTAAATGTGTGCGAATTGGTAAAAATATATATTTTTTTATCTTTCTTCAATACCACGCTCCAGATAAGTTTCTCTTTTTGCCCTCTCTTTCTTTATTGATAAAATATATATTAGCTGGGCTATTGCCTGTGAACGGATCATAATTCTTCATTCCCTGTTCGCCTCACTTTCCACTCTTTATCCCTTTCTGACTACGACTCCCAGAATCCTGCACACTGTGATAGTGTATTAGGAGATGCAAGGGGTACAGAATGTCAGGTAGTGGGGAATGCAGGGGGTGCAGAGTGTGGGTAGCTGGGAATGCAGGCAATGTAGTGAGGTGTAATGAGGGGTGCATGGGGTGAAGAAGTAGTGAGGAGGTGCATGGGAATTATATGGGGAATTGTATAAGGCTGTCTTATGATTTTAATAGTGGCCCTGATGTTACCTCTTATACTTTTTTTTGCGTTGGGGCATGGAAGCTTTTTGAAAGAATTTACTGGGCCCTGGGCTTACAAAGGTTGAGAATCACTTTCTTATAATATACACTATATTGCCGAAAGTATTGGGACACCTGCCTTTACACGCACATGAACTTTTATGCCCTGTACACGCGGGAGGACTTTCCGACGGAAAATGTGCGATTGGATTTTGACGGAAAAGCTGATCGTGTGTGGGCTCCATTGGACTTTTTCCGTCGGAATTTCCGACACACAAACTTTGAGAGCAGGAGCTAAAATTTTCTGACAACAAAATCGTTTAAATTCCAATCGTGTGTAGACAATTCTGATGGACAACGCGCCACGTATGCTCAGAATAAATTATGAGACGAAAGCTAATGGCTACTGCTCTGTTTTTTCTGTGTGTTTTCTGTGTTTTACATCACCGCGTTCAGAGCGATTGGATTTTCCGATAACTTTGTGCGACGGTGTGTATGCAAGACAAGTTTGGGCCAAAATGTCAGGCACTGATGTAGACAAGATGGTCTGGCCTGTAGTCTCCCATCTAAGGCTACTTTCACACTGGGGGGGGGGGGGGTGTTATTGGTAAAGCACCGCTAATTTAGCGATTTACCGCTGTTATAGCAGCGCTTTTCATCTGCTAGCGGGGTGCTTTTAACCCCCGCTAGCGTCCAAAGAAAGGGTTAAAAGCGCTGCTGTCAAAACACTTTGCAGGCACTTTGCAGCACTGCCTACTGATTTCAATGGTAGGGGAAGTGGAGAAGCTTACAAGACTTTTTTTCCTGCTGCTCCTGCCCCCTCCACAGCCCAGCACCTCAGTGAGCGAGGAGGGGGGAAGGGGGGGAGGGCATAGCAGCGGTCTGACAGTCACCAGCTCTCTGCTCGGGGAGCCCTGAGAACTGAGCAATCTGCAGTGTTTGATCACTCAGTTCTCAGTCTTGGAGCTGGTGGGGGGACAGATACAGCATAAGTATGATTCTGCAAAAACAAAAAAACATACTTCTCTTTTAATGTTAGGCTCCTTTCACATGGAGCAGACTTGTCTTCGCTCAGAAGGGGATGTGTGAGAAAATCCCTGATTAGAGCCGAATAGGACAGAAGTCACTCCATGCCCGTTCAACTTATGCGAAATGGATACGGGCGGACCACTGTCAGCTCTATGAGTGGCCAGGTGCAAATGGAATCTTCTATTCTGTACATCAGGCTACCCCTGATCTGGTCAAACCCAGAGGAAGGCAGCTATAAACGGACACCCGCCTGTCCATAGGGCTCCATGGACCCATGATCAGGTCCGCCTGAATAGAATAGCCAAATTCTTTAACATTATCTAAAAAATATCTAAATCCAAAATGTATTTCTTTATTTTGAATGGATTGTAGAAGGGTTGTGATCCTTGGGTTGGGTTTTTATTGTTGTCTGTGCCCCGCTGGGAAGATTCACTCTTATTTGTCCTGGTAAATACTGTCGCCAAGACAGAAAATGGAAGTAAATCCAAGATTATACAGTTGTCATGAGAACAGGACAATAGAGGAAATCTTATAGTGGGGACATCTATCCATCCCATCAGTTTGGATTGGTTTAAACACATTTGCTGTTGTGTTTCTAGACCAGGGGTTCGCCAAACTTTCTAAACAAAGGGCCAGTTCACTATCCTTTAGACTTTAGGGGGGCCGGACTGTGCCCATCGGGCATACAAAATGTCCCAGCGTCAGTGGGAGTAAAGAATCCCCCATCATTGGTATCATTGGACCCCTTTGCTGGTGTCATTAGGAGGAATTATGCCCCATCGTTGGTGTCATTGGGTCCCATTGTTGGTGTCATTAGGAGGAATTGTGTCCTATCATTGGTATCATTGGACCCCATTGCTGGTGTCATTAGGAGGAATTGTGCCCCATCATTGGTGTCATTTGGCTCCATTGCTGATGTCATTGGGAGCAATTGTGTAGTAAAATACATAGCCAAGTATTATTCTACACAATTTTTTTTATTGTCCATTAAAAAAGAAAACAAATAAAATTAGACATGTTATTTGCCAATAGAACTTAACCAAAACGTGCATTCTATGCATCCAAAAATATAGAAAATATACCAAAACAAATCACTATTCAACCAAAAAATTAAATGTCAAAGCAATAACTCCAAGGCCAATAATAAATAACACGTTATCTCCTCCAATTCCGCAACATGGCTGGTTGACGAACAGCCGTTCAGAAACGAACTGAAAAGTGTGAAATGAAAAGTGCGAATCAACAGTCACCAAACTTCTACTAACACGAAATTAGCAGAAGGAGCACAAAGGGTGGGGCTAAAGAGCTGAAAAACAACGTAGTACTTCACTACGTTTGTGTTGGCCGACAATTCCTTGCCATTTGTATGCAACACAAGTTTGGGCCAAAACCCTTCGGACAAAAGTCCACAGTTTTGTTGGCCAACAATCCAATCATGTGTACGAGGCTTAAGAGTTCATTCACACATCATATGGTGGGACTGCGTTGGGTGGCTCTTCTAGTGCAGTTCCACCGCAAGACAAGGCAATGTGCCTTTGTCTCCTATGTGCCCAGTTAACTGCATTGCGATGGTTTACAGGCAATGTGCACTGAAAAAAAGTATGGCAGGCTGTATTTTTTCAGTGCAGTGTGATGCAATCCTCTGTCTCACAACACGTGGCAGGCAACTTAATAAAATGTCTGTGTGACATAAAGTTCATTAAAAAAAAAAGAACAGTGTAATGCAAAGTAATCCAGTTGGATTGCACCTCATACCAGCCTCTGTGTTATAAAGGGACTCCCCCCCCCCCCCTCACATAACACACAGGAACAGAGCTGAGGCTATGAATCACAGGCTGTGTGCTGGAGCTCCCTCCCCATCACCTTTTTACTTCTTATTGTCAGGAAAACTTGTCAGAAGTGACTTCTCCAGATAGCAGAGGAACGAGGCAGCAGAGTGAAATGACACTTAGTGCTCTGAATTAAAACACATTACACATTATAGAGGGTTATGTTTTGTTCAGATTTCATGTCAGAGTTTAACAGCCACTTTAGGTAAAATTTCATAAAAGCTGCTGGTGTGGACATTTCTTTATTATATCAGATCCTCAAACACTCAAGGTGTAGGCTTCAATCTGAGCAAATGGGGGAGGCTCTAAATGGTGGAACGGGTTTCCCAAAAAGAGGTATGTGCGCGCCCTGCTCAAGTCCTCCCGGTGGAAAATCCAGGTTGCTTACAGACATTTTACAGAGACCACAAATAGCAATTTTCAAGTTTCTCCAGTAGCATCAGCTCTAGATAAAATATGGGATCATAGCTCAGACTGTTCAGAAACAAAGACCATTTTTGAGTGCTACTGTATCTTAATGATTTGGTTTTAGAAGAATCTCCAAATGAAATTTGGCTGGCATGTGTCGACATGTACAAGATAATCACAAACTATATTCAGAAATAAGGCTTTTAATACATCATGACACATTGAAAAGAGTATTTATGGTAAGTGGATCGTTCCTGTGTATATCAAGCAATAAAACTATAGGTTTGTGGGAGCTGGGCGACCCACCATGATACATATAAATTTGGTTTCTTTACTAAAATGACTGCCTATAATGCCGCGTACACACGATCGGACTTTTCGACAGCAAACATCAGACGGAACCAATCCGTCGGACAATTCGATCGTGTGTGGGCTCCATCGGACCTTTGCTGTCCAAAAATCTGACGGACTTTAGAAATAGAACATGTTTCAAATTTTTTGGAACTCCGCCGGACCCAGTTCCTATCGAGAAATCCATTAGTCTGTTTGCTAGCGCGATGGACAAAAACCTACGCTAGGGCAGCTATTGGCTACTGGCTATGAACTTCCTTATTGGGCACTAATCTGCATGATTACCCCTAAGCAAAATTCCTCCTTCTCCCAGTAAAATCTGCCCCCCTGTTGAAATCCCCCCTCCTAGCAGCAATCTCTGCCCCTTCCATCCATCAAATCCCTCCCAGAGTGTAGGTAGCCTCCTCACTTACAGTTAAAGCGGAGGTCCACCCTAAAGTGGACCTTCCGCTCATCGGAACCCTCCCCCCCTCCGGCGCCACAATTGGCACCTTTCAGGGGGGAGGGGGGTGCAGGTACCTGTACAGTACAGGTATCTGCACCCACTTCCGGGATAGCTCTCTGCGGAAAGGGGCGTAGATTACGCCCCTTTCCGAAAGTCCCCCCGCTGCCTGCTGGGAAACACACAGATCCTAGAGGCAGTGGGTCCATCCTTATTGCGCAGCGCGACTCGCGCATGCGTAGTAGGGAACCGGGAAATTAAGCCGAAAGGCTCCACTTCCTGATTCCCATACCCAAGATGGCGGCGGCAGCACCCGAGAGACGATCGAGAGATCGGCTTCGGGTGCCGACATCGCGGGCGCGCTGGACAGGTAAGTGTCACTATTTTAAAAGTCAGCAGCTGCAGTATTTGTAGCTGCTGGCTTTTAAAAAAAAAAAAAAAACGCGGAGTCCCGGCGGACTCCCGCTTTAACTGTGACAGGACAGTTTTGCTGGCTGAGAGGAGAAGTGGGACCACAATTGTATCATACTTACTTTCTCATGCAGGAATGTCATATTTTATTCTGAATGTGTTTGCGTTTTCCTGATATTTTGTGAAATCCTGTTGAGGCTGTAACTGTTCTCTAAATTGTTTCCAGCAGCCATCTTGGAGAAGCCTCATGTTCTAATTGGTACCAAGTTCTCTCAAGATTGTGTCCACCATTTTCTGTTAGCTTCCATATAATAGAGGGACCAGCCACCATTTAGAGAGACATGTGTGGAATGAGTGAGGGAAGGTATACTGCTTATGAGGGAAAGCTAGGCCTTACTCAGGGAGAGTGTTCCAGCCTACAGGGACAGAACAGGGATCCTCAGTAGTCCTGCCTATCAGCACTGCTGCTGTGTTTATGATAGAATATCATCTAAGACAGTGTGGCTTCCTCTTAAGTAATCTCTGCTGCCTCTGTGGAACCTGCTTATGGAGAGCAGCCTATGGCAAGTAATCAAAATGTGCCTTACATACCACCGATGTGCCCTAAGAGAGGAATAATAACTACAGTGCCAGTTTACTGAGCTGCATTCTGTATCTTTGGTGAATGGACCGTAAATCTGTCCCTTACTGTATGCTAACAAGAGAACTGTTTACTTCACTTTTGTAAATATCATTTTCCACTTCTGCTTATCTGGGAATTAAAGTTACTTCATTTACAATACCACGCAGTGTGCTTCCCTCTATAATACAGCCATGCTAATTCCCCCACCCCGCTTACAAGCACACCCGTGCCCCACCCAAAAAATCACCCCACCTAGCACAAATTCTCCACCCCTCAAATTTTCCCTCTCCAGAGTACACATTCTGTCCTCCTACTCCAAATCCCCCTCCTATCCCAAATATCCCCTCCTAGCACAAACACCCCCCAAACATCCCCTCAAAAAGAAAGAAATTCTTCACCTAGCACAAATCCCCTCTCCGTCTACCATAGCACCTCTTCAAGCATAAACCCCCCAAATCGACCCTCCTATCACAAATCCTCTCCTCATATCCCCCCCTCAACACAAATCCCCTGAATCCCCTCACGTTATACCACATTGCCCAAGGCAGCCACCCCCTCCTGCTCACCCATTGTCCCAGCCCTGGCTGGGAAAGTTGATAACATTATTTGATATTTCGGTTCAATCCAGTAACAGTTACAAGGACACAAACTTTTTGTCAGGAACAACAGGAAATTTTAAGTGCTTTCAGAAAATTTACCTAAATATGAAAGCACATGCTGCCACTCATTCATATACTGGGGCCAATTTTGGACAGAAGCCAATTAGCCTACCTGCACGATCCGGCAGACATCGTGTCCGCAGAATCCGCTGTGTCCAATCTCAGTGGAAGTGGGTTGCCGGCAGTGTGCGCACACACCCTAGACCCTGTGCATGAAATCATGTACCTGTACGTGATTTTACGCAGAAGGGCCATCCTGCATATTAGCCCACGACCCAGAAAATGTATATATATAATATATACATTTTCTGGGTCGTGGGCTAATATGCAGGATGGCCCTTCTGCGTAAAATCACGTACAGGTACATGATTTCATGCACAGGGTCTAGGGTGTGTGCGCACACTGCCGGCAACCCACTTCCACTGAGATTGGACACAGCGGATTCTGCGGACACGATGTCTGCCGGATCGTGCAGGTAGGCTAATTGGCTTCTGTCCAAAATTGGCCCCAGTATATGAATGAGGACCTTGGATTGGGGGCTCCTTGAGGGTAGGGACCAATGTGAGTGTGCAATGTACAGGGATAGGGGCAGATACTTACTCAGGTTGAACTGGATGGACTAGTGTCTTTATTCAACCTTACAAACTATGAAACTATGAAACGGTGGTCTGCCTTTGTATACAAGGCAGGCTACTGTTCTGCCAGAGGGAAAAATGGAGATCCTGTGTTTCTGCTAAGCAGAAACACAGATCTATGTTTTCCTCTAGTCAAAACACATTCCCCACAGTTCGAAAGCACTCATAGGAAATACATTTAACTCTTTGATTGCCCTGATGTTAACCCCTTCCCTGCCAGTGTCATTTGTACAGTGCAAGTGCATTGTTTTAGCACTGATCACTGTACTGGTGTCACTGGTCCCCAAAAAGTGAAGCAAAATACATATTGGCCTAAATTGATGAAGAAATATGATTTTTTTTTTAGATTGTTTTTATTGGGTATGTTTTATAACAGAAAGTAAAAAATATTGCTATTTTTTTTTCAAAATTGTCGGTCCTTTTTTTGTGTATAAAATAATAAAAACGGCAGAGCTGATCAAATACCACTAAAGGAAAGCTTGATTTGTGGGGAAAAAAGGACATCAATTTTATTTGTTTACAGCGTCGCATAACAGCACAATTGTCAGTTACAATAACGCAGTGCCTTATCACAAAATTGGTCTGGTCATGAAGAGGGTAAAGCCTGCTTCTGGGGCTGAAGTGGTTAATAATAACCTAGGTTTTTTTTTTCTTAAGTAAGTATGCTTTGAAATTGAGACCCTAATTTTAAACACCAGAATATAGAAAATGTGAGCTAGACAGTGCAATGCCCAGGTCTTCTGGTAAGGTCAGACTCTGAACTGTGGAAAGGAACCAATGGAACGTGGCTGATTATTTTAAACAGTTATTTTATGCTTCAGCAACTGGAGTATAATGCAGTCAATAGCCCCCTTTCCATAAGTGGAGCGAGAGGGAAGGAGGTCATGTCCGCCTAGTCTATTTTTCCTCCTGTGGCTTTCAGGAAGGTAGTAAACTGTTCACACGGTCTAAATCACATGGCTTCTAGTAAGCCTTGGCACAAAAGGCCATGACAATGAGAGGCCTGAATGAGTCATTACCAAGAATGGTCAAGGAACCTACTTATTCACATTGCTTTTGTTGCCCTCATTTTACCCGATGACGTGTATTGTGTGGTATTTGGGTTTTCGGTCAATACAGTGTGGATGGTTGAAAAGATGCTTTTGTAAAAATAACTCATCAAATCTACTAGCTGAGGTGTGGGTTACTTTAAGGGACAAAACTTTATTTATCATTGAATCGAAACTCCAGCCTTATGCCTCGTACACACGATCCGACTTTCCACCAACAAAACTGTGGAATTTTGTCTGTAGGGTGTTGGCTCAAACTTGTCTTGCATACACATGGTCACACAAATGTTATTATTATTATTATTATTATTATTCAGGATTTATATAGCGCCAGCAATTTACGCAGAGCTTTACAATATAAAAGGGAGACAATACAGTTACAATACAATAAAATACAAGAGGATTAAGAGGGCCCTGCTCAGAAGAGCTTACAATCTAAAAGGGTGGGGCAGGTGGTACAAAAGGTTATAACTGTCGGGAATGAGCTGATGGAAGTGGTAGGAGATTAGTTTGAGACGTGATAGGCTTCCCTGAATAGATGAGTTTTCAGGGATCGCCTGAAGGTAGCAAGAGTAGGGGATAGCCGGACCAGTGGAGGTAGCGAGTTCCAGAGGATTGGAGAGGCTCTGGAGAAAACCTGGAGAGGAGTGTGGGAGGAGGAGACGAGAGAGCTTGAGAGTAGGAGGTCTTGAGAAGAACGGAGGGGACGATTTGGGCGATATTTGGAGACAAGATTGGTGATGTAGCTCGGGGCAGAGTTGGCCAACAACTACAAACGTAGTGAATTACTAGACGTACTACGTAATTTTTCAGCTCTTTAGCGCCACCCTTTGGGCCCCTTCTGCTAATTACGTGTTAGTAGAAGTTTGCTAAGTATTGATTTGCGCTTTTCTTTTCTCGTTTTTAATTTCTCGTTTTTCTTTTTGTGTTTTTAATTTCACACTTTCCATTTCGTGCATTTCAGTTTATTTCTGAACGACCATTCGTCAACCAGACATGTTGCTGAATCGGACGACATAACGTGTTATTTATTATTGGCCTTGGAGTTATTGCTTTGACTTTTTTTTTTGGGTTGATTAATGATTTGATTTGGTATATTTTCTATATTTTTGGATGCATTGAATGCACTTTTTGGTTAAGTTATATTGGCAGATAGCATGCCTAATTTTTTTTTTTTAATCCACAATAAAAAAAAATTGGAAAATAATACGTGGCTATGTATTTTACTTCAAATGATAGTTTGGGAGTAGGAAGTTACATAAAAAAAAAATACAATGTAAAATTGACAAGGGACACCAACATAGTTGTATCTTTGATCTTATAAACCATGGGATAATGGTGTTGTGGTAACTTGAACAAATAAGAATAAAAAAATATATATATTATTCTTGCTATCACTAGAAAAAAAAGTCTTTGAAAATTTGTTTGCAATAACTCCATCAGTATCACCAGCAAAGCAGCTTCATTATTATCCCATTAAAGAATAAGAGAATTGTTCACTGCATTTGGAGATTTCATAATTTGCCGCGTCACGAATGCTAATTCTCCATTACAAACGCTGGTTTACAAGACCGACCGCTTCTGCTTCCGAGCATGCGTGTTTGTACTTTGGACTTTTGTCCGACGGACTTGTGAACACACGATTAGAAATTCCGACAACAGACATTTGTTGGAGGAAAATTTGAAGACATGCTAGTCGGAAAGTCCAACAACAATTGTCCGATGGAGCATACACACAGTCAGATTTTCCACCAACAGCCTGTCATCCAACATTTCCCGTTGGAAAATCCGATCCTGTGTACGCGGCATTAGTCTACCACTAGACATATGTTATTTTCAATAGAGTAGTACATTTTTAAAGTGAATGTAATCCCTTACAATGAACTTCTCGTATTTGTTACCTTTTGGTGTCCTAAATAGACCATTGAAAGTGTTTTGTTATATCTGTCCAATAAGTGCAAAAAATACCTTCTGATTTTACCAGAAGTCTTGTGAGCTGATACCTTCCTATACTCTATAACTGTGAACAAGGAGGGGTTATGGAGATAAGGGAGGCGGGAAGGGAGATAAGGAGAGGTCTGTTTTCTTTATGACCCTTAGGGGCCCATTCACTTTTAGGAACTGCATGTGAATTGTACAGGAACTTGTACTGCACAGAACTGCTTGTTCCTGAGCGATTCACATGCAGTTCTGTGCAGTTCAATTTCATCCCATTCATATTTAAATAGGCTGAAATCGCACCGCACAGTGCATTCACTACTTTTGGAAACACACTGCAACCGGATCACATTGGTACTTTTGTACTGTGGGATCTGTATTTGGGGTACGGTCAGTTTGGCACTGATCTCCACTACAGATCACAAGGGCAGTGCGATTTGAATGCCTCTTGGGAAACCGGCATGGAACCTAGGTTTCCTGCACCACATTCTAGTGTGAACAGGCCTTTAGAAATGGGGCAGGGCTGACAGTATGCAAATTCTGGTGCAACTCTGCATAGAAACCAAGTTTTTAAAGCTTAAAGTGGAGGGCCACCCTGAAAAACAAAACTACATTAAAATGTTGCAAAAAATCTGAAAAAAAAAATGAATTATTTTTTTATTAAACTTATCAGAATTGCCTGTTGCTAGGCAGGCCATACTAATCTGCCTCTTCATACCCCACGGTGATCTTCAGTCTTCTCTCCCCCTCGCATTGTCTTCTGGGTAATGGGGCGTTGTGTGTTCTGGGAACTGTGTGTCCCAGAACACAGAGCGCCCCATTCACAAAGCGCTGCCTGACTTGCGCATTGGCAATAGGAAACGGGCAGTGAAGCTGCGCAGCTCCACTGCCTGTTTGCCTTAGATAGAATGGCGGTGCCGGGACCCTAGAGCCGAGAGACGGGTCGGCCTCGGGCAGCTGACATCGTGGGTACCCTGGACAGGTAAGTCTGATTATTAAAAGTCAGCAGCTACAGTGTTTGTAGCTGCTGACTTTTAAAAATTATTTTTTTTCAGCCGGCCCTCCCCTTTAAGACCCCTTTCACACTGAAGGCATTTTTCAGGCATTTCAGCGCTAAAAAGAGCACCTGTAAAGCACCTGAAAAACATCTCTCAATGCTCCCCAGTGTGAAAGCCCAAGTGCTTTCACACCGAGGCGCTGTGCTGGCAGGATGTTAAAATAAAAGTCCTGCAAGCAGCATCTTTGGGTGCTTTTGGAGCGGTGCTCTTCGGAAGCTGAACGTGATACCAACTTCTGAATTAGTTCCTACATTGTGCATAAAGTGTTACTAAACCCACAATAGTAAAATCATTCTGTATATGCAGTAAAGCATGCTTGTTATACTCACTGTGGAACCTAAGGTGTTAATCCTCTGCATTGTGTAAAAAGGGCTGTTTGATCCTGTATGTACAGATCCCCCCCTTCTTTTACTCTCCCCAAACCTTCTGCTGATAGAACACAGTCTTGGGGGCACTCTGCACATGCTCAGTTTGGTGTGCATTGCTGGGGATATTTTTTTTTTTTTTTGGGGGGGGGGGGTGCATGTGATCAGCACAGGGCCAATCAGCACTGTCCAGACAGAAGGTCAGGGGTCATGCATCCTCATAGGACAGTCAGAAGGGAATGAAAACTCCTCCTACAAGCTTTAACCAGACACTGATAGAAGTCACAAGACTGCTATATATTGCTGATGAGAAAAGGTATTTAGTAGAGATGCGAAGGCCCGGAAAAAAACGTTTTTTTCGTTTTATTCCTAAAGGCTTTTTTGTTTTTTTCCCAAAAATTGGAAAAATGGAAAAAATAAAAAAAAATGTGGCATATTTTATTTTAACATGATGAATAAAATATTTTAAGATAGGGTGTTCAAATATTTTCCAAATCATTTCTAAAAAAAATGTATGATATCAGATTATTCTAATTTCTGTGCACTAAGTGAGGACAAGCAAGTCCTAGGTAACAAACAGAACCCTCTATTGTAAGAACAGTATGCATTTCTTCCTTTAGGAGGTGCTGTGCTGCTACTGTAACAAGAAAAAGGTTTCAGTTTTGCTTTTGCATGTTAGTGGGTGTGTTTGGTTTGTTCTGTCCTCTTCACTAGGCCTCAAAAGCATTGGAAGAAAATACAGAGCAACAAAAAGGACTTGAAAGTATATACTTAATTAAAAAAAGTTAAGAGTTTACATTTATCTGATTCTGAATCCAGAAAACTGAATCATGTAGCTACATTAGTTTATCTTTATAAACTTTTTGTCTAAATAATAATTTAAGTACCAGTAATCTGGTTCTTCCCCCACTTCAACACACAACCATAGATTAGTGTCTTCTTGCAAAGTAGTCATTTTTTCTTGTTTTTATTTCCTACTTCACTCAGAAAAATGGTGAGACCAACATCTAGCATATGGAGGCATTTTCACATTACAAGTTCTTCTGAAAAGAAAAATGTGATTTTCAAATATTGTCAGATGAAATATGCATTTCCAAATGCTACCAGGATGACAAAACACATTCTTGTATGTACCAATTGTCCTGTAGATATAAAAAAATCCTTCATGGATCGAAGTGAAGAGGACAACAATGATGACAATGCACATAGTTTTTCTCAACGTTCTCGTAACAGAATGACTTTCAATCTTAAAAAGACAAAAAAGTGCTGTAGCATTTTTTCAAGTTTTCCGAATTTTTTTTACGAGCTTCAAAATTTACGGAAATTTGACATCTCTAGTATTTAGCAGTTTATATTTACTAAAATAATTGCATTTTCATGTTTTGTGTACTGTAGGAGACCAGATATAGTGAATGCAGGGTCCAGGGTTTAGTAAAACTTTAGGGAGCCCCTAAAACCATGAGCTGCTGGCTGCATGACACTGCCTGATGTGGAAAACCTGGTGCCAAGGAAATACCCTTAAAGCTGCAGTTTAAATTGCTTATAGTTTATCTTCACTGCCTCTCCCCACCCTGTTCATCAACAAGACAATATTTTTTTTTTTAAATAAAACCCTTCCATTTTCATACCATATTTAGACTCAATGATGTCCAGTGATGTAAGTAACTCAGTTAAAATAAACTGAGTTACTTAATGCAGTTACTTTAGAGGGTAACAAGTAATCTAACTGATTACTCTTCCCCTCATGGTAACGCAGTTTCCATTACTTGGGCGGCATTACCGCAATTACATCTACCGCCGGACTTTTGAAATGAACGGACTTGCGCACACACGAGTAAAGTCCGCTCATTTTTAACGTGACTCCAGGTAGACGGGACTAGCGAAGGAAGTCAATGTCGCTGCCTTCATCGGCGAGATTGACACCTCGCGAGCCCCGTCGCCTGGTATGGATTTAAAGGGGAACCCCTATGCCGAAAAAACGGCGTGGGGGTCCCCCCAAAGTCCATAGCAGACCCTTATCCGACCACGCAGCCCGGGCTGGTCAGGAAAGGGGGTGGGGATGAGCAAACGCCCCCCCTCCTGAACCGTACCAGGCCACGTGCCCTCAACACGGGGGGTGCTTTGGAGAAGGGGGGCCCTGCGGCCCCCCACCCCAAAGCACCTTGTCCCCATGTTGATGAGGACAAGGGCCTCTGACCGACAACCCTGGCCGTTGGTTGTCGGGGTCTTCGGGCGAGGGGGCTTATCAGAATCCAGGAGCCCCCTTTAATAAGGGTGTCCTCAGATTCCAGCCCCCTACCCTATGTGAATGAATATGGGGTACGATGTACCCCTACCCATTCACCTGGGGAAAAAAAGTGTTAATGAAAAAACACAACACAGGCTGCAGGGACCCCCCTTCCCGAAAGCACCCCCCCATGTTGAGGGCATGCGCCTTGGTACGGTTCAGAAGGGGTGGGGCGCTCGCTCGTCCTCACCACCTTTCCTGACCGGCCGGGCTGCATGCTCGGATAAGGGTCTGCTATGGACTTTGGGGGACCCCCACGCTGTTTCTTTGGCGTAGGGGTTCCCCTTTAAATCCATACCAGGCAACGGGGCTTGCAAGGTGTCAATCTAGCTGATGGAGGCGGCGATATTCACTTCTTTCGCTAGTCCCATCTAGAGAATATTTTAAAAAAAGTCACAGTTACTTTGCTGAGTAACTAATTACTTTTCCAATGTAGTAACCGAGTTACTAACGCAATTACTTTTAGGAAGAAGTAATTTGTAACTTAACTAATTACTTTTTTAAAGTAAGATGACCAACACTGGTCATCACTGGGTCTCTGGGGCTTTCATGTGGAATGCAGGTACATCATGGCTAGTGGGAGGGGCAAGCTTGGTGATGTACATCGTTTCCTGAAAACATCACAATGCCCTGCCTTATCACTCCTCTGAAGAACCCTTGGTCCTGATGCAGGCAATGGCCTGGCTCTTGAAAGCAGTTATGCAAATATCAAAATGCCTTGATGGGTGAATATCAGCCTGGAGGACTGACCTATAAGCCCCTGTACACACGGTCGGAGATTTCGCCAACCAAATCCGTCGGATCTTGTCCGAAACTGTTGCATACACACGGTCGGACTAGGTTGTCGAAAAATCCGATCATTCAGAACGTGATGACGTAATTTCGTTACGATGGGACTACGTTCAGGCTAGTAGCCAATAGCTTTGATGTAGGAATTTGATCTGAGCATGCGTGGCATTTGGTCCGATCAAAATTCTCTACACATGATCGGAGTATGTCCGATCGAACCAGTTGGTCGGGAAATATTTCCAACATGTTGGAAAATTGGGTCCGACGGATATTCCGACGGAATCAGTCCGATGCATACCACATACAGTCGGATTATCCGACGACGCGGTCCGATAGGACACATTCCGACGGATTCTCCGACCGTGTGTACAAGGGCTAAGACTTGCTGCAGTATCTTCAAATGCAGGCCACAGTGAAAAGCTCATATTGTGCAGTTAAATAATACTAAGCTTTTTCAGAAAGGAGGAGAAGAGATTGTACACCAAGGTAGCAAATAACTTGCTGCAAATTTGTGGCAGTGTTGAATTGTAAGTCGGTTAACTTGCTGCACATTTTCACTGGCAAGTTGTACATTTGAAGAGCACTTGAAGCACAAGTTCTAGTTGAGACTTTCCCAATTTGTAGCCAATTTGCGTGACGAGTGTCTAGCAAGAGCAAAGTTGCAGTGGTGAGTCTACAGCAAGAGCTCTGCAAGTCTACAGCATTAAAATTCAGCCACAGTGACCCCTGTGGTGGGATGACTATTGCCAGTGTTGCCAACCTACCAGATTGGAATTTACTGACACCACACCCACATTTTACTGGCACAGCCAAGTTTTAACTGGCATTTTCAAAAGTTACAAAATTTTAAGTACAAATTTCAGTATTTAGGCTACAAACAAGGACAATATGCAATTAGCAAGGTGATTTAAGGTAGATATTAAGACAAAAAACATATTTCTTATTTTTTTTTTCAGACATAGTAAGTAAGCAGCTCAGGGACAGGATTTATGAGGGCAAGCAATTACAATGGGCAGACATACATACATGAAATTGACTCTCACAGTGACACTGCCAGCAGTGTGCAGCAGCACAGATGATGACACGTCCCCTCCTGAGTCACAGTGACAGTCTCTGTCCACGCCAAGTGGTCCATTCAGTCCACTTCCGTCCAAACAGCACTGACAGTCATGCTCCTGTTTGCCTTGTTTTCATCCCGCAGACTCACACACGAGGCTCTGGGCACTTCACTCAGGTCCCTTGCACCATGACATTACATGAAATGCCCAGGCAGAGGCACTTGGATGATCTCGGCCGACTCCAGACCAAAACTGAACATGCGCAGTTTTGAGCCGAACGTCACAGCCATATTTTTTACTAGCAACCTATTCCTGTCACTGGCATTTACTGGCAGGAGAGGTGCCCATTTTTTGCTGGCTGCCAGTAAAAATACTGACGGTTGGCAACACTGACTATTGCACAACATAACAACCAGAACTACCAGCAGACTTGCAGAATGTTTGCAAAGAAAGTTAATCTGGAGTCATGCAATGCAGACTTGATGCAATTGTGAAAAAAACTTGGGAAGCCTGGCAAGTCTAGCAATAGCTTAGCAAGTCATTTTCAAACTTGCAGCACAATTGCTTTCTATCTGGGCAACTGTGAGAGATGGAAGCCTCATGCACACTGTACATTATAAGAAACACCAGTAGTTGTAAAATGAGTTTTGCAGCGTTTTTGCAGTAGCATTTTTCATTTTTTTTTTTTTAGTGGTAGCGGTTTTGAACTTTTTTAGCAAAACTATACTCCCACAAAAGCTTATGGTTCAAAAACTTTGATAAACGCAAAATAGCTGCATTTTTGAGTGTTTTTAGGCCTTTATAAGAGTTAGAGCATTTTCACTGCTGAAAAACTTCTCTTAAAACTTCTCTTAAAACTGGGTTTTTTTTCCAGCCAAAAAATGCCCCTGCCAAAAAACCTTCTACAGAATCTATGCCGGAAGTGGGTGCAGATACCTGTACTGTACAGGTACCTGCACCCCCCTCCCCCCTGAAAGGTGCCAATTGTGGCGCCGGAGGGTTCCAATGAGCGGAAGGTCCACTTTAGGGTGGACCTCCGCTTTAAGGACACTGAAAACTGATCCTGGGTGGTCGGAGTATCACAGACTTATATGCACTTATACACTTTATGGATCAATATTTATATTTTATGAAATGTGTGTATATTCACCCTATATGATGTTGTAAGCTGTATGACGACATTAGTCGATTATATATTATTATTTCAGCCTTGGATTTGATTTTATAGGCACATTACTTTTGTTAACAATTTAGTTTTTTTAGGTTTTTGCTGCAGGTTCAGCAGATCATTAAGGGGATAGCGCAGCACATGATTTATCTATTTATCTTTGAATCTCACACATTAGTATGGGACATGATTAGTGCTAGCAGCTGTCATCATACTATATTAAGGTAGGGGAACTATGATTTGGTAGCTCGCAAGGCGGTGATCAAGTCAGGGATCCAACCAGCGGAGGAGACGCTCGCAGGGCAGCCTTGTGGGTCAAGCTAGGGACCGAGCCGGTCAGCAGGAGTGAAGCTTGAAAAGCATCTGGAGTGCCAAGCTAGGGACCCAGCAGGGAGGTGTAGGGTGATGCTTAAGGGAGATACTAGCGCCAACTCTGGAGGAGCTCAAGGGATTCAGAGTCAGTGAATCAGAGGGTCTAGAGAGAGACCGGGAGCTCAGTGTTGAAGAACTACAAAAGGCAGTTGTAGTGGAGATGAAAGAACTGTTACGTTTGAGTTAGGAACTGTTAAAGGACTGTTGCCATCAGAGAGAGACAGCATTCCTGCATGTGCAGAAGTGGTGCCTTGCTGGGGCCTCTCCCTGCACGCCTGTCCTCCTATTGAAGTCTTGGAGTCTGCCAATTGAATCGATAACTACTTAAGGGTGTGCTGGCCCTAACTTTCTTTCCCCCAAAAATACAAAAAGGATTGTCAAAAGAAATAAAACCTCTTTTACATCCAAGAAGTGTCTGGTGCCCAATGACTTTCACCATCTTTGCACCCACTATGCCTCAAAACCCACTACATATTGAAAGATGTCAGCTATCTTTGGCCTTGGAGGTTTTCATTAGAGACTGGACAAGGCTGGAGACCTTGCTATATATATATATATATGCAATTTGTTACACAAAGAACCACAGAAATGGTATAAAGAGAGTCCTGCACGTAAATTTTCAAATGGCCGAGGTTGCCCTGCATAAGAACTTGGAGCTGCTTTATGTTCAGGCTTATCCAGTACATAGGTCTAATTAGGCCTCAGTTACAATGCTACTGTCCAGTACAGGGGCCTAATTAGGCCTCATTCACACTAGCTGTCATATCTGCATTTATATGATTTTGGAGGACATTTCTAAACACAAATAAATGCAGGTAATGATTTTTTAATGATGCCATTCAGAGTTGGCTTTTAGCTGCAGCTGGGTGCAGTCAGTTTAACTGCATTTAGAGAAAACAGAATAGCAACCAGTCATAACCCACCTTTTACTAGGCTGATTTCAACATGAATTCTGGTTCTGGTAGCTATGGGTTAATGGATAAAGCCTCTGATCTTTGTGCTCTGCAAGCTTCTATCATCAATACACTGCAATGAAAAGATGTCTTCTCCTTACCTGTAACCAGACTGGACACAATGAGGGGCAGGACCAGCATCTGCAGCATTCTCATCAACAATTCCCCAGGGAAGGAGAAATACTTGATCTCCCGGAAGGTCATGTGATACGATCGGACAGAAAACCCCAAGATGATTCCTGTAGGACAGGACAGAAACAATCACACTTAATAAACCAGTGTTAACATATACACATCACAGTAGCATATCTAGGCTCTGAACCCAAAGACTATGTCTGAGAAGTATCGGCTTCACACTTTCTGAAATTACATTTTTAGGATGTGTCAGTTGTCACCTGATTCAAATAATTTCTCGCCATAAACAGGCCATAAACAGGCCTTTTTTCTTGCCTCCAAGAAGGATGGTTAGGGAACACTAGAATAGAAAGTATACTGTAGTTGGGTAAAGGGTTTAAAGTAAACCCTGAATGGAGAAGCATGCCAACCATGCAAGAGATTCCATCTGTAATTTAGAAAATACAATATGCAGTAGAAAATATGTAGCGCCATGAATTAAAGCCAGGTTGTCTTGTCCTATTTTAGTATGTCTGTCAATCATCTTGATAAAGAACGCCACCATGCTCTTGAAACATTGGCTGAATTGGAAAAAGTTCCCACAGACACACTCCAAAAACCTGTCGAAAATCTTCCTAGGATAGTGGAGGCTGCTATAGACTCTAAGCAAGAATGGGGAATGGGGGGGGGGGGGTAACTCTATATTATGGTCATGGTTCTAGAATGGGATGCCCAGCAAGTTCATACAGGTATCCAAAAGCTTTTGCCATATGGTGTATATGCATATGCATGCATCTTGGTTTTACCAAGTCATTATCATTGTAGAAGTAATTTTCCTTTCTTATTCTGTAGGGGTTATAATTGTGTCACATCGTCCAACAGTTTAAGAAAGTTATTGCTTAAAGGCAGTGTGTTAAACCATAGTAGATGTAAACATCGAGAAGGGGTGCTTTAAGTGCACCCCGGATGCCTCGAGTGAAACTGAGAGAAAGCTTCTTTACAGAATATCTCAGTCACATAGAAGGATTCCCAATACAGGGCCAGTCTCCAAACCATACATATCTCCATAACCCATGAAGAAGCCACCACAGGTGAAACGTGTTGGGATGGGGACAAGTTATCCTTTCCTGCTATAATATGTGTTGTATACAAAGTGTAATATTTCTTTAGTTATATGCAATAAATATATGTGCATGACACTATATGCGGCATAGAAATTCTACCTTCAGGGGTGGTTTCAATATTATGTGTCTTTTGTATTATGGAAACTAATGTTGAAAAACATCAAAAACTCATGTTTCTAAGGGGTAATACCCCTAGTATGTATTTTTTTGCCTTCGAGACTGTCCATTATTTTTATGGGGTGCCTCGAGACTGTCCATGATTTTTTATGAGGTGCCTCGAGACTGTCCATATTTTTTTAAAGGGTGATTTGACTGAAAAAAGGGTTGAGAAACACTGTTCTAATTGTACATTGCAAGCTATACTGAACAATTTCAAGCTGTGTAAAGGGTTCTATGTATAATTCTGCTCCAAACAAACCAAAACCTAAAAAGGTACCATATATACTTGAGTATATGCCAAGTTTTTCAACCCATTTTTTAGGCTGAAAACCCCTCCCCATCGGCTTATACTCGAGTGAGGGCGCCCATCTACAGCTGTTCCTTTCATTACTAAAACAGCGAGTGTCTCCTGCTGTGTTATGCAGTCTGTTCAGCGGCAGTCCACTGTAACAAAGCCCTGCCTCCTCCTCGTCCGTGATAGAGGAAAACTGATACAATGCTGGGAAACTGTATCAGTGTTCCGTCTATCACGGACGAGGAGGAGGCATGGCTTTGTTACAATGGACGGCCGTCAAAACGGACTGCGTAACACAGTGAGAGACACCCGCTGTTTTAGTAATCCAAGGTACGGCTGCAGATGGGCACAATGAGGCTACAAATGGGCACAGTGAGGCTGCAAATGGGCACAGTGAGGCTGCAGATGGGCATTGTTTACCCAGTAGCTGCTGCATTTTCCCACCCTAGGCTTATACTCGAGTCAATACATTTTTCCAGATTTTTGTGGTAAAATTAGGTTCCTCGGCTTATTTTCGGGTCGCCCTAGACTCGAGTATATACGCTAAGTAATATATATTTTTTTCTATTTCCACTTTTGAAGTTGAATTTGAAAACCCCCTTCTATATGTTTGTTATGTGTTCCCATTCACACAGCACACCAAAAATAATAACAGCATAACTAAAACAATTTAAGTATGACGTGTGAATGGGAGCACACAACAAACATATATAGTAGGGACTTCTCAAATTCCACTACAAAAAAATGGAAATGAATCTTAAAAGGCCCCGTTTTAAATTACTCCTTGTTTTTCTTATTCAGAAACACCCTGTGTTAAAAGGAACATACCAAAGTAACAAAAATGAACAGAATAAACAGTTTTTCCAAGGATGTCCACCTGTTAAAGGTTTGGGTATAATGGAAGGATTATGCTTCTGTTCAGAGGAGCTGAGCCTTGTTCTCCTTGGGTGGTCCTGATACAAGGTGCTGCAATGGAAAGCACATGCTAACTCATATTTTCAGGCTTTCTTGGTCATTGCAGATGACCAGCAACAACTGAATGAAAGGCAACTGTGTGTGGTATAAGGTGGCCCTATTGAACAATTTATTGCTTTAATGTAACATTTTACAAAAATGTAAACCATTATTTCATGCAGATATAAATGTAATCATGAAAAATATGATTAAATGCATTTTAAACAAAACTAGTGTTAAAGTGGAACTAAACTCTCCCAGTCAACATTTTTAATCCTTATGCTGCTAGCATTAGTAAATAGATTGGAATTTGTTTTAAACTTTTTTATTTTTTACACTTCTTAAAGCGGACCTTCAGTAATTTTTTCAATTATTTCAAATATTAAATCTTCTGCCCTTGTTGTTTTAACTTTGGATGGTAAAACATTTTTTTTCTGCCAATAAATACCTTATACAGCCCACTTCTTGTTACTTGTCTGGTAAAAAGCCTAGGCTTATTACATCATGCGCAGCTCTCTCTCTCTCACTCCTGTGAGAGTTTGCTAGGAAGGGAGGAGGGATGAGTCATAAAAGAGCCAATGAGAGCCGCAGAGCTGGAGGTGTGCCGCTGTGTGTCTGTATAGATCCAAGAAGTGAACAGGCAGCAGCTTCAGCTGCCCACGGTTAAAATGGTTGCAGCCAGACTCAGTGGAGGGAGATCTCTGCAGCATATTTGGCAAGTACAGAATCACAGTATATATAAAATGATATGCAAAGTGATTGGAGGGAAGCTTCAGAATGGCAGAGATGTTTTTATTACAAATAAAAACTCACAAGTGAGCAGACTGCAGTTCCTCTTTAGGCCCTTGTACACATGGTCGGAGAATTTGTCGGAATGAGTCTTATCGGACCGCGTCGTCAGATAATCCGACTGTGTGTGGTATGCATCGGACTGATTCCGTCCGAATCTCCGTCCGACCCAATTTTCCAACATGTTGGAAAGATTTCCCGACCAACTGGGCCGGACGGACCTAATCCGATCATGTGTAGAACATTTTCATCGGACCAAGTGCCACGCATGCTCAGATCAAATTCCTACATCAAAGCTATTGGCTACTAGCCTGAATGTAGTCCCATTGTAACGAAATTACGTCATCACGTTCTGAAAGATCGGATTTTTCGCCAACTTGGCCCGACCGTGTGTATGCAACAGTTTCGGACACAATCCGTCGGACTAAATCCGACGGGCAAAATCCGACGGATTTGGTTGGCAAAATCTCCGACCGTGTGTACAGGGGCTAAAATTTTACTAAACCCACAACAGTAAAATCAGTGTGTATATGCTTGTTATACTCACTGTGGAACCTAAGGGGCAAATCCTGTGCACAAAGGAAAAGGCTGTTTAAACCTGTCTTATCTGATCCTCCCCTTCTTCCCTTGTCCCCAAGCCATCTCCTGATAAGACAGAGCCTCTTTGGAGTCACACCATTTTTTTCTTTTTCTTAGGAGGGTGCATGTGATTAGGACCGCAGATAGGGGGGGGGGGCACCAATCCTCTTGTAGGGGGCCCGAGCACACAGGGCGGCCCACAGAGGGAGGAGGATTAGTGATGGATGACAATTGTAAAACTCTTCCTCCAGCAGCTGAAAGCTGGTTTCTCCCTGCTGCCAGCTTTTATCTGCTGAGAAAGAGTTGTCCCTCTAATCCCCTTTCTTGTGTGCTCCCCCTCCCATGTTAGCTCTGCTCCTGAGTTTGTTATCTCTGTAACTTTGTTGCTCTCCCTCTGTTTTTCTGATCCCGGAGCTCCAACTGCCCAGCCTGTATATTTTTTCATCCCATTTTTATTTTAATTAACTTTTATCATTTAAATTTAGCAGGAGTTCTGTGAGTTATGTTGTATTTGCGTGTGCTAATAATGATTTTATTGTATTTTTTGTAAAATACAGCATTAATATTTTCTTGGGTGGGGGGGCCTGTCAGGTAGTCTGTACTGGGCCCCACAATTTCTATCAGCAGCCCTGCATGTAATCAGCACAGGGCCAATCAGCACTGTCCAGACAGAGGGTCAGGCAGGCATGTACTGGCCATCGGGACTACCAGGAGTTTCCCGGTGGGCCGATGGCTCAGTGGGCCACTCTGATGTAAGGGGGCTGGTGATAGGACACTCTGATGTAAGGGGGCTGCTGATGGGACACTCTGATGTAAAGGGGCTGCTGATGGGACACTCCGATGTAAGGGAGCTGCCGATGGGACACTCTGATGTAAGGGGGTGCTGATGGGACACTCTGATGTAAGGGGGCTGCTCATGGAACACTCTGATGTAAGGGGGTGCTGTTGGGACACTCTGATTTAAGGGGGTGCTGATGGGACACTCTGATTTAAGGGGGCTGGTAATGGGACACTCTGATCTAAGGGGGTGCTGATGGGACACTCTGTTGTAAGGGGGCTGGTGATGGGACACTCTGATATAAGGGGGTGCTGATGGGACACTCTGATCTAAGGGGGTGCTGATGGGACACTCTGTTGTAAGGGGGCTGCTAATAGGACACTCTGATGTTAGGGGGCTGCTGATGGGACACTCCGATGTAAGGGAGCTGCCGATGGGACACTCTGATGTAAGGGGGTGCTGATGGGACACTCTGATGTAAGGGGGCTGCTCATGGAGCACTCTGATGTAAGGGGGCTGCTCATGGGACACTCTGATGTAAGGGGGCTGCTAATAGGACACTCTGATGTTAGGGGGCTGCTGATGGGACACTCCGATGTAAGGGAGCTGCTGATGGGACACTCTGATGTAAGGGGGTGCTGATGGGACACTCTGATGTAAGGGGGCTGCTCATGGAGCACTCTGATGTAAGGGGGCTGCTCATGGGACACTCTGATGTAAGGGGGTGCTAATGGGACACTCTGATTTAAGGGGGCTGGTAATAAGACACTCTGATCTAAGGGGGTGCTGATGGGACACTCTGTTGTAAGGGGGCTGGTGATGGGACACTCTGATATAAGGGGGTGCTGATGGGACACTCTGATGTAAGGGGGTGCTGATGGGACACTCTGATGTAAGGGTGCTGCTCATGGGACACTCTGATGTAAGGGGGTGCTGATGGGACACTCTGATGTAAGGGGGCTGCTCATGGGACACTCTGATGTAAGGGGGCTGCTCATGGGACACTCTGATGTAAGGGGGTGCTGATGGGACACTCTGATTTAAGGGGGCTGGTAATGGGACACTCTGATGTAAGGGGGTGTTGATGGGACATTCTGTTGTAAGGGGGCTGGTGATGGGACACTCTGATGTAAAGGGGTGCTGATGGGACACTCAAAATGTAAGTGGGCCGGTCTGGATGAAGTCCAGGGCCAAATTTCTGTCCCAGTCTAGCCCTGGGGTCAGGTCTCCAGCAGTCTCATAGGACAGTTATATTAGAATGAAAACTCCTCCTACAAGTTTTAACCAGACACTGAAAGAAGTCACAAGACTGCGGTATACTGCTGATGAGAAAAGGTATTTAGCAATTTATATTTACTAAAATAATTGTGTTTCCAATTGGCCATTAAGTTCGTAGGTTACTGAATTTCTGGCAGATACCTTTGCTTTTCAAAATATATGTAGTCCTTTACTGTTCCTTTTGGGGGTGATTGACGATGACACTATAGATAACTACACTAAATCCCTTTTACATGTCTTTTTCTTTTATGTCAGGAAACGGAACGTGTTGAATTGGACACGTACAGAAGTCCTTAAAGCGGGAGTCCGCCGGGACTCCGCGTTTTTTTTTTTTTTTTTAAAGTCAGCAGCTACAAATACTGCAGCTGCTGACTTTTAAAATAGTGACACTTACCTGTCCAGCGCGCCCGCGATGTCGGCACCCGAAGCCGATCTCTAGATCGACACTCGAGTGCTGCCGCCGCCATCTTGGGTATGGGAATCAGGAAATGGAGCCTTTCGGCTTCATTTCCCGGTTCCCTACTGCGCATGCGCGAGCCGCGCTGCGCAATGAGGACGGTCCCCGCTGCCTCTGGGATCTGTGTGTTTCCCAGCAGGCAGCGGGGCACTTGCGGAAGGGGGCGGGCACTTGCGGAAAGGGGCGTAATGTACGCCCCTTTCCGCAGAGAGCTAGCCCGGAAGTGGGTGCAGTTACCTGGATTATCCAGGTAACTGCACCCCCCTCCCCCCTGAAAGGTGCCAATTGTGGCGCCGGAGGGGGGGAGGAATCCGATGAGCGGAAGGTCCATTTTAGGGTGGACCTCCGCTTTAAATTGTCTGCTTGGAAAAAACGGGTTAATTTAGATATCCCTTTATATAGGATGACATATAAGGGTAGGGGGTGCCCCAAAAACTTTTTTACGAAAATATGGTCCAGATGGGTTGATTCAGATGCAGCGGTGGCTGAGAACTCCTAAAGCAATATGCTAATGATGTTTGTGTATCAGAGCAGAGGTGATCCGGTTAGTTTTCTCTTTTTGCTTTGTTTTAATTGATAGCACTGTTTAGTGTGGTTTTTGTACATTTGCAGAAATAATATTTAATGAAAAAAGAAAAGAACAATGCTATATCTAACAGACAGGTTTGGTGTGTGGTACTCAATTTGGACATATGTTACTCTCTTCCCTGCTTGTGTATTTTTTTTACATATACACTATGGGGGTTATTTACTAAAGGGAAATTCACTTTGCACTACAAGTGCAAAGTGCACTTGAAATTGCACTGAATGTGCGCTTGGAAGTAAAGTCACTGTAGATCCGAGAGGGACATGCAAAGAAAATAAAAAACAGCATTTTAGCTTGCACATGATTGAATGATAAAATCAGCAGAGCTTCCCCTCATTTCAGATCTACCTCTCAGATTTACAGCAACTGCACTTCCAAATGCACTTTAAGTGCAATTTCAAATGCACTTTGCACTTAGTGCAAAGTGGATTTGCCTTTCGTAAATAACCCTGGGACGCCTGCCTTTACACGCACATGAACTTTGATGGTATCCCAGTCTTATGCCTCGTACACACGATCAGATTTTCCGAAAACAAATGTTGGATATGAGCTTGTTGGTGAAAAGTCCGACCGTGTGTATGCCCCATCGAACATTTGTTGTCGGACTTTCCGCCTACAAATGTTGGCTAGCATGCTCTCAAATTTTCCGCCAGCAAATGTCTGTTGTTGGATTTTCTGATCGTGTGTACACAAGTCAGTCGGACAAAAGTCCAAAGTACAAACACGCATGCTCGGAATCACGCATCACTATTGAATTTCCTTTTTATTGGCTTGCCGTACATCTTGTACGACACTACCTTCGTAATTGTTGGCCAAAATTTGTGTGACTGTGTGTATGCAAGACAAGTTTGAGCCACCACTCTTCAAACAAAAATCCATGGTTTTGTTGTCAGAAAGTCTGATTGTGTGTAAAGGGCATTAGTCTGTAGGGTTCAATATGGAGTTGGCCAACCCTTTGCAGCTATAACAGCTTCAGCTCTTCTGGGAAGGCCGTCCACAAGGTTTAGGAGTGTGTCTATGGGAATGTTTGACCATTCTTCCAGAAGCACATTTGTGAGGTCAGGCACTGATGTTGGATAACAAGGCCCAGCTGTCTCTGCTCTAATTTATTCCAAAGGTGTTCAATTGAGTTGAGGTCAGGACTCTGTGCAGGCCATTCAAGTTCCTCCACCCTAAACTCACTCATTCACACTATACTGACAAAAGTATTGGGCCACCCCTCCAAATCATTTGGTGGAGGGGGGATCGTGGTGTGGGGTTGTTTTTCAGGGGTTGGACTTGGCCCCTTAGATCCAGTGAAGGGAACTCTTAAGGTGTCAGAATACCAAGACATTTTGGACAATTTCATGCTCCCAACTTTGTGGGAACAGTTTGGGGATGGCCCCTTCCTGTTCCAACCTGACTGTGCACCAGTGAATAAGGCAAGGTCCATAAAGACATGGATGAGCAGGAGTTTTAGTTAATCTCCTTCAGCCTAGGTTCACACTACTGCGGGATTGATATTGTGCGAGTTCAGTTAAACTGAATTGAGGTTTTTCCAGGTAAAGTGTTACTAAACCTAGAACCTGCATTCACTATATCTGATCTCCCACAGTACACAAAACATGGAAATGCAATTATTTTAGTAAATACAAACTGCTAAATACCCTTTCTCATCAGCAGTATATATCAATCTTGTTCTGTGTCTATCAGTGTCCAGCCAAGCACTGGTTAAAGCTTGTAGGAGGAGTTTTCATTCGGCTATGACTGCCCTGTGAGGCTGCATAATGCCTCCTAACCCTCTCTTTGGACAGTGCTGATTGGCCCTGTGACAATCACATGCACTCTCTCCCCCCAAAAAAATCTCTCTAGCAACACACACCAAACTGAGCATGTGCAGAGTGTCCCCAAGGCTCTGTACTATCAGGAGATGGATTATGGACTGTAGAAGAAGGGGAAGATCAGAGAAGACAGAATCAAACAGCCTTTTTTTTTTTTTTTACACAATGTGGAGGATTAACCCCTTAGGTTCCACAGTGGGTATAACAAACATGCTTTTACTGCATATACAGACTGATTTCACCGTTGTAGGTTTAGTAACACTTTAAGGCCATTTAGTGCACATTAAGTAGTACATTCCTTTTACCAAAGGTAGCATTAGGATACTGGTTGGGTGCATGGTTCCAATGCTAAATGGTATAAGGTCAGTAGATATAAAAACAAGTTGAGTACAGAGCTGAAAGTGTAAGCAGAAGTTTTGGTTGGGGGGGGGGGGGGGGTATGTATATGCCAGCCATAGGGAGATGGGAAAACATGCAGAGTGTGTCATGAATCCACACTAGATATAACTGGTAAAACATCTAGAGTAACCCTATCCTGGGGGCTATAAATATAGGAGTATTGGAAGGGAGAGGAGAAAGAAAAATAAGTGGGATGTAAGACAAGAATTGAAAGGAAAAAGATGGAGAGATGAAAAAGGGGGGGGGGGGGCATGATGGTAATTTAGCATTTAGCTAGCAAGAAAAATGATGAGCGGGAGGAAAAGAAACAATGAGAGAACCCTACAGACTCCTGGGAAAAGAAGGGAACCGGCAAGGGGTGTGGGGGGGGGGGGGGGGGAGTGGGAAGGACCTATTGGGTGGGATATGAGTAAGCAGTAGGGAGAGGAAAATGGGAATCCCCAAGGCAATAGGATTAAGGTAGCGGAATTAGAGTTGAAATAAATGAGCAGTTTGTAAAGATAGCAGCCAGTAGTTAAGCCATAGCTACCATATCAAGAGATACACTATATTGTCGAAAGTATTGAGATGCCTGCCTTCACACGTATATGAACTTTAATGGCATCCATGTCTTAGTCCGTAGTGATCAATATTGAGTTGGCCCACCCTTTGCAGCTATAACAGCAGCTTCAACTCTTCTGGGAAGGCTGTCCACAAGGTTTAGGAGTGTGTCTATGGGAATGTTTTGATCATTCTTCCAGAAGCACATTTGTGATGTCAGGCACTGATGTTGAACGAGAAGGCCTGGCTTGAAGTCTCCACTCTAATTCATCCAAAAGGTGTTATATCGGGTTGAGGTCAGGACTCTGTGCAGGCCAGTCACTCGCTCATCCATGTCTTTATGAACCTTACTTTGTGCACTGGTCCAAATCATTTGGTGGAGGGGAATTATGTCGTGGGGTTGTATTTCAGGGGTTGGGCTTGGCCCCTTAGTTCCAGTGAAGGGAACTCTTAAGGCGTCAGCATGGTGAGACATTTGGGACTGGGGATGGCCCCTTCCTGTTCCAGTATGACTACATACCAGTGCACAAACAAGGTTCCCATAGACACACTCCCATAGACACACTCCTAAACCTTGTGGACAGCCTTCCCAGAAGAGTTGAAGCTACTATAGCTGCAAAGGGTGGGCCAACTCAATATTAAATCCTACGGGCTAGGACTGGGATGGCATTAAAGTTCATGAGTGTGTAAAGGCAGGCATCCCAATACTGGTATTATAGTGTATTTGTGGTGGGTATCATCAAGTATTTCAGTCAAGAAGAATACATTTCTATATGTGGCTCCCAAGTCACTGATGGTGTGTTAAAGTTATTGTCCAGTCAGAATAAAGTAACAGGTTCTCTTGATAGTCCACCTCTTTTGTTACTGATATTTACCATATCTCCCCTGGTGACCTATGTACCTGCCGGGAGTCCTGAGTAGAAAGCCCTGTCCAAGCTCACAGGACTAGGGCCTCTGACATTTGGCCTCTTCAGTGCTAAGCAATGCATTGTGGCAGCAAAAAGAGAGGGGCCCATTCTCCTCTATACCCAAAGATGGCAGATCAACAAGGTGAAGAAAAGTATCATAAAAGAAAGGGAAAAGGCTATCAAAGAACCTGTTACTCTGTCTTCAATGAGCAAAGTAAGTGACAGGTTTACGTTAAATCCCAATGTACCACCTTCGCTCCGGTAATATCACATAAAACATAACAAAAAAAATCACTAAGAAGAGTACTTACCAACCACAACAGCAATGACAGTAAAAAGCACAAAGCCATTCCGCCGTAGGAAGCCCTTGACGTCATCCCTGGTTATGTTTTGCATCTTCTTCTTGGCCATCAGAGAGCGTTGGCGCACACCTTGCTGGAAACGCTCCATCCTGTTTCCCGCTCTTGGATCCTCCCCGTTGCTTTTAGTCATCTGTGCTAAATAAAGATGCCTCTTCTCTCAGTTCGATGGCCACAGAAACTTCCAGTGGATGATCAAACACGGCGGGTCAGCCGCAGCCGAACTGTAACACAACATGTGAATAAACTATTATGAAAATCCATGAAAGAAAGAATCAGCTCATTTCCATCTACTGGGGATGACTGCTAATAGTATTCTCACACATCTCTTTGAAGAAGGTAACATTACATACATCATGCACAATAAAGAAATAAACTACATTGCATTATGAAATAACAAAAAAAAACTGTAAAAAGTGAGGCAAGTATTGCGGTAAACAAGTCTTTGGATTTACATATGGTGATGTGTTCTTCTTCCTTTAAACCCAATTCCAGGAATTACACAATTACCTGCCCTCCACACTGCAGGGGGTAAAATAAATACTCATTAGGTCAAGGAGGTAGATCAATAAGGTGAAATACTTATCTTAAACTTTGCTTCGGTAGGCTTCAGCACTCTCCTCTTCTCTCCAAATCTCCTGGCTGTGGGTGGTCCCTTGCTGTCCTCACATACAATGCAGGGCTACTGGCCCTGCATTGTACTTAATGATGTCAGCATGGGATTTTTTTTATTTTTTTATTAAAGCTGGATAGAAACCAATAAGCTTCTAACCTCAGCTTCAACGATTAAGCTTTGGCAATAAAACCTGGAAGCTGATTGGTTTCTATGCAGAAAAGAGCCTGGTTTTGCACTCTCCAGCTTTAGTAAATAAACCCCCATGCGACTGGTTGTGCTGATTGGAGTAGAGACTTCAGGGGACCAGTGATGGAGGGAGATGGAAGGAGCCTGCCAATGTGAAAAATTAGGTAATACACCATATTCCTCTACCTCCTAAACTTAACAAGCAACTAATCATTGCAGTGCAATGGGGTGTGGGGGTGGGGGATCTGCTACAGGGGGATTTTTGTGTTCAAACCTGGAGATCAGCTTTAAGTGAACCCGTTGCCTTATAAAAAGAGAACCAATGAAGAAACCAAACTGACAATCAACAATACTATGACAGCTGAGATTGAATCTTTTTGTAATTTTTGTGCATCTCCTGGACATGAATTTTATGGAACCACCTTTATACTATATTTAGTAATGTGGTCATCATCCCTGATAAAGCACTGCTTGGATGTGATCAGTTGGTCACGTAAAGATTCAGTTATCTGATTTTTTTATTTTTTTTGAAAGCCTGTGGCGTGCAAAACACACTCCAAAAAACTTCACCCGGTGCATAAAAAATGTGCACACACATAAAGAGTGACACAAAAAAGTGCAATGGGTACACAAGTCCTCTAAGATCAGAGGACCTTGTCCTGAATCCCCCGGGGCGTTAGGCTCCTGACAGGGACAAGGACACTTAAAACTTGGTCTTCCTGGCCGAAACCAGTCAGACCCCGTTCTTTGGAAGGTCTGCCAAAACAGACCCACCCAAATACTAGGTGAGGCTCCCCCGAAGGAAGACCCCAACCCTAAGGAAGAGGGTGAACTAAGCCAGAAGGCCATGTCCACCCCCTCACCAGACTTTCAGGACAGGCCCTAGAACCTGTGACCCTACTCATCACAGCAAACGTGAAAAGTGACAAAACAAGACGTGACAAAACACACACTGAAAATAAATAAAAAGTGGGGAGGGGATAGTGGAGAGGAGAGTGAAAAGGTGGCCATTGTGTGAAACAACGACCAGGCCCTCCGGCCAGGAATAAAAAATTCCTCTGGTCCCAGCCAAAAGGCCCGGCCCAAGAGGCAGGTACTAAAAAAGCGTGTTATGGTGCAGTGACCTTGGTGCCCAAAATCAAAGTGACCCTCACTCACAGTGATTCTTAGGCCCCCCCGGACTGCCACTCCAGGGGCACATTTTATTTTATTTTTTTTAAAAGCCCATGGCGTGCAAAACACACCCAAAAAACTTCCACCCGGTGCATAAAAAAAGTGCACACACATAAAGAGTGACACACTAAAAAGTGCAGACGGGTGTCTGATGTCCTCCACAAGGAAGGACCATACCCTGATCCCCGGGGCGTTAGGCTCCAGACAGGGACTGAGGTACCAGACTCATCAGTGGTCTCCTAGCCGAAGCCAGGAGACCTCCTTTCCCCGGGAGGACTGCCGAAACAGAACCTCCTAGGTACTTGGTACTATGGGGGCTTCCCCGAAGGTAGGCCCCCCCAATGGAGATTAGACCAAGCCAGAAGGCCTATGTCCGCTCTCCCTCAAGACGTTCAGGATTGGTCCGAGGACCGACACCCTACTAATCAAAACGTGAAGTGACAAACGTGACTCACACAACACAAATAAAATAAATAAAAAGTGAGGAAAGGGATAGTGAAGAGGAGAGTGAAAAGTGGCCATTGTGCAATACGACTGGCCACTCCAGGGGCACATACTCCATAGGCTTTCAAGACCGCCCTGACCCACGGTCCAGACCACAGCAGCCCCCACCCCGGACAGGAAGGCATGGAGATCAGGAAGCTTGGTGAGAGCCCTTTACCATCAGGCTCCACCGTCGCTCCCTTCACTCCTTCCTAATTACATTCGGGAAGTACTAACCGCTCCTCCCCCCCTGCATAGGGAGCAGCCGGTTTTCCCTCCCGAAAAACTGCCCGGGGCTAGAACTACCCCAATCCAGACCAGAAGGCCAGGTACCCGACCCTCTGGATCAGACCAGGCAGCATCCATCCTCACCTGGGGCATCCTTCCAGACGGCTCAGACTCGACCATGCATCAGCCCCCAGTTTACTGTCGGGCGGCACGACGTGGCCCCTACCAAAACCGTCCTTCTGGATGCAAATTACACCATCGGAGAGCGCCGCCCAAACCCTCTCGAATAGGGATGGAACAGCGCCTCCTTTGGCAACTGATAAGAACAGATACTACACTTGATCTTAGCCAAAAGGCCGAGAAGCGATATAAGGAGAAACAGATAAGAATCAACCTCATTGACAAGATTCAGTTATCTGATATCAGACTTGGATATGGGATATTTGTAAAAATTAGAAAATGAAAGCAGGACGAAGAAGTGGTAGGGACCAATCAAGTTACATCTTTTGCTCTCTGGGAGGATTAAGTAAGTATACTGACTGGTCACTATTGGAGACAACTCAATTCCATTCCTACTGTCCAGCAAAAGACAACCACCATCCAGCGCAGCATTACAAAGCAAATGCATTAATACATTACATTAAGCAAACATGGCTGCCTCTATATACAGTTACATTTAGAAACTATAAAAGAAGGAGGATTTTAAAACATTAACATATGCAGAAAGTATTATTTACCGTAAAAGTGAACCTGTAGCCAAGCTGCAAACAAGCTTATATTATAGCTGCATGCACTGCGCTGCATGCAATATTTAAGACTCACAGCAGAGTAACGGAAGTCCTTCAGGTGGTTGTATCAATGCCTTATATCACCCTATCTCTTTCCTCTCCCAACAGTGACTTAGCTGTCTCCCAACCTTTTCATTTCGAATGTAGTTCCTTAGTGGGGGAAGAAGGAGAAGCAGGGCTGTCCAACGAAGGACCTGAACAACCTTGGCTCTTTGTTCCTGCCATGAACTTTGAGGATGAATTGCTCCACAGTGCCTTCATGCTACAGAGGTCAGTGTGGGCTTGTTTTAAAGCTCATTGAAATGCTTCTCCAATGAGGCTGAAGGCCCATCCCCATTCTGCTCCCCTTCCCTTTATTTTGTGTTTTTCTTTGTTCTCGAATTGGGTCCTCCGACCTGTCCTTTGGGACCACCTTTGGCCCTGTTGGTCAGGGCAGGTGGTTTATATTGTAGTATACACAAAATGTAACTGTTGATACTGTTATTATTACTGCTATTATTTTTCCCTGCGTGGGAAACAACTACTAGCATTATTGTGTCATATTTCCTTTCTTTTGTCTCAATAAAAAATATTGTACCAAAATATGTAAATGCTTGAATATCCATTCACATGTACAATATAAAAAGCTTATAAAGACTATAATAAGTATCTCCACACACACTTGATGAGAACATGAGAAAGTTTATCCCCACTGCATGGGACAATTTCAACAAGCAAGTAATGTTTTTTGTGTGTGAAGAGCATGGCTAAAACTGGGAGGCACTTATCACCCTGTAGGTTTCCCAAATGTCAGTAGCAAGATGTGGTAATTTATTAAAACCCTAAAACTGGTCACATGTTATGATCTGTTTGTACAATCTTTGTGCAATCCTCTTCAAATTACTGAAAACGACTGTATGTACTGTATGGGCCAATCCACCCATGTTGAGGGCATGTGGTATGGTTCCCCCTTTCCTGACCTGTCAGGCTGCATGGTCGGATAAGGGTTTGGTATGGATGCCCGAGGCCGCCAGCTTGGTAACAATGCAGCATGTTTTCACTTCTAAAATACTGCATGACTTCATATTTTAGTAGCTTTTTTGTGCATGCCAAAATTTTTTTTGAAAACCGCAGAGTAATATTTTACTGCATTTTTTAAGGGCTCCATACAACTTTGTGAATGGAGTCCAATGTCTCTTATGTATATCTATATGCACCAAGGAAGCTCCAGTTCATTGTCAGTCCATTCAGCCACTAGGAGCTTATGAAAATACTTGGAAATTCTGGTCATGGAGAGCACGTGACCCACATTTCCATTTCTCCCATATGACTGCATTAAGTGTGTGAGTAACCAATGGCCGGATGCCAATGCTGTCTAGTTGAGGCAGTAACACAGCCCCTATCCCTGACCAGAACAACTAAAAGCCAACACAGCACTTCTTGCCCCCATGGGCACATGGACCTTGGGAAAGTGATGGAAGGGTAAGTGTAAGCAGTTGGGGAGGGTGGCAGCTAAATTAAAACTAAATTGAAACTTAGAAAATAAAATCTCTAGTAGTTACATAGTTAGTAAGGTTGAATAAAGACACCAGTCCATCCAGTTCAACCTGAGTATCTATAATTGTCCCTATACCTGTTCATTGCACACTCACATTGGTCCCTACCCTTAAGGAGCCCACAAGTAGGCACATACAAATCCCTACATGTTCCTTCACGCACCTAAAAATTCCTTTCATGATTCAGTTTTGTTTTTGATGATACTGTGCATGCACAATGTAAAGTAAGCCCTCAGTGGAGCAAAGTGAAGATTAGTGCCAGGATGGTGCAACTTCAGCATACATGCACAGGTGTTGTACCATCACTGGCCACCTTATGGATATGCAAGAAAGATGCCGGCAGCAGTAGAAAAGCCCCCACCCCTAGTTCCATCGGAATCAAGAGTGCAAACACAAAGATACCCTTGCATTGTCCCATCCCCCACCATAAATGTTAATACTATGTCTAGAGGGTAGAGAAATAGGCTTCTCTATTCAGGAATAAGGTAACATTTTATTGGTTGTTGTGAGTTACTGGTCAAGTCGCTAGGGTTGAGAATTAAGTATTTGACTCCATAGTAATTTAAAGTGCAATTTAAGGGAAAAACAAAAGTATATAGAACATACTGAAGGGCTGACTTGCCAAAGGCATGACTGGCACAGAAACTGCATTTTCTTTCAGCGACTTATGTTGTAAAAACTGCACTAAGTATTATTTTACAAGGTAGTTCAAGACATCAGGTGTTGCGTTACAAAAGACTTTTCACTTTGCAAAGGAGTTTTTACTTTGCAATCAAATTTCCCCAGAGTTTACTGAATAAGGCCCCTTTCACACTGACGTCCCGTTCAGGCCCGCCTGTCAGTTTTTCAGGCGGACCTGAATGGGTGCTCCATAGAGCTCTATGGAGCGTCGGATGTCAGCGGTGACATGTCCGCTGACATCCGACCCGCTCCGATCCGAAAAAGTGTAACGGAGGAAAAAGCTATTTTTCCATCCGTCTGCGGATCGGATCGGGTGACGATGGGCACTGCGGTCCGTTGTCATCTGATCTCCCATAGGGGAGAGCGGCGTTGTGACAGGTCTGTCCCTGCACAGTGTGCAGAGACGGACCTGTCATCTCCCTGCTCAGCGGGGATCGACGGAGTGATCCCCGCTGAGCAAACGGATATCCACGGGGTGGAATAGAACTGATCCGCCCCGTGTGAAAGGACCCTAAAGGTGAAGCTCTGCTGACATCCATCATCCAATCATATGCTATCAAAAATGCTGTTTTTTTTACATTTCCTTGCTTGTGATTGGGTATTTCTTTAAAAATTTCACCAAATTTACTGAGATAAGTAAAAACTCCCTTTCAAAGTGAACATTCGTTCAGTAAATCAGCTCCTTAATGTCAATATACCTCCAGATCAATAGTCCCTCCTGTGACAACAAAATTCTATTTACTGTGTCATGTTCCTAAATCAGTCATTCTCATGTGGAAAGACTAAAAATATAGGCGCTGTGGATGGCCCTACCTCCTTCTCAGCACATGATCACTGTCAATGGTAGGGGTAGACACAAACACAGCATGACTCTCAGCCATGGTCTGTGTGGGTTTAGACAAGTTATTTTTTGTGTTTGGGTGAAGAGATCAGATCATTTGCATATTATTAGAAGACTTTACTGAAGTTTTAATTTATTTAGAAATTTAAATAATTCTGGCTTCAGAGACTAATGCAAAACAATTGATTCTTATTCAATTATGTTTTATATTCGTAAAGCTCTGATTAGTAAAGAGATTTACAGATTGGCTTTCAACTGAATGCACTTATCAAAGTTATACAGGCACAAATACAATCTCTGGAGTCAACCAAGCAGGAAATTTGTGTTGAAGAAAATTAAATCCCCAAATACAGCCAAACTTTCTTTTCTTCTAGTTTTGTATAGAGGAGCCTTTCCAGCTTCTTTTACTATGAAGGAACTCTTGAAATAATTTTTGGGCCTTAGGGAATCCCTGCTCAAATGGTTATATCTACATTACATTTTCAGGGCTGCCATCAGGGGGGACAGGCCATACACATGTAGGAGGCCCAGGTGTCCCGAGAGACCCGGTCCCCAACCATCCAGTTGTTGCTGGGTCCAAACACCACCAGAGCAGCCTGCCCAAATACCCAGTCAGTGTCCCTGCTGCCACAGCATCGTCGCTCAGCAACACCACAGGCTATGCAGCAATCAGAGCTGTCCCTGTATGTACGGCGGCTGTCAGCATCCACCGCTGCTGCCACCTGCTGTTCTCAGTGCTAGCGTTTGGTTGCTAGGACCAACCATGTCCTAGCAACCAATTACATGCTTGCTTCTCCCCCAGGTCCTAGTATTCAGAGGAGGAGTTCCTCCTCCAAACTTATGTGGTCCCAGTACCCAGCCTTTCAGCTTCCACCTGTCCTGTAGCCAACTGCTGTATGAAAGTGCCCTTCTACTTCCTACTCTGATAACCACATTTGAATATATATAATAATAATAATTAATCATTTATAGCAAGCCCATCTTATCTAGTGGATCATACTATATTGAGCTCCACCTTCTCTGTTCATGCCTGTTTATTCTTTCTTTATTCTTTCTGTTATTCCGTATACTGTAAATCAGGGATCCTCAAACTATGGCCCTCAATAAACTTCTTTAACAAGGGAAGTGCCCCTCTACAGTGCATATCATAGAAAAAAATGTAGTAAGAATTGAACTTTAGAAGACTTAACATAACCAAACCTTATGTCTTAATTAATATTCACTTTGTTGACTAATGTCGCGTACACACGACCAAACTTTCCAGCAGACTAGGTCCGACGGTCTTCCCGACTGACTTTTCAGCGGAGTTCCGACGGACTTTCCGAATGAACGGACTTGGCCACAGACGAACGGACTAAGTCCTTTTGAAAGTCCGTTCATTTTGAACGTGATGATGTAAGACGGGAATAAAAAAGGAAGTTCAATAGCCAGTAGCCAATAGCTTCCCTTGCGTCATATTTGGTCTGTCGGACCAGCATACAGACGAACGGTTTTCCCGATAGGAATTGAGTCCGTCGGACAGATTTGAAACATGTTCTATTTCTAGGTCCATTGGATTTTTTAAATGAAAAACATTCGGATTAGCTCACACACGATCGGATTGTCTGACGGACTGATTCCTTCGGACCTAGTCTGCCGGAAAGTCCGATCGTGTGTACGCAGCATTAGGCTTGCTTTTCATTGCAGCTATTTATGCTTACTTGTTCTGAACACAACTGTTGTAACATTCATTGTAATTGATAATGGTGCTTCCAGCACCCTGTTCAAAAGCATTGTAAACCTACTTTTCTTTACCAATAAAATATTGCGGGGGGAAAAAAAATAAAATAAATAAAGTTTCCCCAAAAATGGTGGTAGGTTGGATATGTGCTCCCTTATATTGGCGGTCAGTGGCAAAGATGGCAAAGACTTACCATGGTTAGTAAAAGGTATACCTTGTTGTACTTCTCACTACTAAAGGAATCCCTAGCAAACACCTGGTTGAGAAAGGCTGGTATAAAGTCTCAGGATTTTCTTGTAGGTTGTGTCCCCATTGAGAAGATTTACCCTTAAGTCCTTTCCCTGCAACAGGGTGTCAAAAAGACAGGAAGAGTTTAAACTATCTCTATAATGGCAACAGAAACAGTCATTTGCGTACTGGAGTTAGGAGAGTTTTGTACTAGTACTGGAGTTCTGACTATTACCACTTTTTGTCTGTTCTAGTGACACCTGCACATTCTCAGTTCTACCTATATAACCCAGACTATCGAAAACTACGATGAAAGATTTATCTGGAGTTGAGTTTAAGGTATCTGTTCAAAACTCACAAAAACATATGAAAAAAAACGTATAAACCACAACCATACGTGTAACTAAATCCAGACAGGATCCCAATGCTGCACAGCAACACCGCTGCCAACATAATGCCCCATATTAGGTGGGGCATTATGAGTATGAACACCAAGGGCTTGATTTAGTAAAGGCAAATAGCGCCAGAGCTTAGTGAATGAGGTAAGACTTCACTTTGCAAAGGATACAGGCATACCCCACTGTTAAATACACAATGGGGTTTATTTACTAAAGCTGGAAAGTGCAAAATCAGGCTCACTTCTGCATAGAAACCAATGAGCTTCCAGGTTTTATTACCAAAGCTTAAAGCGGGAGTCTACCGGGAGTTCCGCCGTTTTTTTTTTTTTAAAGCCAGCAGCTACAAAATACAGCAGCTGCTGACTTTTAAAATAAGGACACTTACCCGCCCAGCGCGCCCGCGATGTCGGCACCCGAAGCCGATCTCTCGATCTTCTCTCGGGTGCTGCCGCCGCCATCTTGGGTATGGGAATCAGGAATTGGAGCCTTTCGGCTTCATTTCCCGGTTCCCTACTGCGCATGCGCGAGTTGCGCTGCGCAATAAGGATGGACCCGCTGCCTCTGGGATCTGTGTGTTTCCCAGGAGGCAGCGGGGGACTATCGGAAAGGGGCGTAGATCTACGCCCCTTTCCGCAGAGAGTTATCCCGGAAGTGGGTGCAGATACCTGTACTGTACAGGTACCTGCACCCCCTCCCCCCTGAAAGGTGCCAATTGTGGCGCGGGAGTCCAATGAGCGGAAGGTCCACTTTAGGGTGGACCTCCGCTTTAATTGAACAAGCTGGGTTTAGAAGCTCATTGGTTTCTAAGTGAGCCTGATTTTGCACGTTCCAGCTTTAGTAAATAAACCCCATTGTATACTTAAAAGTGGGGTATGCCTGTACCCAATAACTTGCAAGGAAAATAAAAAAGCAGCATTTTTGCTTGCACATGACTGGATGATGGGAGTTTCTGCTCATTTACTAAGCTCTGGAGCAACTGCACTTCGCAAAGTGTACAGTCTTTTCCCCTTTAGTAAATCAACTCCCTAGAATGTTTGTTGTATCTTGACACATGCAGTGTAAAAATAAATTAGCAGGAATGAAGTATGAACCATTGATCCTACACAGTATAGTAAGTTTTGAATGTCCAGCTACGAGACTTACACCTTGGTACAGTTCTTGCAGCAGGGCACTAGTTTTGCAGCTCATCCATTGAAAAAAACATATTGCATTCTTATGAAAAATGCACAGCGCTCTGTGATTGGAAGATGGGAGATTATGACGTTCATTTGCACCTCCTCCATTCACTGAATGCTTTGCACCTTGGGATAAGACTTCAAGACGTTTTCTCAATGGACAAGCTACAGATCAAGCGACTCACTAAAATAGCTGTACTCCAGCCAGACATGTAAGTCTTAGCCAGGGCCCGTGCTACCACTAGGCAAACTAGGCGCCCGGCCACTGGTTGCTACTCTCTTTTCTCTGCAGCAAGCAACTAAGTCTCAGCATCAGCAGGCAGCTGCCACTCTGTTCACACATAGAGGGTTATTTACTTATGGAAAATCCACTTTGCACTGCAAGTACACTTGAAAGTGCACTAAAAGTGCACTTGGAAGTGCAGTCACTGTAGATCCGAGGGGGACATGCAAGGATAATAAAAAAACAGCATTTTAGCTTGCACATGATTGGATGATAAAATTAGCAGAGATTCCCCTCATTTCAGATCTATCCTTTAGATTTAGAGTGACTGCACTTCCAAAGTGGATTTGCCTTTTGTAAATAACCCCCATAGCGTCAGAGGCGGAGCGGCGGCAGCGGAGCGGCGGCAGCGGAGCGGCGGCAGCGGAGCAGCGTCAGAGGACTGTGTCTGTGTCCCGACTCCTGAATGAATGGAAGCAAGCAAAAATTCATTGATGAGCACTGGTAGGCTGCATTGATGGGTGCTGGTAGGCTGCATTGATGGGTACTAGTGAGACTGCATTGATGGGCACTGGTGAGGCTGCATTTGATGGGTGTTGGTGAGGCTGCATTGATGGTTGCTGGTAGGCTGCATTAATGGGTGCTGTTGGGCTGCACTTGATGGGTGCTGGTGAGGATGCATTGATGGGCATTGGTGAGGATGCATTGATGGGCGCTGGTGAGGCTGCATTGATGGGTGCTGGTGAGGCTACATTGATGGGCGCTGGTGAGTCTGCATTGATGGGCACTGGTGAGGCTGTATTGATAGGCACTGGTGAGGCTGCATTTGATGTGCACTGGTGAGGCTGCATTGATAGCCGCTGGTAGGCTGCATTGATGGGTGCTGGTGGGCTGCATTTGATGGGCACTTCATTAAAAAGGTGGTGTATACATAGCCTGGGCAAAGGGAGTGGAGTCGGGTGGAACCAAGGGGAGGCGGGAAAATGAGGTTTCGCCTAGGGTGTCAAAAATCCTTGCACCAGCCCTGGTCTTAGCTACGGATATTATTATTATTATAAAATGTTGATTTTGGCTGGAGTTCGACATTAACATTTAAAATGCCATGATGCAACATTACCTCCCTAAATGTCTTCACCCGTTCAGCCTGTTTGAAAATGCTGTCATAGACATTGCACAGTTTAAATGAAGACCAACGTCTTTTGATATCCAATCCAATCATTTTAATCAATCAGGTACGTGAAATGTTCATTCAATGCAACACAAATGGTAAATGTGATTGCATCAATCTACTTTCAGTACCAACAATTTATTGAAAAAGTAAACAGAAACAATCAATAGCTCTATACACCACACAATCAGCAAAAGTGATTGGATTTTCTAACCCATCCCATCGTTCTTATCTTTGATAAGAAATGTTGTATAGGTAGCAATGCAAGACATTCCAACTGGGTGGCCTAATCTTTTTCAATGAAACCTTTTCCAACCCTTCTTTTATTTCTAAACAATGAAACATTTTCAATCATTAGTTATATTTTTCCTTCTTTCCTATACACAAGATCTTTTAGCTGCCATTCAGTCAGAAAAATGCCATAAATTCACCTGCCATTGACATTAGGTAAATAGCTGGAGGTGACTGAACTCAAATATTTGTTCTCTAATATTCTCCATTTGTAGTGTATAGTATGTCCTATTTCTCATATTAGTTCCTTGAAAACACATACACGTTAGCAATGCTGTGAGTTTCATTCAATAATCAACTATTAGATTACATAATGTACAACACTGAGTAGCAGCTGGAAATCCAATATAACCCCCTTACATAGAATTCAATGCTGTGTTCCTTTCACTTAAAGATTACTTTTCTGTGGCATTGCATCTGTCAAAGTAGTTCTCATAAGCAGTAAATTCCTAACACTGGCTAAATACACATGAAATACATGTATGAGAGCTGCTTTATCTGCAAAGGATTAATATTTCTGTCCATTCAGTCCTGAGATTTACACAGCTCTGCCACATAATATAACCCTGTCTAGCAAGATAGGCAACCAGTTTTTTTTGTTTTATATGCTGCAGGTAAGTAACACCTAAAGTGGAACTTTACTCTCCCAATAAACGTTGATTATTTTAATCTTCATGTTGCTAGCATTAGTAAATAGATAGGAAGTATATCACTTGTATATTTACTTGTTTTACACCTCTTTTTTTTTTTTACAGTTTCTTCCTGGTTGCTTGCCTAGGCAAATGATGTCTTCCATCCCAGGAGTCTTCAGGAGGGGAGGAGAGGTTTTCCCAGCTAAATACACTCTCCTGCATGCACACTTGTGCTAAGGACAGATGGATTCCAGGAAGTAAATGCTACATGAATCATTTGCCCATACTCAAGATGGCCATGACCAGAAGTGCTAGAGAGGTGTTTTTCAAAGTGATTTCTCAACAAAATAAAGCATGGCGACATGGATGGATGGGGGACTTTGCTATGAATTTTAAAAATGAATTAACCAGTACCCGACCGGCGCACACCGATGTACGTCGGCAGAATGGCACGGGCAGGCGTGCTCGCGTGCCGGTTGGGACCCCCGTGAGTCCAGTCGCGGGTCCTGCGGACTTCATCGCCGCAGGGATACCCGCGATCATCTCATGGGGCGGCTGAACGAGGAGATGCCGTTGTAAACAGCATCTCCCTGTTCTGCCTAGCAACAAGTGACGCTGATCTCTGCTCCATTTGATTGGAGCAGAGATCAGTGTTCACTAATACAAAGCCACGCCCCCACAGTTAGTAACACGCCCCTAGGAACACTTAACCCCTACACTGCCACCCCCTAGTTAACCCCTTCACTGCCAGTGTCATTTACACAGGAATCACTGCATTTGTATAGCACTGATTGCTGTATAAATGACAATGGTCCCAAAAATGTGTCCGATGTGTCTGCCATAATGTCCCAGTCACAATAAAAATCACTGATCGTCGCCATTACTAGTAAAAAAAAAAGATTAATAAAAATGCCATAAAACTATCCAATATATTGTAAACACTTTTGCGCAAAAACCAATCAATAATCGCTTATTGCGATTTTTTTACCAAAAATATGTAGAAGAATACGTATCGGCCTAAACTGAGGGCAAAAAAAAGTTTTTTGATATATTTTTGGGGGATATTTATTACAACAAAAAGTAAAAAATAATGCGTTTTTTTCAAAATTGTCGCAGGGGTGATCAAATACCACCAAAAGAAAGCTCTATTTGTGGGAAAAAAAGGACGTCAATTTTGTTTGGGAGCCACGTCGCACGACTGCGCAATTGTCAGTTAAAGCGACACAGTGCCGAATCGCAAAAAGTGGTCTGGTCTTAAGCCAGCAAAATTGTCTGGTCTGAAAGTGGTTAAATGGTTAAATAGTGTTTTTTGTTGTGGTGCTTACATTCAGTAAAGTTCCTCTTAAACCACTTGCCGACTTGCCGCTGCAGTTTTACTGCGGCAGAATGGCATGGCTGGGCGAAACAACATTAGGTTACGTTGCTTCGCCCTGTGGCCACTAGGGGAGCGTGCGCGCTGCCAGCTGCTCGCCCCCAGAGATGATGCGAATGCCTGGTGGACGCGATAACCACCTGACTCCTGTGATTGCCCGTGACACACCGAGAACCGGGATCTGTGTGTGTAAACACACAGATCCTAGTTCTCTGAGGGGAGAAGAGACTGATCTTGTGTTCATACAAAGTATGAACAGCGATCTGTCATCTCCCCTAGCCAGTCCCATCCCCCTTCAGTTGGAACACAGAGAGGGAACACAGTTAACCCCTTGATCACTCCCTAGTTTTAACCTCTTGCCTGCCAGTGACATTTTTACAGTAATCAGTGCATTTTTATAGCACTGATCGCTGTATAAATGCCAATGGTCCCAAAAATGTGTCAAAAGTGTCCGATGTGTCTGCGATAATGTCACAGTCCCAATAAAAATTGCAGATCGCCGCCATTACTAGTAAACAAAAAAATAATAATAAAAATGCTATAAATCTATAGCCTATTTTGTAGATGCTATAACTTTTGCACAAACACGTCAATATACGCTTATTGCGATTTTCACGCTAGGGTGCTTTTCAGGCATTTTAGCGCTAAACATAGCACCTGTAAAGCGCCTGAAAAGTGTCTCTCAAGCCACCCCAGTGTGAAAGCCCGAGTGCTTTCACACTGGGGCGGTGCGCTTGCAGTGCCGCAAAAAAGTCCTGCAAGCAGCATTTTTGGGGTGGTGTGGGAGTGTTGTATACACTGCTCCTCCACCGCTCCTCCACCGCTCCTACCCATTGAAATGAATGAATGCCGTTCTTCAGCAGCGCTGCAAAATGGGTGTTTTATCCCTTTCCTTGGCCGCTAGCGGGGGTTAAAAGCATCCTGCTAGCGCCCGAAAAACGGCGCTATAACAGCAGTAAATCGCCGTAAAACTAGCGCCGCTTTACCACTAAGGGGCCCGCCACCCCAGCATGAAAGGAGTCTTAATGTACAGTCATGTACAGGACTGTGGGCCTCTCTGTAGACTTGTTATGCAACAATTCAAAATTGCCTTAAACATCAATCAAAATCTACGTTCAGATACAGTTGCCAAACCTGTCAAGTTGTTTTTTCATGAATGTAACAACTATACTGATCATACACCTGCTTACTTACATTTACCCTTTGGCTTATTTAATAAAATAGTGGAATTTGCAGTGACTATGTGCAAAGGGCAATATGTTTTATAATCTTGGCATATGTCATAGTTTATAAATGTAATTATATTAATTTGAAACATGATAACTTGATGATTATTGCTGTACTAATTTCCACTGTGTCTGAATTACAGCTTCATTCATCCATAGAGATCTTTAGGTATATTTACCTAATGGGGTTGATTTACTAAAGGCAAATAGATGATGCTCTGCTGACTTCCATCATCCAATCATGTGCAAGCAAAAATGCTGTTTCTTTTTTAAATTCTTCCTTGCACACGATTGGGTATGCTTTGCAAAGTGAAACTTTACCTCATTTACTAAGCTTTGGAACAACTGCACTTTGCACAGTGCACAGTCTATTTGCCTTTAGTAAAGAAATCCCAATAAGTGCAGAGCCACGATGTGCACCTGCAAAATGCAGCTCACTGTTCCCTTGAATGATCCTTATGTAATGCCAACAGCAATGGTACATGCATAGAACAACTCAAAGCAAACAACTAGAATTAATTTTCCAAAAGAGAGATCAGTGAAAAATCAATTGGCTTTTGTTATGGCAAGCTGTCATTTACTCATTGCATCACTAAGATGAATCCCAACCAGGATGCCACCTGCATGGAGTTTGCATGTTCTTCCTGTGCTTGTGTGGGTTATTTCTCACACTCCAAAAACAGGCTAGCAGGTTAAAGCAGTATCAAAAACAAAAATGTAATATATTGCAACTTACCAAACTTCAATGTGGAAGACTAAGATCGATCTAACTATGCTTAAAGTGATTTTAAATGATCACCTTGTAAAAAAGCCCATTCACTTTAAAATTGAAGGCAAAACATTTGTGCATGATATAAAAAACATAATAAATACCCCCCCCCCCCCCACACTATTTTTAAAAGCGATCACATTCCCTCTGTTCTCAGCTGCATAAGAGCTGGGGGAGGAGAAGCAACAGTACACTAATCTTCCCATTGAAAGGCTGTGCATCGGGGGGGGGGGGGGGGGGGGGTGTATGGTATCAGGACAAGTCTAATCATTGAGGTTGGGTTCGCGCTTGAGAACACAGCAGATTCACCATTTCAGGTCCAATTTCTGCCCAAATTCTGGGCTGAATACGGACCTGAAATGGACCAAAAGACGCACAAAAGACGCACAGGGATCCTGTGAAATTCGCACCGGAGCCGCTGCGGAGATGTGTGAACCTGCTCCATAGAGAGCCAGTCACAATCTCCTGCTATGCAAATTTGATGCAGGGAAACCCTCATCCCATTTGCAATAGTGTTAACCCAGCCTGAAGGAGAGCAGGCTGAGTTCCCAGCATAGCTAGAGAACTGACCACAATGTGTTTTCCTGCTTAGTGTGGTCAGTTTTTAATAGGAAAGCAGAGGGACTGGCAAGAACACCAGGGATTTGACACAAAGGAAGCAATACAAAGAGAACAGCATGCTTTCTCCTACAAGTACATGGTACAGCAGGCACATATCAAAAATATGAAATGCTGGGGTAACAAAAACTTTAAAACTTCTTCCATCCCTCTTTAAAATTCTATTCTAATTACATCTATGAAAGTGAGATGCATACACTAATGCCCCGTACACACGATCCGAAAATCGTACGGAAAATACCGCTTTCGAAGCGATCGTACGATAATCGGATCGTTAGTACAGAGCTTTCGAGAGCCGATTAGGACAGTACATCCGATATTATTCTATCGGACATGCACGGAAAATTTTTTCGTACGATGCCAGATCGCATGATTTTCGTTTAATCAGTACAGCTATCGTTCGAAAATGCAATACAAATGCATTACAACACATGACATCACTTCCGAATTTTTTTTCTGTCGTGCGGGAATTTTCGTGACTTTAGTAAACTCATCAGATTCGATCTGAGATTAGCATGCAATAAAAAACGGACGATCATTCGTCCGATAATCTCATCGTGTGTATGGGGCATTAGCTATTCTCAGGGCAGTGATAATTGGCTCCTGGAGGCTGGCTTCAAGGGAGAGGAGGGACAGCCGACAACGGATGCCCCATAGCAAGCCTATGGGTGATGTCACCGCCCACGCCCAGGCATTGCAGCCACTGTCAGTGCTCTCCCTTGAAGCAGGCAGTTGGGGAGATCACATGACTAGACTTGAGCTCTCCAAGAATAGATAAGTATAAGCATCTTTCTTCTACAGAGTAATTCAAATAGACTTAGAAGGGGTGGGAGCAGTTGTAAGCTTAGTTAGATAAAACTTATCAGGTGCATTTTAGCTGCATTTTTGAAAATCTTGTTTGCTGCATTTTTGTTGCACTTTTCAAAACTGCACCGAAAACGCAGCTCCCCATTGAAATGAATAGAAAATGTATAAAAAATGCATCAAAAACGCATCAAAAACACAGTGCGGTTGCGTTTTTGGCTAACTTTTTGAGTCGCATGTCCATGTTTCACAGTTGTATGCTGGAGGTCAGGCGACCACAAAATGCATCGGAAGCGCATCACAAACACATCAAAAATGCGTATGCACATTTTTTTTATGGAGCCCTGTGAAAGCAGCCCTAGATGGACTTTACTAACAAAAAAAGCTGAGCACCAGCTAACACTTTAACCACTTGCTGAACAGCCGCCGCAAATTGTACTGCGGCAGAATGGCGCGGCTCGGCAAAACTACGGTATGTTATGTCACTTCGCCCTGTGGCCCCCAGGGGCGCATGTGCGTGTCCGCTGCTTGCTCCCAGAAAAAATGCGATCGCTGCTGACACATGGACTACTGGGATCTGTGTGTGTAAACACACAATTTTTGGTTCTCTGAGGGAAGAAGAAACAGATCGTCTGTTCATATAACGTATGAGCAGCAATCTGTCATCTCCCCTACACAGTCCCATCCCCCCTTCAGTTAGAACACACACTAGGGAACACAATTAACCCCTTGATCGCCCCCTTATGTTAACCCCTTCCATGCCAGTGAAATTTTTTTCAGTAATCAATGCATTTGTATAGCACTGATCGCTGAATAAATGCCAACGGTCCCAAAAAAGTGTCAAAATTGTCCGATGTGACGGCCATAATGTCGCAGTCCTGATAGAATCAATAAAATCGCAGATCGCCAAAAAAAAAAATTAATAATAAAAATGCCATAAAACGATCCCCTATTTTGTAGATGCTAAAACTTTTGCGCAAATCAATCAATATAAGCTTATTGCAATTTGAAAAAAAAATATGAAGAATACATATTGGCCTAAACTGAGGAAAAAAATATTTTTTTAGTATATTTTTGGGGAATATTTATTATAGCAAAAAGTAAAAAATATTGAGTTTTTTTCAAAATTGGCACTATTTTTTTGTTTATAACACAAAAAACAAAAACCACAGAGGTGATCAAATACCACCAAAAGAAAGCTCTATTTGTGGGGAAAAAAAGGACCTCAATTTTGTTTGGGTGCAATGTTGTATGACCCCGCAATTGTCAATTAAATCACTGCAGTGCCGAATCGCAAAACATGCTCTGGTCAGGAAGGGGGTAAATCAGTTACAGCAACAGCTTTTTCCCCTTTCGGGATAAAGGTGTTACATAAATTAATAAGCACCCCCCATCAGTGTTAAATAATTTGTCTTAACCCTCTAACTGCTACTTTTGCTGGACATCTTGGTCTGTTAAAAGAAGTTGAAAAAATAACAGACTTACTGTTCAGATCAACAGGTGACAGTAAAGGAAAAAACGCCTAAATAAAGAAAACTAATGAAGCCACCTCCTCTATGATTTGGTAAGCTGCAATATATACTGTATTTTTGTTTTTGGGTATAATACCGCTTCATTTCCTGAATGTATAAATTGGTCTTAGTATTTGTATGTATGCATATGAGATAGGGACCTAAGGCTGTAAGCTTCTTTAAGGCAGGCACTGATGTGAATGCACAATATATGTAAAGTGAGTAAACTGTTCATGCGTTATAGATACCTGTAATACATGAATAAGTACATTTGTATATGTGTTTTCCTTTTCAAGCTTTTACCTCTGTCCACAGCCTAATCCTATAACGTTCTTATATAAACAGCACATTTTCATGGTTTGCATTTGCCTTTTCTGAAGGAGGAATTCACAAATATGGGTAAGGCTTTATTAAATAACATTGGGGTCAATCCATGTTTGCTCACTTGCTTTGAATTAGTGATAAAACAAAACCATTGTGTCTTAACTTCATAGAGAAGAACTGCGTCAAGCTAGGATTTCCCAAAGTTTTAAAGTGAACCTGATTTATTTTAACCAATCACTGGCAGGAGAAGTTTCTGTTTTCATTTTTATGATTGGATTGTTTAAACGAACAAACTTTAAAGCTGAACATCAGGTAAATATAAAAGACCTACCCTTTGCCATTGATTTACTAAAGGCAAACAGACTGTGCACTTTGCAAGTGCAGTTGCATATTGCAAGGGAATTTGCTCCAGAGCTTGGATGAAGGTGAAGCTTGAAGAATATCCAATCACATGCAAGGAAAATAAAAATGTTTTTGTTTGCTGATGATTAAATGATGGAACTCAGCAGAAGTTTCCCTTATTTACTGAGCTCTGGAGCAAATTCCCTTGAAGAGTGCAATGTTGCTTGCAACGTGCACAGTCTATTTGCCTTTAGTAAATCAACCCCATAGATTCACAGAACTTTAAGCACCACATCCTTTAGTATTCTAAATGCTTCCAATGCCTTAGCAATGCCCTACAGGGCTGATTTACTAACGTGACCTGTCTATTCCAACTTCCCCTGAACCTGATTTCTGGAGTGCAACCACACTTGCAAAGTGCACAGTCTATTTGCATTTAGTAAATCAACCCCATAGTTTCACAGAACTTTAAGCACTTCATGCTTTATTATTATAAATGCATCCAATGCCTTAGCAACGCATTACAGGGCTGATTTACTAAAGTGACCTGTCTGCTCCAACTTCCCCAGGACCTGATTTCTGGAGAAAATTCCCTTGCAGAGTGCAACCACAATTGCAAAGTGCAGTCTATTTGCCTTTAGTAAATCAACCCCATAGATTCACAGAACTTTAAGCACTACATCCCTTACTATTGTAAAGGCATCCAACGCCTTAGCAATGCTTTACAGGGCTGATTTACTAAAGTGACCTGTCTGCTCCAACTTCCCCAGAGCTTGATTTGGGCATTTAAAGTGAAATCACTAAGTTGAGAATGAAAGGGGTCATGCAATCATTTTCCTTCAACATTATCAGCTACAAAGCTGCTGCTCCATCAGCATCACTCATCAGCAATAAATAAAAGATTGTTGCAAATGAGAAACAGATTTTGAGAAGCGACTGGCTGAATGTTCACAATTCTAACAAGTTTTTGGATAATACGTAACAGCAGCTCCAGCCATTCCTATCAATGAAAGAAGCTAGTGTTTGCTAAAGAAAAAAAAAAGAACCAAAAACAAACAAAACAAAAAAATGACAACAAAGTGATTAGGAGACAAAAATAAATACAAATGTTCCAGTCTTGCAGCAGTCAGCTGGAATGTGAGATCTATAGAACTGCTATTTATGTAACACTTCCACTACGGAATGCAGGACATCCAAGTCCTTATTCACAAATCACTCTACAAATCTGATGAGAGATGAAGAATGACTTACCTTAGTGGGGAGGAGATGAGTACAGGAGCCCAGAGGAGACCCAGAAGACAGACTGAACTTGGGAGCATGTGTTCCCCTGCAAACTACTGTGACTGCATGACTTAAGGAAAGGGGAGGAGACCAGAGGGGGGGGGGGGGGGGGGGAGTTAGAGAAAAGTTCTAGCTGGTAGAATAGGTGCTCTGCTTCTTGAATATTGATCAGCTTTGGTATCCTTGCTTTTTTTTTCCTTTTTAGACCACTTTCATGCTTTGTCAGATATGCTTTACATGGAATGCCAAAACCTCCGCCTAGAATTTTGTACCAAAATTCAGGATCCTCTTAGAATAGTCTTTGGTTCTATTGCACACATTCTAGAAAAACAAAAGTTCTTTACATGGAAATCTGAACCACATGAGTATGCAAACCTAGCAGTAGCTGAATGGAACTACAGTTGTGTTGCAATTTATTTTATGTTTTATGCATAGAGTACGCTTTTTTTTAACCCTTTAAGCGAGTTCTTGACTATAATGGTCTGGCTATTGACCTGGTCATTCATTTGGACAACAATGAACAGATCTTAAAGGCCAACTCATGTCAACTTAAAAAAATGGCCCAAGCTGCAAAGGTTAATTGTTCTTTGAAGTTTAGGGTAGGAGTTTCCAATTTTCTCAATAAATGGATCGCATCACATGATAAAAAAAAAAGTTTTTATAAATGAATGAGTAAAATTTAAATAATTGAAAAACTTTTCTTTGAATCTTTTTGTAATCAGTATGATATGATTCAGAACAAGAGAAAGCCCATCTTGGGCTGAACCTAATTGCCTCATTCACATACCATAGCTTGTGTTGGTAGGGTTTGTATCTGCATATGTATGTATATTAATATGTTGTTCTTGTGAGGATTTTATGGCTATGAATGAATGAAATACTTGTATAGTGCACAATGCGAACTGAATCGCCTCTAGGCTATGATTAAAGGGGTTGTAAACCCCCGTGTTTTTTCCATATAATGCATCCTATGCACCTTCTGTCATGCAGCAGCCACCCAGACCCCCCGTTTGACTTACCTGAACCCATTATTTCTTGCTCTAGCCGGTGTCTCATGTCCTGTTTGGATAGATTGATAGCAGAGCAACCATTGACTCCCAGTGCTGTCAATCAAACCCAATGACGTGGGCACCTGGGCGAGTCCTGCTGTCTGTGTCAATAGACACAGCAGCAAGACATGGGATCGTGCCTGCATGGGTGTCCTGAAGGAGAGTGGCTCTCTAATGGGGCACTCAAGAAGAGGAGGAGCCATGAGCGCTGCCAAGGGACCCCAGAAGAGGAGGATCGGGGCCACTGTGTGCAAAATCAACTTCACAGAGGAGGTAAGTATGGCATGTTTTTTATTTAAAAAACAAAACAAAATGAGGGTTTAGTAACCCTTTAAGGCTACATGCCGAAACGCATAAGCCCTGTATTATTTTGTACCACACCTGTCTTAATAAATGTATTCATTGAAAAATATTGAGCTTCCCGCTTTCTTTAATCTACAAAAGGTAAAGAACACTAGTTAAAAAAATCTGTGTCCCCATCAGAGTCCCTCCTTAGTTCATGATCCCATGAATCTCCCCTTACACCAGGGTCTCCATTAGATTCCCTCATTACATAATCATCCCCAGCAGAGCCCCCCTTATATCCGGGTCCTCAGAGTCCCCCCCTACATCAGTGTCTTGATCAGAGTCCCCCCCCCCTTACATTAGTGTCCTATCTGGCCTGTGCTGGAGACTGTGTGGGACAAGGGGACACCAAATGATCTGAATATTCCATCTTTGTAAAAATCAGCACAAAGGACATTACTTACAGTCAATGAGATGTGACAGTTGTTCTGCTGGCTGTAGATTCAGTTGAAATCTTTCGTCCTAGAGCTCCCCCCACCTACGCTGCCATAATCTTCCAGCGCCACAGGGATTAATAGTGGAATCTACCTATCTATCTCTCTATTTAATATATGCACTCATCAAGAATGTCGATTATGCTCCCCCCTCCATTCATATAATCCATACTATAACTTCTATCAATAAAACACGCTCTATGAATGGAGGAGAGTCGGATAAATGAAAAGCCACCTCTTCCATTCATAGATAGTTTTTTATTCATAAAAGCTATAGTACAGCTTCTATGAATGAAAGAGGTGGGCAGAAAGGGGCAGGCATAAATGAGTGCATATGACAGGTCCCTCAGTTCTATTAACCCCCACAGCACCAGAAGATTACAGCAGTGAAAGTATGGTTGTGGGGGGGGGGGGGGGGGGAGAATATCAGAGGATGGAAAATTTCACCTAAAGCCAACAGCAAAAGGGTCACATTTCACTGACTGTAAGTAAAGTTCCTAGTGTTGATTAAAAAAAAAAAAAAATTCTTGACTAAAACTTACTTTAAAGTATATCTAAACCCAAGAACAAAAGCTACATGCATTGCAACCTACTTTTCCTTTAAATGTTTTGGCTGAATTCTTTTTCTTTTTGCAAATGTTTTCATCTTTATTTTCACCTGGTTATCCTGCCAGGAACACACTTTCAGTCCCAGTGTGACAACCATACTGTATCTAGAAGGAGCAGCGTTGTCACCCTAGGAAGAAGTGTTTTCCTGGCAGGATCACCAGGTAAAAATAAAGAAGAAAAAAGTGTGCAAAAATAGACAGGGCTCTGTAACTTACGCATGTATTTGCAAATGTGTGCAGACTAAACCCTCTGTTTTTACCGCATACTGTTAGAATGGATAATTTGGTTGTTTTGCAGGCTGGTCGGTAAGTTGAGCTGGGAATTTCTCTGGTTTTATTTTGCATGTGTTGCCCTTCCATGTTCTCTTTGCTGTGAAGGCCAGTTATAGGTTGGAGCAGTGACCATGTGTTTGTACTGTTCAAATATTGACGAGGGGATGTACTGGACACCTTTGCTGCCATTGTGCTGTATGCTGGGTGTCCAGTACCCCCCCTGTGCTTTTAAGGTGAGGTGGGCTACCTCCAGGCTCACCTGCCCTCTGTCTATCCATTATAATGCATGTGCTTTTACTATGGAGGCTCTCAAAATTAAGAGTTAGGACTACAGAAAATATTGGGGTGCCTTGACAGGGCTCTGCAGCTTATGCATGTACAGTATTTGCAAATGTGTGCAGACTAAACCCCTGTTTTTACTGCATACTGTTAGGATAATTTGGTTGGTTGCAGACTGGTCGGTAAGTTGAACTGGGAATCTCTTTGGTTTTGTTTTGCCTATGTTGCCTTTTGATTTGCTCCTTGATGAAAAGGCCAGTTATAGGTGGGGGCAGTGGCCATTTATTTGTAAGACTATATAATTCCTAACATAGGGGGAAGTGTTTTATAGTCAGTAGAGAATACCAGGAACAATGTTAACAGATATCAGAGAAAAAGAACCGGGAGTTATTAGCTCACAACATTTGTGGCTGAATGAATTGTATTTGTTTTTGCACTTGTTGAACAGGTATAACAAAGCGCTTTCAATTGTGTATTGAACAGACCAGAAAAAAGAGAAAATAACATAAATGTATTGTTGACCTTTCCTCCCTTTCACTAAAAGTTACTCATGCATGCATCTCTTTATGCTGACATCAAATAATCTTACAGTCTTTTGTTAAATTGAAGATTTTTGATATTACTTACATTTTATGTCTACCAACTTCCTGGTCTATTGAGGTACTGGTGACATAGCCAGTACCTCACAAGGTGCCATCGGAAGGTCTACATGATCATTGGTTTCCAAGGGAGATCTCACCTAATCTCACGGATGTACTGGTTCTCGGTCTACTGAAACTAATAGGGTGTGTTGGGTGTGCTAACTTTCTTAGGCCGAGTGTGTGCGGTTCAAAATTGAATGTGCTCTATTTATTTTGATAGCAGGTTGTCTTGCGCTTGTGTCAGTTCTTGGTCTATTGAAGCTTATAGGGCATGATATTGTGCCCTATAGGGCATTGTGCTGAAGGGGTCTGCCATTGCAGGCCTTCTACTGATAATGCAAATGTGTGGCAGAACAAGCACTCTGTAAAAACGTTTTAGGATTATTTTTCCCTATACAGGGTCAGTGGCTTAAAACGTTTTGAAACCAACAGACCGGCATAGTAGCCAAGGGACTAACATTCACAAAGATAGGATCAGCAATGGCAGGCTACACACTTTAGCCATGATAGGTGTACTGTAAATCGTGTGACTCTAATCATTAAAAACTCATATACAGTGTAACATATTAATGTCAATACCTGGTGATCCTGCCATTAAGGTCCTTGTTTGGTCACTCCCTGTTATATGGTGAAAAAAGCTCTGTCCCTGTCTCCCATTTTTGCTCCTGCATTGTCACTCTGTCACATGGGCTTCCAGAGGAGACTACAAGTAGCAGTTTAAACATACATGGTGAAAGTATTGTCCCCATCTGAAAACCCACCCTGACAAATGTCATGCAGAGAGCCATGGCTAGAATGCATGTAGCACTGAGATGCAATAAAGAATTTGATAAGTACATATGTAGTGGACCAAACTTTCAAATGTTATAGTTGTGGGACAGTGGCGGCTGGTGAAGTTTTAAGATGGGGGGGCGCTAGACCACACCCACTCTTTTGACCCATCCTACTTCTCATAAGCCCCACCCATTATAGAATCCACCAACTCCGTCCCCTGTAGTACATCATAAACAAGACTGTACATTATACACAGGGCTCTATACTTCATATACCAGGCACTACATTATAGACAGGGCTCTGTACATCATATACCAGGCTCTACATTATACACCAGGTTCTAATGACACATCAATATGTCTGACAGCCCAGCCACACTCCTCGTTCACCAGAGAAAAAAAAACAGGAAACACAAAAAAGGTGCTCGGGAAACAGCAATAGGCAGAGGTCACCGCAGACAATGAAGTACAAGAAAGCCTAATAAAATAAAACAAATACAGTCATCACATTTAGTGACTGCAATAATGCAATATCTTACATGTTTGCCTTTGGTGGTGGGATCAGAGGGATGGTGATGAACAGAGACAGAGGGATGGAGGTGGGGTGGGGAGTTGGATCAGTGGTGGGTGGGATGGGATCAGGGACAGAGGGATGGATCAGGGACAGAGGGGTGGTGGGATGGATCAGGGACAGGGGGATGGTGGGTGGGATGGATCAGGGACAGAGGGATGGGTGGATGGATCAGGGACAGAAGGATGGTGGGATGGATCAGGGACAGAGGGATGGGTGGGTGGGATGGATCAGGGACAGAGGGATGGATGGGTGGGATGGATCGGGGACAGAGGGATGGATGGGTGGGATGGATCAGGGACAGAAGGATGGTGGGATGGATCAGGGACAGAGAGATGTTGGGTGGGATGGATCAGGGACATAGATATGGTTGGTGGGATGGATTAGGGACAGAGAGATGGTGGGTGGGATGGACCAGGGACAGAGAGATGGTAGGTGGGATGGATCAGGGACAGAAGGATGGTGGGATGGATCAGGGACAGAGAGATGGTGGGTGGGATGGATCAGGGACAGAGATATGGTTGGTGGGATGGATCAGGGACAGAGAGATGGTGGGTGGGATGGACCAGGGACAGAGAGATGGTAGGTGGGATGGATCAGGGACAGAAGGATGGTGGGTGGGTGGGATGGATCAGGGACAGAGAGATGGTGGGTGGGATGGATCAGGGACAGAAGGATGGTGGGTGGGTGGGATGGATCAGGGATCAGGGACAGAGAGCTGGTGGGTGGGATGAATCAGGGACAGAGAGATGGTGGGTGGGATGAATCAGGGACAGAGGGATGGTGGGTGGGTGGGATGGATCAGGGATCAGGGACAGAGAGCTGGTGGGTGGGATGAATCAGGGACAGAGGGATGGTGGGATGGATCAGGGATCAGGGACAGAGAGATGGTGGATGGGATGAATCAGGGACAGAGGGATGGGTGGGCGGGGGGAGGCTTCATATGGGCTGTGTGTTTAACAAGAGCCTCCACTGACACTGCCAAACCGAGACACAGCAACACCAGTGGAGATAATAGAAGCACTGACGATCAGCACTTGTTAAACACACAGCCCGTGTGAAACCTCCCCCTCCATCCATCCTGTAGAAATAAGGAGACCAGCTTTGTGTGATCGTCAGTGATTCTAATATCTCCACTGGTGTTGCTGTGCCTCGTTTGGCTGTCAGTGGAATCATTGAGCTCTGCCCCCCTCCTGTGGATTTCCAGCATCTACCTTGTTGAGTTTCATAGCGGCAAGTGCAGGAGTTCACTCCTCCGCTCCTCTGCTCGGCGCACTGGTCTGACACAGGGAAAACCGGAAGTGACAGACTAACTAGTCTGTCACTCAAAGCACATAGTATAGTAAACCTATGGGCGCCGGGCGGATGCAGATCGGCACTTTTCATTGCGCCACAAGGCGGGTTAAAACCCTGCAAATGAAGCGCCGTGTCTGCAATCTTGTGATTGCGTTGACGTGGCGCTTCACATAGTGCACTGTGTCCAGCGCTGCACTGTGTCCGGCGCTCGTACACAGTGCCATTTGAAAAAAAATATTTTTTTTTTTCAATTTTTTTTGTGACTGCCTGGAGGGGGGGGGGGGGGGGGGCGGCGCCCGGGGGCCCCCTATGGACGGGCCGCCACTGTTGTGGGATGGATTGTTGTGGTGCAGTAGGCTGAGCATTGTCTGCAGCATTCCCTATTTTTTGTGGATTTAAGGAGAGCTATTGAGACGTAGGCAGAATGCTACTCAACATGACGCAATGGGGATAATTTACTAAAACTGGAGCGTACAAAATCTGGTTCAGCTCTGCATAGAAACCAATCAGCTTCCAGGTTTTATTGTCAAAGCTTAATTGAACAAGCTGAAGTTAGAAGCTGATTGGCTACCGTGCACAGCTGCATCAGTTTTAGAAAATCAAACCCAATGTGACTGCTTTGACCTGAGCTCGTATCTATCCATTTCTCTTGTCTATCTTATATCAGTCCTAGAAAAAAGGAGAAAATTCTTGATTAGATATGCTATACTGGGGGAATTACTCCGTATTGGTGTCACTAAGGAAAGTTTACAGGGGTCAAATGACTATAACATTAATAATTCTTTATGACTTTCTGAATGGCTCTCAAAAGGTCACATGTTTGGGTAATAGAGGGAAATTCAACATCTTATCTATAGGTTGTAATTAATCAGAGATCGCCATTACCTATTTAATTCATTAATAAAAACATTATTCTTGAAATATTTTATTTTAGCTAAAAGCCAAAAGTCAATTTTGGTTAGCAAACTTTAAATCACTCTCATAAGTCTTTGTCCCTGATGACATTCACCAGCTAAACTCTACAACAAACATACACAGAATGCAGTCTCATGCATGGATGGAAGCTGCTTAACCTTCAGGCTGGGTTCACACTGCTGCGGCTACGAGAACCGGATGTGATTCGCACCGCACTGCAGTGCAAATCACATCCGATCTCTGTGCGATGCGAGTTCAGCCCTACAAATAGTATGGCTGAATTCGCATCGCACCCGCCCCAAACTCAAAACCCTTTTTTTGGTCCGCAGCAGAATCGGTTCACACCATGCGATCCGATTCCTGTCCGAGTTTGCAGATCGCACTGCGATATGCGAACTGATCTGGGGGTGTCATTAACATTTCACTGACACTCCCAGCAGTTCGCATAGGGCAGTGTGAACTGCCGCCGGGAGGCATGGGATGCGGGAAACCGCCGCGGATTTGCGGCGTTCCCGCATCGCTGCAGTGTGAACCCAGCCTCAAACATGTTCCAAAGTGTGTGTGGAAAGCATAGCATCAGAAGATGCCAAGGCCTTTTTTTTAGTTTTGGATGGAATGGCTAAAGGCTAAAACCCCTATGAGCTTTTTTGGGCTGTCTGCATCACCACTATGAAGATTCACTCTCTAAACAGATTCAAATGGTTATGGTTGTTAGCTGAACAGGGGATGAGCAGAAAACATTCAATGGAGATATCCATTCCAGTGACAGCTGTCTAAAGCTTCATGCGCACACAGTCTACTTTGGCCACCAGCGATTTTGCAGCGGTTTGGATCTTTTGAAGGCCGGTGTTAAAAATGTTCCTATCCTGAACGCGATTCTTCTGCATTCAGGAGAGGAAGGTTGAGGAAGTTGAAGCTCCCCTAACTGCAGCAGCTCATAAACAACATGAACACACAGGCTTTTATGGGGTTGGGTTTAGGAGCTTTGGCAAAAAAAAAAAAACGCTAAAAGCTCCTAAGCTCAAGTTTAGGAGCTGTAGTGTACATGAAGCCTAAGAGGGTGTTTCCCTTCACTAAGGAGATTGTTGTGTTTCCAAGACAGGAAATAAGGGACTTCTCCCGAGCCATGGCCATCCTCTGGAACTCACTACCCCAATCTGTCAGAATGCCTCCAAAGTTATCCACTTTTAGGCAATCCCTGAAAACTTTCCTCTTCAGAGAAGCCTATCCTGCATCCATCTAATAACTGCACTATTTTCTCCATTAGCTCATCTCCCACAGCTATTACCCTTTTGTATAACTTGACCCTCCCTCCTAGATTGTAAGCTCTAACAAGCAGGGCCCTCTGATCCCCCCTGTCTTGAATTGTATTGTATTGTAATGTCTACCCTAATGTTGTAAAGCGCTGCGTAAACTGTCGGCGCTATATAAAACATGTATAATAATAATAATAAGGGGATATCTCCCCATTGGGACAGTTTAACTTACACACTAGAGTTGATTTAGTATACTTTAGAACTCTTTTCAGAAATGTTAACACAGATCCATGACCAAATAATACAGGTATATGGACATTTTGTTTAACTATAAGTTTTTATTGTATAAAAGGTATATACACAACATAATGGGAAATATGCATTAATATACATATGCATTAATGTACATAAGAATGCAATAATAGCATACAGCCAGGTTGTGCATATAATAAAAGTTTTGAATGTAATAACTTTCTTTTTGTCTTTTCATTTAAAACTAAAAGAACTTCAGAAAGAGGTACTTGTCTTAAGGCCAATGAAGAAGGCCAATGATAGTTATAGATAGATATGCATATAGAGGTAGGGGGAATGATACTTAAAGGATAAAACATGTTCTCTCTCTTGATGCACATACTGTATATTCCCAAAAAACAAACAAAAAAATTAAAGCAAATAAATATGAGCTTCAAATGTTCTATACCACCTGTTTTAGAATGTTTCCTATGTGATAGTAAGATAGGTAAACTCACTATGAACCTGTTCATTGATTATATCAAAGAAGCAATGGATATTGGGGCATTCCTTCTGTTTCTAGAGTCTAGCTCTAGCAAGTCTCCCTGCAGTTAAACTATTAGTGGAGGAATGTTCTGTGTTTGTAGGACCATTGATTAGTGCATATATGTAGGACAGCAAGTGCAGGATCAGGGAGAGTGTCAGCAAGTGTCACGGTGGAGATAAAATAGAATGTTACATTCTATTTCTAAAGTAGAGTCATTTGGTCACAACTCCACCAAAGTATGTGGAATATTTTACTTGCCCATACTACTCCGTTTTCAGTCTGTAGTACCTAAAAGTATGTTGGATTAGCAGCCCTGAACAAATGCAGTAGAGCCTAATTGGCTCCCAGTGCATAACCTCTCACTCTCAGTCTGAATTTACTGTGTAGACTGCAGAGAAAGCAGATAAAAACAACATGGCTCTATTCCAGACAGTCTGCTAATGTACCAAGATTCCTCCATCTAGCTCCCTCTTTTACAATTTGCTACCCAGTCTCTAAAACCTCCAATACACTCTGTAACTTTTCTTCTTACTATAGTGCCCTATCTCCTCAAACACTCATTATGCTGCGCACACTCTCCAACACAACCTATATGTATCACCCTCACTCCTGCCATCGCCGTATTATTGCACTCATCATCTCCTGCTCTTTCTGAACACTCATAGCCTCCAAGACACTAGGGCATGGGTCCCCTAAACGTGTCTATTACCTTCTATTATTCTTCTTTATCCCCACAACTGTCACCCTCCTTCCTCTGGCAGCAGCTGCAACGCTCACACCCTAATTTTGATTTCCTTACTTGTTACTAAAACCTGTCTTTGGGAATCTAACTCTGTCTCTCCAGATGTCCTCTCTGATTCTGGCTTCCACGGGACTCACAAACCCAGACCCTGTGGACAAAAGCGAGGTGGAGTTTGGTTCCTTCTATCTCCTCAATGCACTTTCATGTTATTCTTAAACTTCATGCTCTGCTGTTCTCCTTTTTGAAACACATTGCCCATATCTTTTTTTCTCCAGTTTCTCTGAAGATTGTTGTGATTTATTGGCCACCTGGACTGGTGTCATGTTTCCTTTATGGCTTCTCTGCCGGACAACCCTATTTTCTCTTCTTTGAAATACCCAAAATATCATCCTTAGTGGCTTTAACATTCTGGTTAAGGTTAAAACCCCTGCGATCCCCCAACTCCCCAACATAACCTGCTCTTTTGATCTTATGCAATAGAATAATTCTAACCACTCGGGTGGCAGCAACTTTGACCTTCCATCTGTCCTGCCACCTGTGCACTCATTGCAACCTCTCTAAAATACTTTTTTCTCTCTCTAATCATAATCACAACCTTATCAGTTTCACATTCTCCCTTTCTTCAACCCCCTATCCCTCTAAGCTGCATTTACCTAAAGAAACCTTTGACGCTTTAACCCTTCTCTTTTCTATTCAGCTACTAACTACCTCTATGACAAAATCTCATCTCTATCTTTCCCTGACCTAACCATTTCCTCTATAACAGCTCACTCTCATCCTCCCTGAACATGCTTGTTCTCCTCACCACACACAGAATTAGGCTCTGGCCATTGACAACCTTGGCAACCTGGCAACACCAGAAGTCTCAAGAGACATAGTGGTGTAAAACTAAATTCCTGCTAGACTTCACCCTATATAAATGCACCCTACTAAAATGCAAATCTTGCCTCTGTGCTGCGAAACAAACCTATTTGGTCATTCTCGTTATGATCCTCTTATCCAATCCTCTTCATCTCTTTCTACCTTTAACTCTTCACTTCATACCCCACTGTCTCCAACAACTAACCTACTTTCCTCTCAGGGGATTGCCAGTCAATTCAAAAACAAGATTGATGCCATTCATGAGGAGATCTCCACTGTCTAGATCAGTGTTTCTCCACCTTTTTCAGTCAAGGCACCTTTTAAAATTATAGACAATCTCAAGGCACCCTTTAAAATTATGGACAGTCTTGAGGCACTCCATATTAAAATGTAAAAATCTATTCTAATAGTTTTACATCATGCAGCAACAACCACACATGTAGGATACCCAACGTTAGAGGGGATTTATTCTTCCAAAGGAAATACACTTTTGCACACTGGTACTGACTAGTGTTCCAATATTTATCTTCTCCCTCAATTTCTCTCCATCAGTCAGCTAATGTGACCCCAGTGCTGAGGAAGAGAGGCAGAGGACGGTTAAACAATGCTACAGAGATCCTCCTTATCAACTGATGACATCATTGGTTGTTAGGATGCCAGTGTCTAGAAAGTCATAATGGTGAATAATGAAGACCTTTGGCTTTGTGTAACATTCAGATTTAAGCCTAGGTTCACACTGACTGCAGGAATGAAATTGTGCGCGTTCTGCTGAACTCGCACTAATTCATTCCAGCATGTCAGTCCCGACTTCGGGGGTGATCCCAGAGACATCTATATGGGTTTCTGCGCAGATGTCAATGGAAATCGCACCCTGAAATTGCAAAAAGTAGTACAGAAACTGCCATTGCCGCCATTTGGCATGCAATTTGACATTTCATATATATATATATATATATATACACACGTAGCAGTCTGTCCGATGTACTTAGTCTGGCGGACTTCCCGCCAGACTGTCCGTCGGACTTTCCGAACGGGCTACTTGCCCACACACGGCACTTTTTCAGCGGACTAATACGGCGTACTAAATCCGCCGTACTATCCGCCCTACTTTTGAAATGAAGGGACTCGCCCACACACACGGAGGAAAGTCCGCTAATTTCGAGCGCGTCTCCAGGTAGGCGGGGCCCGCGAAGGATATGTCGCTGGCCCCCGCCGCCTGGTATGGACTTAAAGGGGAACCCCAACGCCGAAAAAAAACGGCGTGGGGGTCCCCCCAAAGTCCACAACAGACCCTTGTCCGAGCACGCTACCCGGCCGGCCAGGAAAGGAGGGGCGAGCGAGCGCACCCCCCCCTCCTGAGCCATACCAGGCCCTCAACATGGGGGGTCCCTTGGGGAAGGGGGGCCGCGCGGCCCCCCCACCCCAAAGCACCTTGTTCCCATGTTGATGAGGACAAAGGCCTCTTCCTGACAACCCTGGCCGTTGGTTGTCGGGGTCTGCGGGCGGGGGGCTTATCGGAATCCGGATACCGGCCCCCCACCCTATGTGAATGAGTATGGGGTACAATGTACCCCTACCCATTCACCTGTAAAATAAAGTACAAAAAAAAACACAACACACAAGATAAAATAATTTATTGCACAGTTCCGGGGGTCTTCCGTCTTCGGGGGTCTTCTCGCCGGACTCCTCCGCTATCTTCTTGTAGCTCTTTTACTAGCGGAGGAGCCCGGCATTCTTCTTCGTTGCCGCGGCCTCTTCTTCCGACTTCGGGGGTCTTGTCCCCCTCTTCGGTTCTTCTGCTGGGCCACCGCGCCTTCTTATAGCTCTTTTACAGGCGGTGGCCCGGTCTTCTGTCGCCGCCGCCGCCTTCCGTTCTTCTTCTTCTCCTGGAGATGTTGACTCAACGTTTTCTCCGGCCGCAATGCCAGGGACGCGGCCGGAGCAAAGTTCTGCACTCTTTTAATCGTATCCGACACATTCAGGGCCTTACAAGGATGCTATAGTTATGCGCACTGCAGTAAAAATTTGAATCGGTAGTGAACAAAATTGTTTAGGGATTGTCCCTATCTTTTGGTGAAGAAGGGCTATTTCCGTTTGAGGGGAGATTAAGAAGCCTGTGACCTTTGAAATTAGACAGACTTTTCCATTCCAGAAGCTACATCGACACCTGCATGTCCATAATATGTGTGGAATAATGATCCCACTTCTCTGCACATTCTCCAGCACATAGGGTCTGACGGAGGGAATATCCTAGACCAGTGATGGCGAACCTTGGCACCCCAGATGTTTTGGAACTACATTTCCCATGATGCTCATGCACTCTGCAGTGTAGTGGAGCATCATGGTAAACGTAGTTCCAAAACATCTGGGGTGCCAAGGTTCGCCATCACTGTCCTAGACTTTCTAAGGGAGACCAAATAGCTCCTCTTAGCCATTTTCAAAAAGTTGTCCCAGTGGTTAACACACCTGGATGCTCCAAACGTGGTTTGTCTAGCTTGTTTCCAATCTACAAATGTTACGAAAAAGTGTAGCGCTAAATAGTTATGTTGAAGAAAAATTATGACAATTAAACATCTATATGTATAACCACATAAATCTTATAAAAATCCGTAGTGAATAGATGAAATAGATAAACACCAAATCGTTGTGCTCATAAAAAACAAACAAAAAAAAAAGAGAATGAAGAAGTGTGAATATAAAGTCTCTTTGTGTCCAAAGAAATATTCAAGTCCCACGTGTAAATGACACTTCAAATGCACCATCCAGTCCCCAAAGGGGTAGACATGTGAACACCAGTGTGATGATACTGCCACCTTAACAGATGCAGGCTTTCAGATTTAAGCCTAGGTTCACACTGACTGCAGGAATGAAATTGTGCGCGTTCTGCTGAACTCGCACTAATTCATTCCAGCATGTCAGTCCCGACTTCGGGGGTGATCTCAGAGACATCTATATGGGTTTCTGCGCAGATGTCAATGGAAATCGCACCCTGAAATTGCAAAAAGTAGTACAGAAACTGCCATTGCCGCCATTTGGCATGCAATTTGACATTTCATATATATATATATATATATATATATATATATATATATGTATATATATATATATATATATATATATATATATATATATATATATATATATATATATATAGTTATTCAGGTTGAAAAAAGACACAAATCCATCTAGTTCAACCACAAAAAATAAATAAATAATAATAATATCATACAATCCCATATACCCAATTCTATACCCACAGTTGATCCAGAGGAAGGCAAAAAACCCCAGCAGAGCATGATCCAATTTGCTAAAGCAGGGGAAAAATTCCTTCCTGATCCCCCGAGAGGCAATCAGATATAAATATCTACCTATCTATCTATCTATCTATCTATCTATCTATCTATCTATCTATCTATCTATCTATCTATCTATCTATCTATCTATCTATCTATCTATCTATCTATCTATCTATCTATCTATCTATCTATCTATCTTTCTATCTATCTAACTATCTGTCTGTCTATCTATCTATCTATCTATCTATCTATCTATCTAGATAGATAGATTGAATATGTTGAAGACATGGCAAAGGATTACCTGAGCATTATGGGTTAGTCAGAGTGTCCTGAGTGTCAGTATAGCAGAGCAGCTTGCATAGTAACTCTGTTTGTCTAACTGAAACCTTCATTTAAATTAAGCAACAAGATTTGTTTTAGCACAGCTGAAAAGTATTAATGCTAATGATCTGTAAAGGAAACTTCAGCTAGCTGGACTAAAGAATATCAGGAGACTACATAATATTATTATGCATTATAGGGACATATTACCTGACAAAAAGAGCATTTATCCCTATTCATAATAAGGCACAGCTGTGTACAAAACCACTAAAATAAAAACTATAATGGCACAAACAGATTAGTTATTTTAATGTTTAACAGTTTTTGCATCTATCTATCTATCTATCTATCTATCTATCTATCTATCTATCTATCTATCTATCTATCTATCTATCCTTACTTTAGACAATAAAAAAGAAAACATTTTCAAATCCACTATACAAGCAGAGTTGCAAAGTCACATGGATAGGAATCACTATTTGATTTTACTGCGTGTAAATTATTTTTAATATTACCCTAAAAAATAATATATAAACTTTCAATAGTCACACGAAAGAAAGTGGATTTAAGCCAACAACTGTGCCTGACAATAGGATTAGTGGGTAGCTATGTCAATGTATATTCCATCTAGGAGCTGTTATAGTCCATGAAACTATTTTAAAGCCATCAAATCCTCCCTGTTTGTTTGTGGGGCGGAAAAGCTTCTTACGCTGTACACTACCCTACAGAGAGAAAACAAGAGGGGTCTGTCTCACGTGGGTCACATTGTGGAACGCTCTTATCCCCCCTCCTTGATGTGTGTAAACAATTACGCTCTTTGTATCCTCTAGGATGCTTAGCTGCAGTCAGTGAGGGGAGGAAGTCTGTGCAGAGAAGGATGCTTACAGGGAAAAGAGGAATTCCAATGGCAGGATCATGTAGACCCAAATTTCATAAAGTCTGCCACAGAAAGTGGCGCAACAAGGAACCACTGGACCCTGAGCAAAATTGACATGTAACAACATTCTCAATTCTGATTTACTACTGTGTGAAATAAGTTAAACTGAGGTGAAGAGAGATGAAGTGAAGTAAATCTGGCCAGCTTACCAAAGTGTATAGTGAGCTGGAGAGAACTTTGTATAGCACGGTCTAAGATAAAAAAAGGCTATTGTTTTGTTAGTAAAATATTTGTTTTTATCTTTTATTCATCCATTTTTTGCATTTGAGTGCTGCTGCAGCCTCATTACAGTCACGTCCTGTCTTTATGCACCCCAGCAATGGGTACTTGGCAATTCTCAAAGTAGATTTCTTCATGGTGACAACAGTGGTCCATGCCTGTGTAATGAGTGTTACATAGTTACAAAGTTGGTAAGGCTGAATAAAGACAACAGTCCATGCAGTTCAAACTGTATAGGAGTATATGTGTGTAGAAAATCATTTCCCATATCCCTGTATATTGTGTTTGCTAAGGAGTCTTTTAAAACTACCCATACTTCCTGCTGACACCATCGATTATGGAAGAGAGCTCCACATCTTTACCGCTCTGACAGTGAAAAACCCCTATGCAACTTAAGGTTAAACCCCTTCTCTTCCAGTCTCATCGTGTGGCCCAGTGTCTTCTTATACTCTCTGGGATTGAAAAGTTTCATACTTTTGTTGAATCAAACCCTTTATAAGCTCTACTGGAAGCCCCTGTGACAGGGTGAAAACACACAGGAGCATTACTGGAAGAAACAAAGTGTTGTCACCTTGAACCAAGGACTCAGGAGGATTGTACAGGAGCCTCAGTTGTGCAGTCTGTCCCAATTACTGATCAAAAGAGAGAAGCCAGGAGTACCGGTGAGGTTCCCAAGAAGAAGAGGATGAGGCAATGCCCAAAGTTTCCCCAGCAGAACATTGCAGGGACGTGTGGTGAAGTCAGTGGCTGGTGAGGAACTGGCTAGTATCACACATGTGAGGTGTCGCCGCAAACGTTAAGCCCCATACACACTATCAGATTGTCTGCTGATTTTTTCCTTCAGATTTACCAAAACCATGTAGTGGAAGGGCTTGCCTGATTGTATACAAATTGAAACTCCTAAGGTTTGACCTCATATTATATGGTTTTGGTAAATCTGAAGAAAAAAATCAGCAGAAAATCTGAGTGTGTATGGGGCTTTAGAGTGAGAGCAATAATTTGAGCACTAGAGCTTCTCTGTAATTCTAAACTTGCAACCTGTAAAAAAATGTAAACCGTTGCCTATGGAGATTTTTAAGTACAGAAGTTTGGCCAATTCCACAAGTGTGTGTAATTTTAAAGCATGACATATAAGGCTCGGTTCACACAGGGGCAACACAACTTCAGGATGACTTTGTGAGGCAACTTGGAGATTTGAACACGACTTAGACACGACCTGGGGCGACTTACAACACAACTTTAAGTCGCCCCAGGCCAGGCGACTTTTGCCGTGGCCAATCAGAGAATGAGCTCTGAAAGGGGAACTACACGCCAAATTTCTGAAAAAAATTTGGAGTGGGTTCCCCCTCCGAGAGCATACCAGGCCCTTAGGTCTGGTATGGATTCCAAGGGGAACCCCCTACGCCGAAAAAACGGCGTGGGGGTCCCCCCCAGATCCACACCAGACCCTTATCCGAGCACGCTACCCGGCCGGCCAGGAAAGGGGGTGGGGACGTGCGGCCCCCCCACCCCAAAGCACCTTGTCCCCATGTTGATGTTGGTCGTCGGGGTCTGCGGGCGGGGGGCTTATCGGAATCCGGAAGCCCCCTTTAATAAGGGGGCCCCCGGATACCGGCCCCCCACCCTATGTGAATGAGTATGGGGTACAATGTACCCCTACCCATTCACCTGTGAAAAAAAGTAAAAAAAAAACACAACATAGAAAATAGTTTATTGCACAGCTCCGGGGGTCTTCCGTCTTCGGGGGTCTTCTCGCCGGACTCCTCCGCTATCTTCTTCTAGCTCTTTTACTAGCGGAGGAGCCGCCGCCCTCTTCTTCCAACTTTGGGGGTCTTGTTCCCTTCTTCGGTTCTTCTGCCGGGCCACGCGCCTTCTTATAGCTCTTTTACAGGAGGTGGCCCGGTCTTCTGTCGTCGCCGCCGCCTTCCGTCCTTCTTCTTCTCCTTCTTCTTCTGGAGATGTTGACTCGACGCTCTCTCCGGCCGCAATGCCAAGGACGCACTGCGCGGCGACTTATATAGGGACACGGGGCGGGGTCATCGGTTGATGTCACATGGGTTGATGTCACATAGCGACAGTCCCAGCATCCTCCGGGACTGTGACATCGTAAGGGGGGGGGTCACCATGTGACATCAACCCATGTGACATCGACCGATGACCCCACCCCTTGTCCCTATATAAGTCGCCGTGCAGCATGTCCCTGGCATTGCGGCCGGAGAGAGCGTCGAGTCAACATCTCCAGGAGAAGAAGGAGAAGGCGGCGGCGGCGACGACAGAAGACCGGGCCACCGCCTGTAAAAGAGCTATAAGAAGGCGCGGTGGCCCGGCAGAAGAACCGAAGAGGGGGACAAGACCCCCGAAGTCGGAAGAAGAGGGCGGCGGCGAGGAAGAAAGCCGGGCTCCTCCGCTAGTAAAAGAGCTAGAAGAAGATAGCGAAGGAGTCCGGCGAGAAGACCCCCGAAGACGGAAGACCCCCGAAGCTGTGCAATAAACTATTTTAACCCTGTGTTGTGTTTTTTTTTTGTACTTTTTTCACAGGTGAATGGGTAGGGGTACATTGCACCCCATACTCATTCACATAGGGTGGGGGGCCGGTATCCGGGGGCCACCTTATTAAAGGGGGCTCCCGGATTCCGATAAGCCCCCCGTCCGCAGACCCCGACAACCAACGGCCAGGGTTGTCGGGAAGAGGCCCTTGTCCTCATCAACATGGGGACAAGGTGCTTTGGGGTGGGGGGGGCCTGGTACGGCTCAGGAGGGGGGGGGGGGCGCTCGCTCGTCCCCACCCCCTTTCCTGGCCGGCCGTGTAGCGTGCTCAGATAAGGGTCTGGTGTGGATCTGGGGGGGACCCCACGCCGTTTTTTCGGCGTAGGGGGTTCCCCTTGGAATCCATACCAGACCTAAGGGCCTGGTATGCTCTCGGAGGGGGAACCCACGGCAATTTTTTTTCAGAAATTTGGCGTGGAGTTCCCCCTTCAGAGCTAATAATTCTGTCAAAGTCGCCTCCGTATAGACGGAGATCCGACTTGGAGGCGACCTCCATTGAAATCAATGGGTACAAGTCACCTACAAGTTGGATTGAAGTAGTACAGGAACTTCTTTTGAAGTCGGAGCGACTTCAGTAGCGTGCATTAAGACAGCTCTCATTCACTTACATTGATTTTTAAATGTTGTCCGACCTGAGGCGACTAGGGGCAACCTGAAGTCGGATCTGAGTCGCCCCTGTGTGAACCGAGCCTTAGGTATCTATTTACTCGACTAACATCACCTTTCACATTATACAAAAAAAGATCAGGCTAACTTTATTGTTTTTTTATTCACGAAAAAAAAAAAACACTTTTGAAAAATTGCAATGACCACAATTTTATTCCCTAGGGTGTCTGCTAAAATATATATATAATGTTTGGGGGTTCTGAGTAATTTTTTAGCAAAAAATATATGATTTTTACACGTAGGAGAGAAGTGTCAGAATTGGTCTGGGTGGCAAGTGGACACTAACCATAAGTAAGTAATATACAAATAATTATTATATTATATTGTTTTTAAGGTAATTTACTATATTTTCACAAACAGTACTCAAGCAGGTGGTTTAACGGACAAATTACTGAAGTTATAACTTTAAACCAGTAATTTCACAGTAAATAGATAAATAATAAATTAATATGTTAGAACATATAGCATAATAATATATTATTTAGCTTGATTAAAAAAGTACCTTTTCAGCAGCAGCATATTTTCTCTCTTAAAGAGGAAGTAAACTCTCCCACTCTGATGCTTCTTTTCATTTAGTCATTTATAATAAATACTTAACAAACTATAGCCACTGTAATCCAGCCCAAATTGCATATTACTTACTGTTTAAAGAAATTTTAACCACTTGCTTACTGGGCACTTAAACCCCCCTCAGTCCCAGACCAATTTTCAGCTTTCAGCGCTGATGCACTTTGAATGACAATTGCGCGGGCATACAACACTGTACCCAAATGAAATTTTTATCATTTTTTTCCCACAAATAGAGCTTTCTTTTGGTGGTATTTAGTTACAGCTCGGAGTTTTATTTTTTGCTAAACAAACAAAAAAAGATGCAAAAAAAAAAAAATCATGTTTTAATAGTTTGTTATAAAATTTTGCAAACGGGTCATTTTTCTCCTTCATTGAAGTGCGCTGATTAGGCAGCACTGATAGGCTGCATTGGTGGGCACTGATGGGCTGCATTGGTGGGCACTGATGGGCTGCATTGGTGGGCACTGATGGGCTGCACTGGTGGGCACTGATAGGTATAGTTAAGGCGGCACTAATAGGCACAGATAAGGCGGCACGGATGGGCACAGATAAGGCGGCACTGATGGGCAAAGATGGGCACAGATAAGATGGCACAGATGGGTGGCACGGGTAAGTGGCACGGATGGGTGGCACGGATGGGCACTGATAGGTACCACTGATAGATGGGACTGATGGGCACTGATAGGTGGCTCTGATATGTGGCACTGCTGGGCACTGATGGGCGGCACTGCTGGGCACTGATGGGCGGCACTGCTGGGCACTGATGGGCGGCACTGGGGTGCAGCACCTTTGAGGCAGATTGTGGGTGGCAGTGTGGGTGGCACTGCTGGGTGGCACTGTGGGTGGCACTGTGGGCACTGCTGGGTGGCACTGTGGGCACTGCTGGGTGGCACTATGGGCACTATGGGCACTGCTGGGTGGCACTGACGGGGGGCACTTACTTTATTTCAGGATGGCACTGCAGGTGGCAGGTGGGCACTGGCAGGGGGCAGGTGTCCGCTTGAATTGCTGGCCGTGATCGGGACTGATGTTCCGATCACGGCCGCTGCGATCGGCTTTTTTTTTTCTCCTCGCGCTGTCAGCGCGAGGAGGAATACTAGCCGATTACCGGCTCTGTTTTATCACATGATCAGCTGTCATTGGCTGACAGCTGATCACGTGATAAGGGGTCGGGATCGACCCCTTGCACGGATCGGTGATCAGGCAAGTCTCATGGACTCGCCGATCACAGAGCGCGCCGCGCGCGCCCCTCAGGGGGCGCGCAGGCCGCTCATACACGGGACGACGTCTATTGACGGCGTCCCGGAAAAGGAGATCCGCGCTAATGCCGTCATTTGGCTATAGCGCGGATCTCAAGTGGTTAAAAAACTTGCTTCCAGGGGTTAGGCAGCTCCATCTTAAACTGTTTTTTGAGTCTAGAGTGGAGTGTATTTCCGCCCTTACATTGAGCACTTCCTGTACTGTTAACCAAGCCTCCTTCGCAACCCTGCTTCCCTGTTCATAGCTGACTTGTTTTATTTCATAGTATTTACTTGTGCCGATTGTCTAATGTTTGCCTTTGTCAGTTTTATCAGCTTCAACTGATAAGACTGCAGTAATGGCCAGGTTTACACTGCGTGTGATGTCACATGGTCACATGGTGTGTAGGAGGAAGCTCTGAATGATTCTGCAGCCTACTGGGATATCAGTGGTGTGCTGTAGGAAGTCCTGATAACAGATAGACAAGCACATAGAGAGTATGCTGTAAATCGGGGGAGATCTGGGCATGCTCAGTGATGTCATTCTAAAGAACAAAAAGGATTACAGCAACACTAAGCAAGTAAGGAGATATCTACAAGCAATGTTCATTAGGGTTTTTTATGATAATTTACATGGGACAAAGTTGTGGGGGAGAGTTTACAAGAATAACATGGGATTATAAGTAAATCTTAAACCCATGTTTTTTTTCTTGTAGTTAAGAGGGCTGGGCTGGGAGGGAGCATTTCTCTTTTAGACACATGCCCCTTCTATGACACTGCGGTGAGGGGAGAGCCTCCACTGCATCATTTTTATTGGACGGCTTGGACTAATGGTGCTTTACCATTGGTCCAAGGCTCCAAGCTGTCCATTAAGCTCAGTGCCTCAGACAAGAAGTCAGAGGCACTGTGAGTTCATCCTCTCAGTCTTCTGCCAACAGCGTGTGCCAGCTTGTATTTAAATTGGCCGCGCTGTATGTAGCTTCTATCAGGCTGTGCAAGGAGCCCTGTATATCCTGAACCATAGGTGCTAGGTACTAGGAGCCCAGTGGTGGGGTAGGACTTTGGCTACCTACCTCCCAAATTTGGGGTCTCTATGACCCCAGGTCACTGAGCTACGACCCTCGAAACTCGACCATTTTTTTCTATGTTCATGACAGGTGAGGCTCTATCTTACCTGCCTCCCCTGCATGTACCTGTGAACATTACCCAAAGCATCACGCTGCATCAGCCAGTTTGCCCTCTTCCCATACTGCATCCTGGTGCCATTTCTTCCCCAGTTAAGTGACGCACGCACACCCAGCCATCCATAATAAGTAAAAAAAAATGTGTGATTAATTAGACTAGGCCACCTTCTTCCATTGCTCTGTGGTCCAGTTCTGATGCTCATGTGCCCACTATGGGTGTTTTTGGCTGTGGACACGGGTCATCATAGGTGCCCTGACTGGTATGTAGCTATGCAGCCCCATACACAACAAACTGTGATGCATTGTGTGTTATGACACCTTTCTATTGGAACCAGCATTACATCATTACATCTTTCAGCAATTTCATCTACAGGAGCTCTTCTATTGAATTGGACAACATGGGTCACATTTCATTCTCCATGTGCATCAACGAGTCTTGGCCAACCACAACCCTGTCGCCAGTTTTCCTTCTTTGGACCATCCGTCTGACGACTGCAGACCAGGAACATCGCACTAGACCCAGTTGTTTAACCAATACAATTTGTTCCTTGTCAAATTCACTCAGACCCTTAGGCCTCATGCACACGAGACGCAGTTAAACGCGCGTTCAGATGCAGTTGGACAGTTTTTTCAACTGCACCTGAACTCATTCAATGTTATCCTATGTGTCCATGCACACAGTCTCGTTTTTTTCCGTTTATATGCAGTTGCGTTTAATCTCGTTTTTCCAGAAGCAAAAAAATGCGTTCAGAAACAAAAATTTCTGCGTTTCAGACGCAAAACGCGGCAAAACGCGGTAAAACGCGGCAAAACGCCGCTACCGCGTTTAGCCGCGTTTGCGTTTATATGCGTTTTTAAAGGTGACCTTTTTTTTTACATTAAAAATCTCAAAAATTATTGCAAATGATGAAAAACCATTAGAAAAATATTTTAAACAATTGCAATTGCAAGTGGACAATCCACAACTTGTGGCAAGTGACGTGGCAAGTGGACAATCCACAACTTGTGGCAAGTGACATGGCAGGTGGCAAGTGATGTGGCAAGTGGACAATCCACAACTTGTGGCAAGTGACGTGGCAGGTGAAGTGGCAAGTGACGTGGAAAGTGGACAATAGACAACTTGTGGCAGGTGACGTGGCAAGTGACCTGGCAGGTGACGCGGCAAGTGACTTGGCAGGTGACGTGGCAAGTGGAAAATCAACAACTTGTGGCAGGTGACTGGCATGTGACGTGGCAAGTGGACAATAGACAACTTGTGGCAGGTGACGTGGCAAGTGACCTGGCAGGTGACGCGGCAAGTGACTTGGCAGGTGACGTGGCAAGTGGAAAATCAACAACTTGTGGCAGGTGACTGGCATGTGACGTGGCAAGTGGACAATCCATAACTTGTGGCAGGTGACGTGGCAAGTGACGTGGCAAGTGGACAATCCACTTGTGGCAGGGGACGTGGCAAGTGACGTGGCAAGTGGACAATCCACTTGTGGCAGGTGATGTGGCAAGTGACGTGGCGAGTGGACAATCCACAACTTGTGTCAGGTGACGTGGCAAGTGGACAATCCACAACTTGTGGCAGGTGATGGGGCAAGTGATGTGGCAAGTGGACAATCCACTTGTGGCAGGGGATGTGGCAAGTGACATGGCAAGTGGACAATCCACAACTTGTGTCAGGTGACGTGGCAAGTGGACAATCCACAACTTGTGGCAGGTGATGTGGCAAGTGATGTGGCAAGTGGACAATCCACTTGTGGCAGGTGAGATGGCAGGGGACGTGGCAAGGGACGTGGCAAGTGGACAATCCACAACTTGTGGCAGGTGATGTGGCTGGTGACGTGGCAAGTGGACAATCCACATCTTGTGGCAGGTGACGTGGAAAGTGGTGTGGCAAGTGGACAATCCACAACTTGTGGCAGGTGATGTGGCTGGTGACGTGGTAAGTGGACAATCCACAACTTGTGGCAGATGGCATGGCAGGTGACGTGGAAAGTGGACAATCCACATCTTGTGGCAAGTGACGTGGCAGGTGATGTGGCAAGTGACGTGGCAAGTGGACAATCCACAACTTGTGGCAGGTGATGTGGCAAGTGATGTGGCAGGTGATGTGACAAGTGGACAATCCACAGCTTGTGGCAGGTGGCATGGCAGATGACGTGGAAAGTGGACAATCCACATCTCGTGGCAAGTGACGTGGCAGCTGACGTGGCAAGTGACGTGGCAAGTGGACAATCCAAAACTTGTGGCAGGTGACGTGGCAAGTGACGTGGCAGGTGACGTGGCAAGTGATGTGGCAAGTGGACAATCCACAGCTTGTGGCAAGTGACATGGCAAGTGGACAATCCACAACTTGTGGCAGGTGACGTGGCAGGTGACGTGGCAAGTGAACAATCCACAACTTGTGGCAGGTGACGTGGCAAGTGACGTGGCAGGTGATGTGGCAAGTGACGCGGCAAGTAGACAATCCACAACTTGTGGCAGGTGATGTGGCTGGTGACGTGGCAAGTGGACAATCCACAGCTTGTGGCAGGTGGCATGGCAGATGACGTGGAAAGTGGACAATCCACATCTCGTGGCAAGTGACGTGGCAGGTGATGTGGCAAGTGACGTGGCAAGTGGACAATCCACAATTTGTGGCAGGTGACGTGGCAGGTGATGTGGCAAGTGGACAATCCCCAACTTGTGGCAAGTGACGTGGCAAGTGGACAATCCACAACTTGTGGCAGGTGCCGTGGCAAGTGACACGGCAAATGCAAGTGTACAACTGCTCTCTATGCTGCTGCTGCTCACTCTGATCAAAATAGCAGAAATAGTAAAAAAAAATGCTTTGAGAGCTTGGGGAGGGTCTACATGATGTTATCTTTATAAACGCGTTTAAACGCAAACGCGTCTAAACGCGTCTAAACGCGTCTAAACGCGGCATGCAAACGCGGCAAAACGCGCGTTTCTAAACGCGCGTTTCAGCTTTTTTTAACAGAGGTTTCATCTGCGTCTCGTGTGCATGAGGCCTTACGCTTGCCCAAATGCATCAACCCCGGTGACAATATGTTCACTTGCTGCCAAATATATCTCACCCACTTTCAGATGCCATTGTAACAAGATAATCAATGTTATTTGCTTTACCTGCCAGTGGTCATAATATTATGGCTGATCGGTGCGTATATACGTGTACATACAGTATGTATATATAGGCATTTAATTTTAAAAACTGTAAGCAGTCTTAGATTTAGACCTTAGCGGCCTTTCTACAAGTCCTAGGTTCATGATGAGCCATTACACATACTTGTTCATTTATACACACCAGTGGTGGCTGGTGAAGTTTTAGGATGGGGAGCACCAGACCGTGCCCTTGCTTTTTGACCCCTCCCTCTTCTCATAAGCACCACTCCTTTTAGAATCCACCCACTCCGTCCTCTGTATTCCACTTGTTCCGTCTCATAGTGTCAGGAGTATACAGCTCAGCATCACAGGACAGGAGTATACAGCCCCAGAATCACAGGACAGAGTATACAGCTCAGCATCACAGGACAGAGTATATAGCTCAGCATCACAGGACAGAGTATATAGCTCAGCCTCACAGATCAGGGTATATAGGTCAGCATTACAGATAGGGTATACAGATCAACAGTACAGATACGGTATATAGATCAGCATTACAGATAGTTTTTATAGAACAGTATTAGAGATCAGTGTATATAGTTCAGCATCACAGATCAGGGTATATAAATCAGCATCACAGGACAGAGTATATAGCTCAGCCTCACAGATTAGGGTATATAGATCAACATCACAAATCAGGGTATATAGATCAGCATCACAAATCAGGGTATATAGATCAGCATCACAGATCAGGGTATATAGATCAGTATCACAGAGAAGGTATATAGATCAGCATCACAGATAGGGTATATAGACCAGCATCACAGACAGGGTATATAGATCAGCATCACAGATCAATGTATATAGATCAGCATCACAGATCTGGGTGTATAGATCATCATCATAGATAGGACTGACAGCATTGCCCTAACACTACCCCCCGCACGTGGGTCTCGCTGGCACACTGACAGTACCCCAACACCACCTTCCCACCCCCCCACCCACGGCACAGGCTTCGCATACTGTCAGCACCCCAGAGCGTGGGGTTCGCACACACCGACAGTACCCCCCGGAGGCCCCCCATGGGAGGCCCGACACTTACCGGGCTGTTGGGTCCTCTCCCCCTGTGTCTCAGTGTGCGCAGCATCAGCGGCGGAGAAGTCCGATCCTCCAGCTTCCTCCCCTGTGTGTCTCCTCTTCTGCCAAAGCACAGGGCATCCAATGGGATCGCCTGGCGCTTTGACCAAGAGGGAAACAGGCCTCACTGACCTGCCTCCTGATTGGCAAGGAGGCACTGTGGTGTGAAAATAGCAAAAATGCATTTGTTATGATCACATAATTGGGTGGGCGCACTCTCTAGTCTATTAAAACCTCTGGCTCTAGTCAGGTGCTAAAAAAAAAAAGCCTCCCACCCCCGCCAAAGGTGTCCATGTGTCCAGCATCCTGTAAGAGGCAGGGCACATGGTGGATAGGGAGGCGGCAGCAGGGATAGGCGGGTGCGGCACCCGTGTGCCCACAATGCATGGGCCTCCACTGATAAATACTTTTTTTTTCAATAGAAAAATATTTATAGAATTATATGTACCATTTTTTCTGCCCAGTAAAACTTTTTATTGAACCCAGCAAGCCCAGTGAATCATAGTAACTTCTTTCAAAATTATAAGTATAGTAACAATAATATATGTGATAATATATACATGGAGTCTTCAAAAAGTTTCTGCACTTTTATATTTTTGTTGGAAATGGTGAGGGTGAGAGGAGTTTTGCTGATGGCATTGAATATTTGGTATGATGCTGGGAAAAATGCATCACAGAGGAAGGTGACTATGTAGAAAAGTGATGTCATTTGTTTTTGAAATTCTTAATAAAAAGAGTGAAAAAAGTGGTGAAACGTTCGTAAATTGAAAGCATATCAAAATGTACCCAAGTAAACTTCTTACTTTACATAAGTAAGTGACTGAAAAAAAGGGAGTAAATAGAGAGTAGTGTAAATGTAGTAAAAACTCTACATACACAACACTTCCCAGTAAAATACATATTACTCTAGTATTCTACTATACTCACAGGGGCATTTCTTAATGAATAGCAAAGTCTTTGAGTAATATGTGAATCAGTATCCCTTCTCCTAAAGGGTGTGTAGCGGAGATATGTATGTCTTCATCCAAGGCATTTCCAACGTACTTTCAGGACTAGAAATTGAAGAATCCTTTGTTCGTTCAATACTTCAACAATAGATGTTTTATTGTTCAGGAAGATAAGCAAAGACAAGATTGACATCTGGTAACATATGGCATGGTGTTGGCTTCTAAGATGGAACTTCTGGTGTTACATTTTCCAAAGTGTAGAGTTCCTTCTCTTCCTACCGATCTACCCCCTCCATAATCCAACTCCATTCTTATACTGTTTCATGATGTTATGTCAGCATATCCTAATAGCACCCATATTTGCATATATACCTAATATGGTTCAGTCTAAAGATAAGTAGCATAACTCCACCCATTGTCCTGACATAATAACTCAAAAATAGAAGTACATACTCAGCAAAACCACTCCTCCCTGTACTCTCTGTTGTTCTGTGACCTTCAGAAACCATACTTATTACCGTACTTATAACTTACATATATTTTCAGAAACTTTTATCACTTAAAATTTTAATTAACTCAAAAACTTCTAACAGTAACCATTGACCATTACAATACATAAATAAATAAGCAAAATAATTAAAAAGATCTATATATACAGACATATATATATATATATATATATATATATATATATATATATATACAGTATCTATCTATCTATCTATCTATCTATCTATCTATCTATCTATCTATCTATCTATCTATATATATATATATAAAGAGAGAGAGAGAGAGAGAGAGAGAGAGAGAGAGAGATATCTATATCTATCTATCTATCTATCTATCTATCTATCTATCTATCTATCTATCTATGTACACACACACACACACAGGTTACATACTCTAGAAGCATCTGTCTATATACCCTATCATCCCACAGTTATGACCTAGAATCGGGCCATAGGTGGATCAAATCTTGGCTGGTTCAGCAGGGAACAGCTGAGATTTGATCCATCTATGGGCAGGCTGGATGTACTGAAGCTGATCCATAGATCTACTTCAGTACAACCAGCCTGCCCCATTCTTTTGCATGGACCACTGCTGACAGAACACTGCTGGTGGAAGGAAAGAAAATTGTATAATCTATGGCTCGCTTACACATTAAGTAACACAGGTGAAAGAGAATGAGAACTAAGATATGAAGACTGACCTGCGTGTAGTTGTAGCACTCCACGTGACTCATGCATGATGAGGATAATCACACATGGAGTGAAAAGGGTGGGAACTGTTGCCTGTGTTATTGGCTTTGAGGCACCTGTTCTGCCTGATTAACTTCGAGATATAGTCATGGTCAGACTTTTGCAAAGTGTTAGCACAGTAGCAACAGGTAAACATTATAAGGTTATATTGGTTATATTTAAAACATTTTTAAAATTATAAAAATAATGAAAACAAAAAAATAGAGTTCATAGTATTTACTGTATATTAAAATCTGCATATTTAAATGTAGCGCATCCATTAAGGAGCCACAAGTAGACCTACGATCCCCACCCCACACAGGCAGATATACTGAATTTTCACAGGCACTCTAAGTCAGAGAACAGTCCAGTGTGTTTTGTTATTTATTCAGGGATTAGAACTTGGATATGGATTGGGAAACTGTGGGATGCCCACTTGACTTCAAACAACTCCAGGGACAACTTCTCCTATATACAGTCTATATACACTCCTTCTCTGCGTTCAGCACTATCTTGCCTTGCAGAACTCCAGCTGGTACACTGTTTTGTGGATGTGACAAAGCACCCTTTAAATGTGTAGCAAAAAGTTTAGTGTCTAGCATGCATCACTGTGGCTACTGATCCCAGCACCACCTCTTCAGGCACTGCCAACCTGCCTGGTTGCAGCTGCTCCTTCAGTACCCTCCTCGCTAACTTCTCCACAGTCTTCTCCAGACTGACACTCACCAGTTCACCCGGCTGACTCCTCAGGATATCTCTCAGACATGCTGACTCTCCCACTGTCCCCTCCTTGCTCCTCCAGGAAGGATTACTCCGTGTGGTGTAGAGGGTCCCTCCAGCATTTGAGCCCCAGGCCTGAGGTCAACCCACCCCCCCGGCAGACTATGTGGCACCCTCAAGGGCCACCAACAGCCTCTTCAACATTCCATCTTCATCTTTCACCCAACTGCTCCTGCTGGTCTGACCCATATATTTCCTTCCAGACCCTTTTTGCTGGGGTTTGGTCAGGACCTCATAAATTTGTCAAGCAGCCCCTCCTAGCTTCCGTTCTCCACTTCTAGAAGCTTCTCCGATGTTCTAGAAAACAGGAGTAGGCACCAGTGATGCTGCCTGTTAAGTCATTTAGCCCCCCCAAGTCATGCAGTCCTGACCCAGATTCAACCCAGTCTGGCTCTCAGCCAAGCTAAAATTAACAGCTATACACATAGAGTGTTACATAAATATAATGCTAAATGCTAAATCAGCCTTAAAATGGATTGTTGCATGAGTGGTGGGTGAGTGGTCGGTTAAAGTGGCAATGAATCTAAAATAAAAATATTAAACATGAAAATATATTAATATATATGTCAGGTCACCTGAGACCAGGTGACAGATGCACTCCGTAGGAATCGGAAGTGCACCGCTAAGATAGTGGACCCTAGGATTGACTGCTATGGTTTGTACTCAGGGAGGTTCAGAAAGCAGGTCTACTGGATCATTAACACAGATCCCAGTTGGAGCTAGAGCATAGATTACCCAGGGCGCGGAGTCTAAGAGCCAGCAGGTATTCACCTGAGCCTCTAGTGGTGAGGATGGACTGCGTTGCACTCTGGCTCCAGGTCGCGGCCCCTAGAGTCTCAGAGTTCACGGTAGACTACAGGAGAAGGAAACAGCAGACTGGAACAACAAGGATAGTAAAGGGATAAGGCAGAGGTCAGGGAAACTAGCAGTCAGGAACAACAGAGTACATGCCAAAGGTTCAGGGTCACTAGCAGACAGGGAAAGTCAGGGACGTGCCAAAAGGTCAGGGTCACGAGCAGACAGGAATAGTCGAGAACATGCCAAGGTCGGTAACAGAGACAAACGTAGAGCACACGGCAAGCAGGAAAAATGAAGCCAAACACACAGTGAATACACAATGGTTGAGCACCACCGTTGTCTTGCAGTGCACAGGTTAATATAGGGTTCCCTGATAGGGCCTAGGGTGGAGCCATGTTTAGAGGAGAGGTTATAAAAACCACCAGGTGGAAGTGGCTGGCCTCTTAGTCTGAGCACTAGAGGAGAGTTAAGCAGACAGAGGAAGATTACTGCATAACCATGACAATATATATATATATATATATATATATATATATATATATATATATATATATATATATATATATATATATATATATATATTAAATATTAATATTAAGCTGCTAACAACATTTGTAGCCATGTATGTAAAAAGACTTGTGCAATGCTTATTTATGTCAACATGTAGCGCTCAATGAGAGATGGACACTTTAGTGATGGGATTACTGGTCAGGAATTCACTTCCCCACAGTCCATTTTTGTTTTTGTGTTTAATAGTGCTTTCATGATGAATTTATCCGCAGTGTATGCAGTTACAGAGGTCTGTGAATGCTAAGCTACCGTATATGTCAATATTTGAATTTCCATACCTAATTTCTCGACTTAGATGCTATTTTTTTTATTAATGTTTTCATTCAATTTTTTTTAACCTTTATTACTTAACCACTTCAGGACCGCTGTATTGCCAATGTACGTCAACACAATGGCACAGGCAGGCACAATCACGTAGATGTACGTGCCTGCCTTCTAGCGGGTGGGGGGTCCGATCGGACCCCCTCCCGCTAGATACGGCGGTCCCTTTCGGTGCCGGAGCGATCCGCGATGAGGGGATGGCCGTTGGTTTCTGGCCATCCCCTCTCGATCGCTCCTGGCCAGTGACGAACTTCCTCCCCTGTAAAAATGTAAACACAGGAGGAGGAAGTGATGTCACACTCCTCGTGGCGGTCTTTTTGAACCGGACAGCGAGGAGTGAAGACGTCCAAGTAAGTGCACCAACAGTCCACTGACACATAGGTACACACAGGCACACATTTCACCCCAGTCACCCCCCGATCCCCCCCCCGATCGGACCCCCGCCCCCCCCCCCCCCAGTCACAGTGTCACTAATGCAGTGTTCATTTATTTATTGATCACTACATTTAGTGTCAGTTGTGACTGTAAAAAGTGTCAGGGCAGCTAGTGTTAGGCCCCTTTAGGTCCAGGGTAGCCCCCTACCCCCCCTAATAAAGGTTTAACCCATGGATTGCCCTCCCAGTTAACCCTTTCACCCTCTTTTACCAGTGTCACTAAGCGATCGTTTTTCTGATCGCTGCAATAGTGTCACTGGTCCCGCTAGGAAGCTAGTTTTTTTTTAGGTTCAACGCCAGGTTTTTATAGCGTTAGGTACCCCGATATATAACCTAATAAAGGTTGATTGCCCCTAGAGTTAACCCTTTCACCAGCGATCGCTGCATAAGTGTCACTGGTGACGCTGGTTAGCCAGTTAGTTATTTAGTTATTTAGGTTCCCCGTCAGGTTTTTATAAAGCTTCAGGTACCCCCATATAAATACCCAATAAAGGTTTTAACCCCTGATTGCCCTTAGTTAACCCTTTCACCAGTGATCACCGTATAAGTGTTACGGGTGACGCTGGTTAGGTAGTTCGCTTTTTATAGCATCAGGGCACCCGCCATTTATTACCTAATAAAGGTTTAACCCCCTGATCACCCGGCGGGTGATATAAATTTGGTTTTAGGGTCAGAAAGGGTCTGCGTCGCCCCAGGCAGTGCTAGGTTAGTGCCAGTACTGCTAACACCCACGCGCAAAGCATACACCTCCCTTAGTGGTATAGTATCCGAACAGATCAATATCTGATCTGATCAGATCTATACTAGCGTGCCCAGCAATTTAGGGTTCTAAAAAAACGCATTGTTAGCAGGATCAATCCAGATACCTGCTAGCACCTGCGTTTTGCCCCTCTGCCCAGCCCAGCCCAGCCCAGCCCACCCAAGTGCAGTATCGATCGATCACTGTCACTTACAAAACACAACACACATAACTGCAGCGTTCGCAGAGTCAGGCCTGATCCCTGCGATCGCTAACAGTTTTTTTTGTAGCGTTTTATACAGTCGCTGACAGGCTAGGTGCTTTTTTACCTGTGAGTCTCACTACTGTACCCCTAAATTTAGAGCCCAAAATGGCAAAGCGAAGGTACACTAGTGAAGAGGCCTACACGTTTCTGAGCATGACAGATAGTGAAGAGGAAGACACTGAGCTGTCAGATTCAGGCTCAGAATACGAACCTGTAGAGGACAGCGCCTCCATATCAGATAGCTCTGACGACGAAGAAGAGGTCCCTGCTAACGTCAGGCGTACCCGACCCCGATTTTCTGATGTTGTTTAGGTGCAGGAACCGCAAGTCCCTCGTATGGAGTATAGAGCCAGTACTAGCGCCGCTCATCCTTTTGGTGAACTGGCAAGCACCAGCGGCCTAGTACACCCTGGACGTACATCCAGCACTGCAGTATCACGTGGTGACGTGGCGAGTCCCATAAGTGCAGTTCAAGCTGGCGAGGTGGCAAGCACAAGTAGTGTCCCGCTGCCACCAAGAAGAAGACAAAGACAGGCCCGTCGTACCCATAGTGCCCTTCCTGCAGAATTCGCCTATCCTAATTGGGTGCCCACCACTTCTGCAGAACCCGTACTTCCCCCATTCACTGCCCAACCCGGTATTCAGGGGGATACAGATGATTTTACGCCACTCGATTTTTATTCTCTGTATCTCACGGAAGATCTCTATAGATCTATTGTGGACCAAACCAATTTATATGCTGGTCAATGCATCGCCGCTAATCCCCAGTTGCCGTCTCTTGCCAGAGATTGGAAACCAGTTACGGTTTCTGAATTTAAGACGTTTCTGGGCCTTTCCCTCAACATGGGCACACATAAATTCATGCGGATGCGGGCTTATTGGTCCACGCATCCGGCTGACCACATGCCCGTGTTCTCTAACTCCATGTCCAGGAAACGATACGAGCAGATCTTGCGGTTCTTGCACTTCAGTGACAATGAACTTTGTCGTCCACGTGGAGACCCTGATTACGATCGGCTCTACAAAATTCGGCCCCTCATAAACCACTTCAACCAACGTTTTGCAGACTTGTTTACTCCCCAAAAAGTTGTCTGCGTTGATGAGTCCCTGGTTAAGTTTACTGGTCGCTTGTCATTCAAACAGTACATTCCCAACAAGCGTACCAGATACGGGGTCAAGCTCTATAAGTGCTGTGACAGGGCCACAGGCTATGCATGGAGCTTTATGGTTTATGAGGGAAAAGATAGTTACGTAGAGCCGGAGAACTGCCCTGATTACATAGGAAGCGCTGGCAAGATAGTGTGGAAATTGGTGTCACCCTTATTCGGAAAGGGGTACCACTTGTACGTGGACAACTATTACACCAGCGTGCCACTGTTTAGTCATTTATTTGATCATCAGATTGGAGCATGTGGCACCGTGCGACCTAATCGCCGGGGCTTTCCCCAGCGGCTTGTAGATTCCCGTCTTAGGCTGGGGGAGAGAGCCTGCTATCGGTGTAATAATTTGCTCGCTATGAAGTGGAGGCATAATAAGAATGTTTTCGTTCTTACCTCCCTTCATGCAGACACGACGGTCCAAATTTCTACGGCGACTGGTATTGTGGAGAAACCCCTCTGTGTCCACGAATATAACAAAAATATGGGAGGGGTGGACCTCAATGACCAGATGTTGGCGCCGTATCTAACTTCCCATAAGACCAGACGCTGGTACAAAAAAGTGTCTGCTTACTTATTTCAATTGGCTTTGCTGAATGCTTTTGTGCTATACAAAACTTCAGGCGGGACATTAACCTTTCTTTTCTTCCAAAGAGAGGTTGTCACAGAGCTTCTGTATCCAGAGGGTCCTGTACCTCACCATTCCCAACCAAATGTGGTAAGCCGGCTGCATGAGAGGCATTATTCTTATGTCCTCCCGAGTACCCCTACCCAACGAGCCCCCCAAAAAAGATGTCGTGTCTGTAGCAAGCGCGGATATAGGCGTGACACCCGTTCTTATTGTCCACGCTGTCCTGGCAATCCTGGTCTTTGTCAGGGTGAGTGTTTTGAACGCTACCATGAACTAGTGAAGTATTAGCGTAGGGTACAGCATTTCACAGGCTAGGCACACTTACACAGGGTCTCCCAAGATGCCATCGCATTTTGAGAGACCCGAACCGTTACAGTTACAGTTTACAGTTCAAAAAAAAGTGTATAAAAAAAAAAAAAAAGTAAAATAAAAAAACCAAAAAAAATATAAAATATAAAAACCAAAAATAGTTGTCGTTTTATTGTTCTCTCTCTCTCTCTCTCTCTCTCTCTCTCTTCTCTCTAATTTTTTATACTTTACTGTTTACTGTGTTATTGTTAACCATTTTTCATGTTTTCAGGTACGCCATTCAGCTGCAGCGTGGATTTATTTATCTTGACAGCAACAGCGTTTGCTCCCACGATACATAAAGCCGCGACTCCAGTGCTGTAGGAGGTGATTTCACCACCACAGTTAAAAAAGAGCATATATGCCGAAGCATGGGGGCATAAGGGGTGGAGGAGCGATTTTGCTCCTAATGCCGCGTACATACGGTCAAAATTCCGACGGAGGGCTTGCCCGTGGAAAAGTTTGAACGTATGTACGCAGCATAACTTTTTTGCGGGAGGATGCCCCCATGCTTCGGCATATATATATATTTTAGGCACAGGTTGTGTTAAGAAATGTTTAATTTTTTACTGTTTTTTTTGGCAATTGCTTTGCAGGTATGGTAAGGTTTTACTGGGATGTTACTTTGTTTTAACGTTAACCATAATTTGCTTAGCAGGTACGCCATTCAGCTGCAGCGCGGATTTATTTATCTTGACAGCAACAGCGTTTGCTCCCACGATACATAAAGCCGTGACTCCAGTGCTGTAGGCGGTGATTTCACCACCACAGTTAAAAAAGAGCATATATGCCGAAGCATGGGGGCATAAGGGGTGGAGGAGCGATTTTGCTCCTAATGCCGCGTACATCCGGTCAAAATTCCGACGGAGGGCTTGCCCGTGGAAAAGTTTGAACGTATGTACGCGGCATAACTTTTTTGCGGGAGGATGCCCCCATGCTTCGGCATATATATATTTTAGGCACAGGTTGTGTTAAAAATTTTTTTATTTTTTACTGTTTTTTTTGGCATTTGCTTTGCAGGTATGGTATGGTCAGGTTTTCCTGTGATGTTACTTTGTTTTAACGTTAACCATAATTTGCTTAGCAGGTACGCCATTCAGCTGCAGCGTGGATTTATTTATCTTGACAGCAACAGCGTTTGCTCCCACGATACATAAAGCCGTGACTCCAGTGCTGTAGGAGGTGATTTCACCACCACAGTTAAAAAAGAGCATATATGCCGAAGCATGGGGGCATAAGGGGTGGAGGAGCGATTTTGCTCCTAATGCCGCGTACATACGGTCAAAATTCCGACAGGGGGCTTGCCCATGGAAAAGTTTGAACGTATGTACGCGGCATAACTTTTTTGCGGGAGGATGCCCCCATGCTTCGGCATATATAAATGGTGCATGTATGTCCATCATTAGAAGTGGGTGGATGAAGGGAGGTATCTAATGGTGGGCATACCCACCGATCAATCTCTTTTTTTTCGTTCAGACAACATGACTCTCAGTAAATAGCTTGGGGTGTCTACTTTCCAAAATGGGGTAATTTGGTTTTTTTTTTTGCTATTTTGGCATTTTATGGCCTTCGAAACTGTGATAGGTAGTGAGGGGTGAAATCAAAAATTTGCACCCTTAGAAATCCTGAAGGTGGTGATTGGTTTTCGGGGTGCCGTACGCGACTAGACTACCAAAAAGTCCCACACATGTGGTATCCCCATACTCGGGAGAAGTAGCTGAATATATTTTGGGGTGCAATTCCACATATAACCATGGCATGTGTGAGCAATATATCATTTAGTGACAACTTTTTGTAAAAAAATTTTTTTTTTTTTGTCATTATTCAATCCCTTGGGACAAAAAAAAAATATTCAATAGTCTCAAGATGGCCCTCGGCCAATAGCTTGGGGTGTCTACTTTCCAAAATGGGGTCATTTGGGGGGGTTTTGTGCCATCTTGGCATTTTATGGCCTTCAAAACTGTGATAGGTAGTGATAGGTAGTGAGGAGTAAAATAAAAAAATTATGCCCTTAGAAATCCTGAAGGCGGTGCTTGGATTTCGGGGTCCCGTACGCGGCTAGGCTCCAAAAAAGTCCCACATATGTGGTATCCCTGTACTCAGGAGAAGCAGCAGAATGTATTTTGGGGTGTCATTTCACATATGCCCATAGCATGTGTGAGCAATATATCATTTAGTGACAACTTTGTGCAAAAAAAAAAAGTTTGTAATATTCCCGCAACTTGTGGCAAAATATAAAATATTCCATGGACTCAACATGCCTCTCAGTAAATAGCTTGGGGTGTCTACTTACCAAAATGGGGTCATTTTGGGGGGTTTTGTGCTATTTTGGCATTTTATGGCCTTCGAAACTGTGATAGGTAGTGAGGGGTGAAATCAAAAATTTGCACCCTTAGAAATCCTGAAGGTGGTGATTGGTTTTCGGGGTGCTGTACGCGACTAGACTCCCAAAAAGTCCCACACATGTGGTATCCCCATACTCGGGAGAAGTAGCTGAATATATTTTGGGGTGCAATTCCACATATAACCATGGCATGTGTGAGCAATATATCATTTAGTGACAACTTTTTGTAAAAAAAATTTTTTTTTTTGTCATTATTCAATCCCTTGGGACAAAAAAAAAAAATATTCAATAGTGTCAAGATGGCCCTCGGCAAATAGCTTGGGGTGTCTACTTTCCAAAATGGGGTCATTTGGGGGGGTTTTGTGCCATCTTGGCATTTTATGGCAATCAAAACTGTGATAGGTAGTGATAGGTAGTGAGGAGTAAAATAAAAAAATTATGCCCTTAGAAATCCTGAAGGCGGTGCTTGGATTTCGGGGTCCCGTACGCGGCTAGGCTCCCAAAAAGTCCCACACATGTGGTATCCCTGTACTCAGGAGAAGCAGCAGAATGTATTTTGAGGTGTCATTTCACATATGCCCATAGCATGTGTGAGCAATATATCATTTAGTGACAACTTTGTGCAAAAAAAAAAAAAGTTTGTAATATTCCCGCAACTTGTGGCAAAATATAAAATATTCCATGGACTCAACATGCCTCTCAGTAAATAGCTTGGGGTGTCTACTTTCCAAAATGGGGTCATTTTGGGGGGTTTTGTGCTATTTTGGCTTTTTATGGCCTTCGAAACTGTGATAGGTAGTGAGGGGTGAAATCAAAAATTTGCACCCTTAGAAATCCTGAAGGTGGTGATTGGTTTTCGGGATGCCGTGCGCGACTAGACTCCCAAAAAGTCCCACACATGTGGTATCCCCGCACTCGGGAGAAGTAGTGGAATATATTTTGGGGTGCAATTCCACATATAACCATGGCATGTGTGAGCAATATATCATTTAGTGACAACTTTTTGTACATTTTTTTTTTTTTTTTGTCATTATTCAATCCCTTAGGACAAAAAAAATAAATATTCAATGGGCTCAACATACCCATCAGCAGTTTCCTTGGGGTGTCTACTTTCCAAAATGGGGTCATTTGGGGGGGGGGTTTGTACTGCCCTGCCATTTTAGCACCTCAAGAAATGAGATAGGCAGTCATAAATTAAAAGCTGTGTAAATTCCAGAAAATGTACTCTAGTTTGTAGACGCTATAACTTTTGCGCAAACCAAAAAATATATGCTTATTGACATTTTTTTTACTAAAGACATGTGGCTGAATAAATTTTGCCCTCAATGTATGACTAAAATTTTGTTTATTCGATTTTTCTTATAACAAAAAGAAGAAAATATCATTTTTTTTCAAAATTTTCGCTCTTTTTCCATTTATATCGCAAAAAATAAAAATCGCAGAGGCAATCAAATACCATCAAAAGAAAGCTCTATTTGTGGGAAGAAAAGGACGCAAATTTCATTTGGGTACAATATTGCATGACTGAGCAATTACCAGTTAAAGCAGCGCAGTGCGAAATTGTAAAAAGACCCCTGGTCCTTAAGGTGTTTATTGGTCCGAGGCTGAAGTGGTTAAAGCAAATTTGAAAAAAATGCATTTCAATTTCAATGTCATTTGCCAAAAAATATTTTTTGTCAACAATAAAATTATTTATTTTAGAACTAACACTCAAAAAAAAAAATCCCCAGTTTTTCTACATCCTTATTACAGTATTATGTTATTACATGAGAAATAAAATAAAATGTTTTTTCAAGACAAAATGGGCGGGGACATCATCCGGTGATGTCCCTATATAAGTCGTCGCGCGCCACGTCCCTGTCATTGTGAGCAGAGACAGCGACGAGGCAACATCTGAAGAGAAGAAGAGAAGAACAGAAGACGGCGACAGCGGCGACAGAAGACCGGGCCACCGCTTGTAGAAGAGCTAGAAGAAGGCGCGGTGGCCGGGCAAGAATAACCGAAGAGGGGGACAAGACCCCCGAAGTCGGAAGAAGAGGGCGGCGGGGAAGAAGAAAGCGAAGACCCCCGAAGACGGAAGAAGACCCCCGGAGCTGTGCAATAAACTATTTTAACCCTTGTGTGCTGTTTTTTTTGTACATTTTTTTCACAGGTGAATGGGTAGGGGTACATTGTACCCCATACTCATTCACATAGGGTGGGGGGCCGGTAAGCCCCCCGTCCGCAGACCCCGACAACAAACGGCCAGGGTTGTCGGGAAGAGGCCCTTGTCCTCATCAACATGGGGACAAGGTGCTTTGGGGTGGGGGGGGGCGCTCGCTCGTCCCCACCCCCTTTCCTGGCCGGCCGGGTAGTGTGCTCGGATAAGGGTCTGATATGGACCTGGGGGGGACCCCCACGCTGATCTTTCGGCGTAGGGGTTCCCCTTTAAGTCCATACCAGGTGACGGGGCCAGCGACGCCTCCTTCGCTGGCCCCGGCTACCTGGAGACGCGCTTAAAATGAGTGGACTTTCCGCCACGTGTGTGGGCGAGTCCATTCATTTCAAAAGTACGGCGGATAGCCCGACGGACTTAGTACACCTTATTAGTCCGCTGAAAAAGTGCCGTGTGTGGGAAAGTATCTCGTTTGGAAAGTCCGGCAGACAGTCCGGCAGAAAGGCCGCCAGACTAAGTCCGCCGGATAGTCTGCTACGTGTGTACGCGGAATAACAGACCCTATTTACATGCTTCTGAGAGCCTGGGAGGTGGAAGTGTGGCATCTGCTGTACAATCTGGCAGTGCTCAGTGTGAATTATAAGCAAGAAAGCTGATTTGATGTGAATACAGGAATCGACCCCCCTGTGTCCTTGTATGGTGACAACGGAACTCCTTCACTCTCATAATACACTGATCAGGGTTGCAGCTCATTGGATGCAAGCAACGGTCGAATGGAAATTTTCCAGCTGGACTATTCATGATGAGAAATCGATCTATCATTTGACTTCTCGTGAACAGAAATGGCCATAGATGGTATGAAATTCATCATACATGTTTCATATCTGTCCGACGGACTAAAAATCGGGAAAACCGTGTGCTAGTCCGACGGACCAAATATGACGCAAGGGCATCTATTGGCTACTGGCTATTGAACTTCCTTATTTAGTCCCGTTTACGTCATCACGTTCAAAATCAACGGACTTTCGAACAGACTTAGTCCGGTCATGTGCGGCCAAGTCCGTTTCGTTCAGAAAGTCAGTCGGGAACATTATACTGTATGTTTATGGTTACACCTGTCTGTCATGGATATGGATTCTATATTGTTTCTTTATTCGTTTCTTTTTTTCTTTTATGCTCTAACTGTAAGTTAATGCATGTACTCCTCTGCAGATTTGTACAGCTACCAATGCCTTGACTGTTGTATCATACTTGACTTTTTCCACAATAAATAGAAATTTTTAGCCGTGAAGAAAGTCCGTTGGACCTCCGCTGAAAGTCCGTCGCGAAGAATGTTGGACCTAGTCCGTCAAAAAGTCTGATTGTGTGTACGCGGCAGTCAGACTTAGTGGAGGGAGATTTTTGCAGCATATTTGGCAAGTACAGAATCACAGTATATACAGTGGTGTGAAAAAGTGTTTGCCCCCTTCCTCATTTCCTGTACCTTTGCATGTATGTCACACTTAAGTGTTTCGGAACATCAAACCAATTTAAACAATAGTCAAGGACAACACAAGTAAACACAAAATGCAATTTGTAAATGAAGGTGTTTATTATTAAAGGTGAAAAAAAATCCAAACCATCATGGCCCTGTGTGAAAAAGTGATTGCCCCCTAAACCTAATAACTGGTTGGGCCACCCTTAGCAGCAACAACTGCAACCAAGCGTTTGCGATAACGTGCAATGATGCTTTTACAGCGTCCTGGAGGAATTTTGGCCCACTCATCTTTGCAGAATTGTCCTAATTCAGTTACATTAGAGGGTTTTCGAGCATGAACGGCCTTTTTAAAGTCATACCACAACATCTCAATAGGATTCAGGTCAGGACTTTGGCTAGGCCACTCCAAAGTCTTCATTTTGTTTTTCTTCAGCCATTGGGTGGTGGACTTGCTGGTGTGTTTAGGATCATTGTCCTGCTGCAGAACCCAAGTTCGTTTCAGCTTGAGTACACGAACAGATGGTCGGACATTCTCCTTCAGGATCTCTTGGTAGACAGCAGAATTCATAGTTCCTTTTATCACGGCAAGTCTTCCAGGTCCTGAAGCAGCAAAACAGCCCCAGACCATCACACTACCACCACCATATTTTACTGTTGGTATAATGTTCTTTTTATGAAATGCAGTGTTCCTTCTACGCCAGATATACTTGGACACACACCTTCCAAAGAGTTCCACTTTTGTCTCATCGGTCCACAGAATGTTGTCCCAAAAGTCTTGGGGATCATCAAGATGTGTTGTGGAGAAATTGAGACGAGCTTTGATGTTCTTTTTGCTCAGCAGTGGTTTTCTCCTTGGAACTCTGCCATGCAGGCCATTTTTGCCCAGTCTTTTCCTGATGGTGGAGGCATGAACGCTGACCTTAACTGAGGCAAGTGAGGCCTGCAGTTCCTTGGACGTTGTTGTGGGGTCTTTTGTGACCTCTTGGATGAGTCGTCGCTGCGCTCTTGGGGTAATTTTGGGCGGCCGGCCACTCCTGGGAAGGTTCACCACTGTTCCATGTCTTCGCCATTTGTGGATAATGACTCTCACTGTGGTTCGCTGGATTCCCAAAGCTTTGGAAATGGCTTTATAACCCTTTCCAGACTGATAGATCTCAATTACTTTCTTTCTCAATTGTTCCTGAATTTCTTTGGGTCTCGGCATGATGTGTAGCTTTTAAGGATCTTCTGGTGGACCTTACTGTGTCAAGCAGCTCCTATTTAAGTGATGCCTTGATTGTGAACAGGTGTGGCAATAATCAGGCCTGGGTGTGGCTAGAGAAATTGAACTCAGGTGTGGACAACCACAGTTATAGTATGTTTTAACAAGGGGGCAATCACTTTTTCACACAGGGCCATGATGGTTTGGATTTTTTTTCACCTTTAATAATAAACACCTTCATTTACAAATTGCATTTTGTGTTTATTTGTGTTGTCCTTGACTATTGTTTAAATTGGTTTGATGTTCCGAAACACTTAAGTGTGACAAACATGCAAAGGAACAGGAAATGAGGAAGGGGGCAAACACTTTTTCACACCACTGTATAAAACAATATGCTAAGTGGTTGGAGGGAAGCTTCAGAATGGCAAAAGATGTTTTTATTAAAACTGATGCAGACTGCAGTTCCTCTTTAAAGCTCTCTTATGCTTTCCCTCAACAGTAATAATAATGTGTGATTGTGTATCTGTATAATACTCTAATGTGTCATTTTTCAGTAGACACTATGCTAAGTATGTGGATACGCCCATTCATACTTCACTGGTATGTCCAGTAATTTTTTTTAGTACCATATTTGTAAACTCAATAAAAACCTATTGAAAGTAAAAAGTCGCACTGGACTTTTTGCAAGCAGAGAGGATTTTTTTCATTCATCTTTTGTATAGTGTACAGGCACATTACCATTTAAAACAGCAGCTACCCTTTATTTGTACTTATTTTATGTCAACTTTTAAATTACATTTGCACGAGTGAAGTATTGGTATTCAGTTTTACAAACTTATAAACACTGCCAACTACTGGTTAAAGAATATATCTTTACTAAATACTGATGTACAGTAGTTGTTGTACAAAAATAAAATTCTGTATTCCAACACCCCTACTCAACAACTACTGCTTATATTAGTCCCATTTCAGATCTCAGTTCTATAAATCTAATTCTTGTAAGCTGTTTTGTCAAAGCATCTGCAATAATGTTAATAGTTTGACAATATGTCAGCACAAATACATTTTATTCAACTGGTTCATGAATGTAACAGTGTCTGACGTAAATATGCTGTGTTCTTGCATTGATCTTCTCATTGGTGTCAAGTTTGATACATTCTTGATGGTCCTCATATAAGATTGTAGACTGGGACATTGGCTCTCCAAGATCTTCAAGCAATTGATTTAACCACACAGCTTCTTGATTGGCATAGGCAGCAGCAATGTATTCCTGCCTCTGTAGAAGACAAAGCTACTGAGATCTGCTTCTTGCTTTTAAATTTGGCTTGGAGTTCCCCCTAAAGAATCATACCAGACACAGTGCCTGGTATTGTCAGGGATCAAAGTTGGATCACTGTTCTTTGAAGTCAGACGCATGTCTGGTATAGATTTTGGGGGGGGGGGACCCCACGCAGATTACTTGAAGAAACAATAGGATTTGAGGCAGCAGCCTACATCCACAGAAGATCTGCGATTAGTTCTCTGAGATGTTGGGAACTTCTTTCAAAAACTGTGTACAAGTGTACCTAGAAGAATTGATGCTGTTTTGAAGGCAAAGGGTGGTGATACCAAATTTTGATTTGATTTTGATTTCTCTTCTGTTCATTTAATCTCCATTTTGTTAATTGATAATAATTAACTAATAACACTTCTATTTCTGAAAGCATTTGTGGTTTACAGCATTTTTTTTCACACCTGCCTAAAACTTTTGCACAGTGGCATATAAGATGTATACATATTTGACCTGGATTTCAGTGTGAAAGATAAGTGAAAGCTGAAGAAATGTTTCCTGGAGGTGGAAAAATAGATACAGCATGAAATAATTGTATGTCTGCTGAAGGAATGGATAAATCTTCTATGGAAAGAATGTACAGCAGAGTAATCTGCAAAGCACTAAGATTCACCAAGTTTGGCTGCCCTTCTCAAGCCATTCCTTGGAGGCATTAACGGATCGACTGTGGGTGGCCACACATCCCTTTGATCTCTACTCACTCTGCAGACATATTTTTTCCAGACCAAATCCCCTATGAAGATGCAAACACTTTAAAGAGGAAATGTACTTTGTCACCTGTGCGACATATGGGCTTGCCTATTCAGTAATAAAAGTGAGAAAACTTTTTCAGTTTTTATGAGAAGCAGCCATTCAGTTTGTCAAATGTATCTATTATAGATGTTATAGGTGTACATTTTTTTTACCATGATACCTAGTGTGAGTATTTCTCATAAAAAGGCAAGGGTTATCTCAGATAAATCAAAGCAACCAATCATATTGATAAGATGAATCTTCCCACGCTACCTTAATCAAAACACAGCGAAACACTAGTTGCAGCTAACACCGGATTAGTCAATCCGTACCAAAAATAAAGTATATATAAAAAAATCAATAAGTGGTGTTGCGCTCTAGTAAGTATCAAATCACTAAAAAATAAAGTGCTATATATTCATGATATACATCAAATGTGCAAATGATCATAATACACAGCAAAAAGTGCTAAGTGCTCAAAATTTAATAATCTCAGATATACTTTACAGTGCACAAATTATTCCAAAATTATAGCATTCAGATAGATAGTAAATTAAAAGTGCTAGTGCTGACAGGGTACAAGAATAAAGTCCAAAAGTGCACATAAATCTTCAAACGAATACGTAAGGTGCAATGAATAAAGTGCTGAGCTCCAAGTGACACTCTTTTCTTTTTCAAATATAATGCAATAAAAAGAGTCATACAATAGATTTAGTTTTAAATATGTCTTTATTTTATTTTATCTTTTCATATATACAAAACTTCCATCCATTACAACATAAATAACATAAAACTCCCAACATATTATCACCATACATGAAAAAAAAAAAAGGAAGCAAGCAAATTCCCACCCTACCCACACCCTTCCCCCCCCCCCCTTTTTCCCCATCATCCAGCACTTACAAAAAATCTTTCCACTTCCCTGAGGTACTAAACTCCTCCCATTTTTTTCCAATACTTTGAGATCTGATTCTCCACCAAACCTTCTGCTCTTATTTGTTTCTCCAAATAATACATTTCACTCATTTCATATTTCCACTCTAATATTGATGGCACTATTTCCATTTTCCATTTTTGAGCAATTACAACTTTTGCAACTGTGGTCATAAAATGTAAAAACTCCATCTCCTTCTGTGTTACTGATTTGGTTGTATGTGAAAATAAAACTACATTTATATCCAGCGTTATTCCTATACCTGTCACCTGCTGATATATTTTCATAATCTTACCCCAAAAAACTCTTATCTTATAACAGCTAAACCATATACATGTATGTTCTAGAGTTCCCTTTTCTATTTTACATCTCCAACAGGTTTCAGAATTCCTTTTATTTATTCTATTCATAACTACTGGACTTCTATACCATCTTGTTGCTACTTCATAATTTTTTTCCTGATATTTAATTGCTACAGGTATTTTATGCATTCTTACAAATATCGCTTCCCATTCTTTCTCCGTCAACTCTTTTCCTGTTTCCTCCTCCCATTTTTTTACCCCTATTATTATTTTTTTAATATCACCATAAGGGAGTAATAAATTATAGATCTTAGATAGTTTTTTATTCTCCTTATCTTTATTTGCTGCCATTTGTTCAAATATAGTTAATGGTCTGTTAATCATTATCACTATTGGATCTATATACGTTTTTAACTGACAATATTGTAGCCACTTATTTTTATATTCTTGTCCCATTTCCTGAAGCGATGGTATTTTTCCATCAATCAGGATTTGTATAATTCTCTCATGCTCATCCTCATTCCATTTAAGAAATGTTTTACTATTTAGGGCTGGCCTAAACTCAGGATTAGCGAATAATGGAGTCATTGGGCCAATTAAAGAGGATAGATTACCCTTCTTTATTATATCCTGCCACGTTTTTAATGTTGACTTAACAAAGATAGGTAACTCCTTTTCTTTTGGCCTTAGATTAGGTTTTATCCAGGGCAGATATTTTATTCTAACCCCTATAATATCTTCTTCTAATTTTACCCATTGTTTATTTTTTTTATTGTGCTGCCAATCTATGATTCTCATTAATAAAGCTGCTTGGAGATATTTATCAAAATCCAGCATTGCCAGTCCACCGTTTTGTTTTGTTCTTATTAATACATCTCTTCCTATTCTAGGGGTCTTATGTGCCCATATAAAACTCTCTACCGCTTCCCTCAGATCTTTCATATTTTTCCTTAAAGGCACTATAGGGATAGTCTGAAAAATATATAACATAATCGGTAGTATCACCATTTTTACAATATTTATTTTCCCTACCCAGGAATATGTTATTTTATCATATTTTTCTAAGAGTTTTTTTACCTTAAAAATTGTCACATTATAGTTCCTTTCCTGCAATAGCCTCACGTCTCTTGTAATATATATTCCAAGATATTTAATCGCGTCCTGCTTCCATTTAAATGGGAAATCCTTTTGAATTACCTCTTGCATTCTTTCTTCCAGTGTGATATTCATTAATTCAGATTTTTCATAATTTACTTTAAAGTTACTCACTTCCCCAAATCTTTCCAATTCTTTTATTATATTAGGTATTGTAATTATTGGATTAGTTATGTATAGCAACAGATCGTCTGCATAAGCAGCCATCTTGTATTCTTTATCATTAACCTTTATCCCTCTAATATCCTTATTTCCCCTTATAGCTTCCATAAGGTGTTCCATTATCATAACATATAGAAGTGGTGATAGGGGGCACCCCTGTCTAGTCCCATTTGATATTTCTATATATTCTGACAACATCCCATTAGTTCTTATTTTGGCTCTTGAATTCCTATACAATGCTACAATCCTACCCAACATTTTACTTCCCATTCCTATTTGCCTCAATACTTCCAAGAACTGCCAACCCACCCTATCAAATGCCTTTTCGGCGTCTATGGCCAATAGGCAGGCTGGGATGGCAGTTCTCTGAGCGTATTCCATCAGTGTACATGTCTTAATTATGTTGTCCCTTGTTTCTCTTCCCTTCATAAATCCTGTTTGATCTAAATTTATATGCTCTGATATAATCTCCGTTATTCGTTTAGCTATAATCTTAGAGTATATTCTTATGTCTATATTTGTCAAAGATATTGGTCTATAATTTTTACAAATTGATTGATCTTTCTCAGGCTTTAAAATTAATACAATATGGGCCTCCGTACTCTGTACTGCAAATAGCTGTGTTTGGGAAATAGAGTTATATGTTTTCTTAAGTATAGGTATAATTAAGTCTTTAAATGTCTTATAGAATCTAGCGGTATACCCATCCGGGCCTGGGCTCTTTCCTACTACAAGCTCTGTTATTGCATGCTGTATTTCTTCTGTCCAAATTTCACACTCCAACACCTCACTCTTTTCCTTTGATAGTGTGGGTATGGCTGTGTCCCTTACATATTCCCTTATCTCTTCCCCTTTCTTTCTTTCCTCCTTATAATTCTGACTTCCCTTTATATTATATAGCTTAGAATAGTAATTATGAAAGGTTTCGGATATTTCGATTGGATCATATGTTACTTCCCCATCTGATTTTAAAAATGTTTCTATATAACTTAAGGGTTGTTGTTTTTTTAATATTTGAGCCATCACTTTACCTGATTTGATTCCAAACTTATACCACTGTGCTCTATTCTTTTCTCTTATCTGAAGAGTCTCTTCATCAAGCATTGACTGTAGTTCCATTTGTTTTTCTTTTAATCTTATTCTATCTTCCATTTTCATACTGATCATATGTATTCCCTCTAATTCTCTAATCTCTATTTCCAATTGGTTTTTTTTCAATACTTTTCCTTTTTTTTATTCTTGCTCCATGTTTAATGAATATTCCCCTCAGGACACATTGAATTGGGAGTGGTGTTTCATCGCCTTCATGTATTATTAAAAATTGTCTTATTGTTTGTTGTATCTCTGCCTCACATTTATTATCTTTAATTAAATTATCATTCAATCTCCATATCCCGTTCCTTTTTTTTGTTGCAATTACTGAGAGCTCTACATATATTGGGGCGTGATCTGACCATAAAAATCCCCCTATCTCTGATACTGGCTTCATCATCAGGCCTGCTCTATTTACAAAAAAACAATCCAATCTGTGATATGAGTTGTGAATATTTGAGTAGTATGTATAATTTTTCTCCCCTTGATGTTGAGCCCTCCATATATCAGTTAGCTGATATTTTCTCAAGACATTTTAAAATTCTTTTATTTTAATGGTATTCTTCTTTTTTTGCATATTAGTATTTGTAGTATCTCTTTTTATGTCCATCAAGAAGTTCAAGTCACCTCCCACTACTACTATTCCCTCAGCTTTCTCCATTGCGTTAGATAGGGATCCAACTCCATTCTCAATTTGCCCATAGTTGGGAAGGTACAAATTAATTATTGTAAAAAATTTTCCATATATCCTTAGTTTTACTATTAATGACCTCCCATCCTTACCTTCAAGTTTATTTATTATTTGGACTGGTAATTCCCTATGGAACGCAATTGATACCCCTTTTGATTTAGAGTAGGGAAAAGTGTCATGTATCCATACCTTATAGTTTCTATTATTTATTTTCGGTACAATAGATTTATAGTTAAGTAGAATGTATAAAAGTGTGGAATGAGGCTTCTCAGTATATTAACAGGAGGTGAATACTATAATAACAATCATGTAATTTGGGATATATTAGTTTAACACATTTTAGCTAAAGATAAACATGTATAAAGTTTAATAACTGGATTAGATACATAGTAAAAATTGTAGTTTCAAAGTTTAGGGTTGGAGGAGATTTGGTATAATATAGGGTAAAAGAAAGGTTGTTACCAGGAAGGTATAGAGAGGTAAGTAGATAATTCAGGGCCAAGATCCAACAATGTGGCTTGGTTATTCCCTGAATAAAAGATATTTAATTAAACCATCCCTAAAATCCCCTCTATAGTAATAACATTAGGAAATATATAACTCATTAATTTAGCTTGTACATCTATATATAGTAAAAGGAGAGGGTGTGGGGAAAGCAAGGGTGGGGGAAGCATATATAAGGGTTGTGGAGGGAGGAGACCACTCTGAAAGAAAATGGTATGTTAATAAATTCTACATGTAACATAGGGGGTAAGATATATGTTTGATTGGTTGTTTCATGAGAATATAAGAGATTGGTCTAGACCATGTGGTAAGTAGTGTTCAATCCAAGGAAGCCATAATGATTCGAACATGGGAACTTTATCTAGTACGGTTGCCTCTATTTTAGCGTGAATCATGGCTTGCGTTACTCTATGTTTGAATGATACCATGCATAAAGTGGGTGTTTTCCAGGCTTTTGCAATATTTTGTTTGGCAGCCGTGGTTATCGATAATAGAAGTTTAAATTGGTGGTGAGTTAAAGTTTGAGGTTTATTATTCAGGAGTGCTACCGTAGGGTCTGGTTCTACTGTGGTTTTGAAAATGATAGAAAGAATTTTGAATATTTCTGACCAAAAAGCTCTGACTATGGGACAATCCCACCAAATGTGTAAGTGTGTGCCTAAGTCAGCACATCCTCGAAAGCAGTTAGCTGGGTATTGCGGGAGGAATTTTGAAATCCTAGCAGGTACTAAGTACCATTTAGAAAGCACCTTATAGTTAGTTTCTGAAGCTACTATATTCGGGGAGGCCGATCTAGTAACACTCCAAGTGACACTCTATGCAAGTATAACCTTTTGTGAATAAGTGATAATAGTCCTGTAGCGATGACACTTTGGACAAAGTGTCTGTCATGTACAAATTTTGTTTTTGCCTCAGAACAGTAAAGGGGTTCTGAGGGTTAATTGTGTAGGTTTAACTTTGACATCAGTTTGGCTGGGCTGTGTTAGAGTTCTGCCTGGTCATGTGTACAGTTGAGGAGTCTGGGGAGGGGTACTTAAGATGTTGAAGTCACGTGTTCTGGGTTCGTTCATGAGGCCCTAGCGGTCTGTTCCTGATTCTGGACCGGGGTAGCTCCGCCAGGGGTCCCGGTCATGGGAGCGTTCGTCGCTCCGCAACATGCTTCGGTTGGCTAACCCCAATAGACCCGCCTGGTCTGGGGTAAGGATCAATCTGTTCCCGAGTCTCGGAACTGGCTGGTCCGAAGCGCAGTAACTGAGGGAGGATTCAAGGCGTCCGCGTGTGCTCTCGGCTTGGAGGGGCACCCCAGCTCGTGTAAGCGACCGGGGGAGGATTCTTCGGAGGACGGCCAACAAGCTGGCATCCTAAGAAGTGCCTGGTTGCTGAGTTGTGAAGGACACTGAAGAATTAACGCTTTTTCCAGTACTGTCAAGGAGACCGAGAACGTTCCAGGTACTGAGAAAAAAGGTTCCTGTACACTTCTGTTACCAGTTACTCAAAGTCAAAGATATCACAAGTTCTGGATCAAAGTGCTGACTGCCATAATCTCTGGCTAGAGATTTGTTCAGCTTTGAAGCGCCCAGCTGCGAATGGCTACTCTCTGGGTGATATTAGAGACTTTCTGATATTAGCAGTTCAAGGTGCCTGAGTTTCATCACCCTTGCCCTCTGTTCCCATATGAGATTGTGTTGTTGGATGTTACCCCTGCAAATGAAAACCTTTTCTAAAGGACTTTTATGGTGTCAGCGTCCAAAGTTGTTGGGTACTAACTCTGGGAACCCCTTGACGTGGAAGAACCAGCCAAGCAGAGGTAACCGGTAAGCCCAAAAGTTAAGGCCGCCCTGCCAAGGGTTATGGCCGTTACAGTCCTCTTTGGTGTAAAAACACCTCAGTGTGCAATGGCTCCTTACCTTACCACTGTAAGGTAACAGCGTATGATTAGTGGTGATGAACAAATCTGGGATCCTGCAGTAGATCGCCTCTAGTGTTCCTTATGTATAATGATATGCAGGGGGTCATCAATGGAGCTTGATATCCTGGTAAGGCTTGGTAATCTGGTGGATGATCCTCATTTGTAGTGCTATATCGCCTCTGTGTTAATTAGTGATGATGGAAATCCTTCCAGATAGGTACAAAAAAAAATGAAGAAAAAAATCGGGGAGAGCCAGATAGTGAAGTATGTAAAAACAGTGTGTTTTAATAAGTTGCAGCCAATAAAACATATCTACATATCTACAAATGAAAAACAAAACAAGCAGCGAGCTAGTGGCCTGACTTCACTTACGGTGCTCATCTATTCTGCCGTGTATCGCCACAATCACGTGACTTCCTCAGGGAATGGAAACTAGCACCAGAAGTGTCTTTAACCGCTTAAGGACCGCCTCCTGCACATTTACGTCGGCAGAATGGCACGACTGGGCACAAGCACGTACAGGTTCGTTGCTCTCTAAGTGCCCAGCCATGGGTCGCGAGCGCGCCGCCGGCGGGGCGCTTGCGACCCGGTCCTGAGCTCCGTGACTGTGTCCTGCGATCAGGTCACAGAGCTGAAGAACGAGGAGAGGTCTGTGTAAACAAACCTCTCCCCGTGCTTCCTACTGAGCCTGTCACTGATCGTCTGTTCCCTGTTATAGGGAAAGACGATCAGTGACGTCAGACGACAAGCCACGCTCCCCTATAGTTAAAAAACAAAAACACACACACACTTAACCCCTCCCTGCCCCCTAGTGGTTAACTCCTTCACTGCCAGTGTCATTTACACAGGAATCACTGCATTTAAATAGCACTGATTGCTGTATAAATGACAACGGTCCCAAAAATGTGTCAAAAATGTCCGATGTGTTCGCCATAATGTAGCAGTCTCAAATAAAAATCGCTGATCGCCGCAATTACTAGTAAAAAAAAATATTAATAAAAATGCTATGAAACTATCCCCTATTTTGTAAACACTATAACTTTTGCGCAAACCAATCAATAATCGCTAATTGCGATTTTTTTTACCAAAAATATGTAGAAGAATACGTATCGACCTAAACTGAGGAAAAAAATGTTTTTATATATATTTTTGGGGATTTTTATTATAGCAAAAAGTAAAAAATATTGCATTTTTTTCAAAATTGTTGCTCTATTTTTGTTTATTGAGCAAAAAATAAAAACCGCAGAGGTGATCAAATACCACCAAAAGAAAGCTCTATTTGTGGGAAAAAAGGACGACAATTTTGTTTGGGAGCCACGTCGCACGACAGCGCAATTGTCAGTTATAGCGACGCAGTGCCGGAAAAAAAAAGGGGCCTGGTCCTTTGGCTGCAAATTGGTCCGGGGTTTAAGTGGTTAAATAGGTTCATCATTGTATCTAACGAGCAGCCATTTTCTTGTAGTCCTATGGATAAAAACATATGGTGGGCATTTTCTAGTGGATGTTCATAGCAATCAATAGCTGCAGCCATTTTCTTGTAGTCTACCATTAGTAAACACAGCAGCGGCCATTTTCCAACTGATCTACAGCCTTTTTTATCTGTAGATCAGTTGGAAAATGGCCGCTGCTGTGTTTACTAATGGTAGACTACAAGAAAATGGCCGCAGCTATCGATTGCTATGAACTTCCACTAAAAAATGGTCACCATATGTTTTTATTCATAGGACTATAAGAAAATGGCTGCTCGTTAGATACAATGATGAACCTATTTAAAGACACTTCTGGAGCTAGTTTCCATTCCCTGAGGAAGTCACGTGATCGTGACAATGCGCGACGGAATGGAAGGGCATTGGAAGTGACGTCAGGCCACAAGCTCGCTGCTTGTTTTGTTTTTCGTTTGTAGATATGTTTTTAATGTGAGTTTTATTATTAGATGCAACCCATTAAAACACCCAGTTTTTACAAACGTCATTATCTGGGTCACCCCGCTTTCTTTCTTCATGTTATTTATGTACCTATCTGGGAGGATTTCCATCGTCACTAATTAACACAGAAGTGATATAGCACTACAAATGAGGATCATCCACCATGTTATCAAGTCTTACCATGATATCGAGCTCCATTGATACCCCCCTGCATATTATTATACATAAGGAACACTAGAGGCGATCTGGTGCAGGATCCCAGATTAGTCCATCACCACTAATCATTATTATGCTGTTACCCTACAGCGGTAAGGTATGGAGCCATTGCACACTGAGGTGTTTTTACACTTATTCACAAAAGATTATACTTGCATAGAGTGTCACTTGGAGCTCAGCACTTTATTCATTGCACCTTACGTATTCGTTTGAAGATTTATGTGCACTTTTGGACTTTATTCTTGTACTCTGTCAGCACTAACACTTTTAATTTACTATCTATCCGGATGCTATAATTTTGGAATAATTTGTGCACTGTGAAGTATATCTAAGATTATTCCATTTTGAGCACTTAGCCCAACAAACTCAGCATTTCAACCATGGCACCCACTACCATACTACAATGGGACCCCCATCCACTTGTACATTTTGGTTGGTGGAATATTGGACTATATACCAGAAAAGATTTACTAAAACTGGAGCACACAGAATCTAGTGCAGCTGTGCATAGTAACCATAGTAATCAGCTTATAGCTTAGTTACATAGTTAGTCAGGTTGAAAAAAGACACAAGTCCATCTTGTTCAACCATTAAATAAATAAATAAAATAAAAAATATCATCCAATCCCATATACCCAATCCTATACCCACAGTTGATCCAGAGGAAGGCAAAAACAGAAAAGCAGGATCCAATTTGCTACAGTAGGGGAGCTGTCTGGTGGTGGAATCACTGAGTCTGTTGACACTATAAAGTTATCCACGTGTGCTATTACTAACACAGAGGAATCCATCACTACTGCTGCTGCTATTCAAGCTTCCTTTCTATAAGACTTTTATTTCATCTCCCATATGTTGAGGAATGTTATGAGGACTTTTTAGCGCTGCACTATTTCTTTTATATTGTGTATGTACATTTAGGAAAGAATCCAGGCCTTTCTTAAAGCAATCTACTGAGCTGGCCAGAACCACCTTTGGAGGGAGTCTAGTCCACATTTTCACAGCTCTTACTGTGAAGAAGCTTGTTCAATTAAGCTGTGATAATAAAACCTGGAAGCCGATTGGTTACCATGCACCACTGCACCAGATTCTATGTGCACCAGTTTTAGTACATATCCCCCACAGTAAATATATAATTATGGTTCAAGTGTATGTAAAGGTAAAACTTTTTTTCGTTTTGGACATAGTAAGTAAGGGCTAGACCTGCGGTTTGTGTCCCTGCTGGAAAGATTCACCCCTCTATTTGTCTTGATGACCATTGTCACTGAGACAGAAAGTGAGGGAAAATCTAAAACCTTAAAGTTGTTGCCAGAGCAAGTGAGTGAGGATAACCTGATGGAGACAAATTTTCTAGTAACAACTAAAACTGGAATTCCCCTCACTTTGTGAAAGTTGTATCTAATTTCCTGTGCTTCTTCAGAAAATGAAGTGAAGGAAATTCTCTACAGCGGGACACAGACCTAAAATTTACCTAAAATAACCTTAAATAACCTAAAATAAATAAGCAAGTTTTTTTCCCTACTCTATCCGAAACAACAAAAAAGTTTAGACATTGCATTACTTAAAAGAACTACCGTGGTGCCCTCACCCGCGAACCCAATCCCCCCACCCCAGAACAATAAAAGTGAGCCAAACTAAATTTACATGTGCGGCTCAAGGCTCCACCTAGTCATCATATGTAGCAACCGCATGGGGACAACCTGTCCCAGCTGTAGACATCTAACGGAAAGGGGAAAAATCCTGGAAGTTATACATCTCTGCAAAACCCCATAAGAAGGTGTATCACAGCTTCAGCCTGGGCTCCAACCAGGCCATACCTGGGGGTATGGCGTGGCATTTAGGCATGGCGTGTAGATGTCTACAGCTAGGATGAGTTGTCCTTGTCTGAACCCCAAGACTTTTCTATTAGGAGACTAGTGAGGTCTTCCCTCTGTTCTCTCCTCCTAGCCATATATTGCTTCTCAAAATATTTGCATGTAGCACATCTGGTTAGCCTCCAGTCCTGCCCTTCTCTCACACAGTCTAAGTGCCTCTGTATAAGAACAATCCCTTATATCAGCAAAAGACTGATACCAAATCAAATTCATTAGTTGCATCATATTCACTCAGGGCCGGCGCTCCCACTAGGCGGACTAGGCAGCCGCCTAGGGCGCACTGCCGCCTAGGGGCGCAACCACAGCCACTGGGTCCCCTCCAGAGGATCAGAAATCCCCCCAGGCAGATGGTGGCTGGTGCGGGAGGCGGCTCCATCTGGCTGGCTGCATAGTCTCTGGGCACGGAGAACGTGCAGGCAGATTCCCCCCACCCCCTCCCCCGGAGCGACCAAGCCAGTGTACAGTAGTCGTGGGTGTCAGCGATCGCCCCGCCTCCCGCCTTGGGTGATGGGCAGCCACTGGAGGAGCAGGGCGGGCAGCATTGTGCACACACAACCGGGATGGATCCATCCACCCAGGTCCGGACTGGCCATAGGACACTTAGTGGGCTGAGGCCGCCCTGCCGGGTCACTTTCCTGGAGGAGCGCAAAGCTGCTACAGCAGCCCGTCCTGCTTCCCCAGTCTCTCCGCGGCCGGCAGCCAGAGCCTGGGGGTGGAGCCAAATGATCAGCTGATCTGATCGGGAAGTAGCTGGAGGATGTTTGTTGTGCAGTAGGAGACCCCATCTCCTGAGCCTGGAACTGCTGCCTGCCGTGCCAGTTACCCAAGGTGAGAACTTGTCAGGTGGGGTGTGGGATACTGGGGATGAAGACTTCCAGACCTTATCACTGGTGTGTGACCCCCTCCACTTGGCTGCACTCCCCTCTCCTTTCCACCTGGCTCCACCCCCCTCCTGGCTGAACCCCCTCCTGTCCACCTGCCTCTACCCCTCCACCTGCCTCTACCCCTCCACCTGCCTCTACCCCTCCACCTGGCTCTATCCCCCCACCTGGCTCCATCCCTCCAGCTCCATCCCTCCACCTGCCTCCTTCCCCCCACCTGGCTCCATCCATCCACCTTCCACCTGGCTCTATCCCTCCACCTGGCTCTATCCCTCCACCTGGCTCCATCCCTCCACCTGGCTCCATCCCTCCATCTGGCTCCATCCGGCTCTATCCCTCCACCTGGCTCTATCCCTCCACCTGGCTCCATCCCTCCACCTGGCTCTATCCCTCCACCTGGCTCTATCCCTCCACCTGGCTCCATCCCTCCACCTGGCTCCATCCCTCCACCTGGCTCCATCCCTCCACCTGGCTCTACCCCTCCACCTTCCATCTGGCTCTACCCCTCCACCTGGCTCTATCCCCCCACCTGACTCTATCCCTCCACCTGGCTCCATCCCTCCAGCTCCATCCCTCCACCTGGCTCCTTCCCCCCACCTGGCTCCATCCATCCACCTTCCACCTGGCTCTATCCCTCCACCTGGCTCTATCCCTCCACCTGGCTCCATCCCTCCGGCTCCATCCCTCCAGCTCCATCCCTCCACCTGGCTCCATCCCTCCACCTGGCTCTATCCCTCCACCTTGCTCCATCCCTCCACCTGGCTCCATCCCTCCACCTGGCTCTACCCCTCCACCTTCCACCTGGCTCTACCCCTCCACCTGGCTCTACCCCTCCACCTGGCTCCATCCCTCCACCTGGCTGTGTCCCTCCACCTGGCTCCATCCCTCCACCCCTCCACCTGGCTCCACCCCTCCACCTGGCTCCACCCCTCCACCTGGCTCTGTCCCTCCACCTGGCTCCGTCCCTCCACCTGACTCCGTCCCTCCACCTGACTCCGTCCCTCCACCTGACTCCGTCCCTCCACCTGCTTCTACCCCTCCACCTGCTTCTACCCCTCCACCTGGCTCTATCCCCCCACCTGACTCTATCCCTCCACCTGGCTCCATCCCTCCAGCTCCATCCCCCCACCTGGCTCCTTCCCCCCACCTGGCTCCATCCATCCACCTTCCACCTGGCTCTATCCCTCCACCTGGCTCTATCCCTCCACCTGGCTCTATCCCTCCACCTGGCTCTATCCCTCCACCTGGCTCTATCCCTCCACCTGGCTCCATCCCTCCACCTGGCTCCATCCCTCCACCTGGCTCCATCCCTCCAGCTCCATCCCTCCACCTGGCTCCATCCCTCCAGCTCCATCCCTCCACCTGGCTCCATCCCTCCACCTGGCTCTATCCCTCCACCTGGCTCCATCCCTCCATCTGGCTCCATCCCTCCACCTGGCTCTACCCCTCCACCTGGCTCCATCCCTCCACCTGGCTCCATCCCTCCACCTGGCTGTGTCCCTCCACCTGGCTCCATCCCTCCACCCCTCCACCTGGCTCTACCCCTCCACCTGGCACCATCCCTCCACCTGGCTCCACCTGGCTCTGTCCCTCCACCTGGCTCTGTCCCTCCACCTGGCTCTGTCCCTCCACCCCTACACCTGGCTCTGTCCCTCCACCTGACTCCATCCCTCCACCTGGCCCCACCCCTCTACCCTCCACCTGGCTTCACCCCTCCATTCCTCCACCTGGCTCCATTCCTCCACCTGGCTCCATCCCTCCACCCTCCACCCTCCACCTGGTTTCATCCCTCCACATGGCTCCACCCCTCCACATGGCTCCATCCCTCCACCTGGCTTCATATCTCCACCTGGCTCCACCCCCCCCCCCCCCCCCCCACCAGGAGTTCTGGTGCTAAAATTATTGAATTAATTTAGATTTTTTTTTTTTTGGGGGGGGGGGGGGGGCGCAAGTAGCTGTTCTCGCCTAGGGCGCAAAATAGTCTGGCACCGGCCCTGTATTCACTGATATACAGAAGAGGGGTCTATATGACTCTATATGAGGGGATGACGTTGTCACCAGCCTCCATCCCTATAAAATATACAAAAGAGAACAAGGAATAAATATATCATTCATAAATAATTTAAAAAGTAAATAGCACACGGTACATATAGAAAAGCCCAAGATATGATAGCACATGATGGAAATATAATCAAATACATAATGCATGAACAAAATACACAATGACATGGTAGGATACAGTATACGATTTAAACACGGCATCTGTTGGCTCAATGCGTTTCACGACTTGGTGTCACTCATCAGGAGGAAGAGTGTAAACGTGTAAGATAGCTCTGTAATGACATATTTATGCATTTCTAGTTGGTCTAATATAGTCACAAGTGTGAAAAATATAAGGAATACGGGTAATATACCCTATATAATACTTAAAGGGTATCCATGTGCAATTGATAAGGTACTAAGGGTCATGTGTATCCCCACATGGGGAACATCTTTTCAGGTAGCTGAGATGGTATATTAAGCGGCAGACAGCCCAACAGGCAACCCACTACAGGACGTTGTGCATGACGGTCTAAGCTGCATTGTGTCTTTAACGCCTTCTGGATTGGTACACCTTGAACTTGGAATAAGATGGCAGCTCTCATTCACAGGACAGAGGAAGTTTAAAGTAGATAAATCCAATCATTAAAAATTTGTCTAAGCTTTAACATGTTAATATGATTTCAAAAAATTTCGGTCTTCTTTGAAATAATATCTGGCAATCCTGCCATGAAGGTGGTTCCTGTTACATAGTGGATCAGCAGTACATTGAACATTATTAAATATTGCCTGTTAAAGATGATGATTTGGGTATGGCATAGAACAATGAACAGCTAGCTACTGGAGCTGTCCAGCAGCTGCAACTGTCACTTTACAGCAGCGCTGACTCCTGAATGCACATATTACTACAGGGTTATCTTTTTCCTCATAGCCCAGTAGAAAATAGATTACTTCAAACATCTGATCATGGCAGTTAAGAATATAAACAATTGAATGGCTTCCTAACTTCACGAGATGGGAAAGAGGGACATGTAGCACAATGTATGTATGCAAATAACAAACCCTTGCCATGCCTCTGGTAACAAGGACCATGAGGACTATGTCCCCAATTTTTTATTCACTTTTTTTTCTTTATTTTGGCTTATCAAAATTAAAAATATAATTTAAAGATCAGATAAAAGGTTTAGTGTAGTAAAACACTTTTGATAGTTTGAGAATACATTTTTATAGATATCTTTACATCAGGCTAAAAAGAGGGACAGGGGAATTTGGTTCGAAAAGAGGGATGTACCCTCCAAAAGAGGGACAGTTAGAGGGTATGCATTTTCACTATGTGAAATTAGGTGAAATTGGTCCCTTAGCAAAAAATCAATAAATAAATAACACAAGTTCCAAGAACACATTATTCATGTTCTAATTATGTTATAGTGCAGTGTTTCTCAACTCCAGTCCTCAAGGCGCCCCAACAGGTCATGTTTTCTGGCTTCCCGTTATTTTGCACAGGTGATTTCATCATTTTCATTGCCTTAGTAATTACCACAGCCATTTCATCTAAGGGAAATCCTGAAAACATGACCTGTTGGGATGCCTTGAGGAGTGGAGTTGAGATACACTGTTATAGTGAAAGTAGAATTCCAGCCAAAAAAATAAAAACATTTTTTTTTTAAAGCGGGAGTCCACCGGGACTCCGCGTTTTTTTTTTTTTTTTTAAAAGCCAGCAGCTACAAATACTGCAGCTGCTGACTTTTAAATAGTGACACTTACCTGTCCAGCGTGCCCGCGATGTCGGCACCCGAAGCCGATCGCTCGCTCGTGCCGCCGCCATCTTGGGTGTGGGAATCAGGAAATGGAGCCTTTCGGCTTCATTTCCCGGTTCCCTACTGCGCATGCGCGAGCCGCGCGGCGCAATCCGGACGGTCCCCGCTGCCTCTGGGAGCTGTGTGTTTCCCAGCAGGCAGCGGGGCACTTGCTGAAGGGGGCGGGCGCTTGCGGAAAGGGGCGTAACATACGCCCCTTTCCGCAGAGAGCTAGCCCGGAAGTGGGTGCAGTTACCTGGATTATCCAGGTAACTGCACCCCCCTCCCCCCTGAAAGGTGCCGATTGTGGCGCCGGAGGGGGGGAGGGTTCCGATGAGCGGAGGTCCATTTTAGGGTGGACCTCCGCTTTAAGTTGATACTTTTACTTTTATTGTTCTATTATGCAATTTTTTTTGTTATAGAATAGGGAAGGGAAGAGCCTCTGGTAAATTTTTAGTGCTGTCCCAACTTATCCAACCTTCCTTTTTGCCATAGAGATCACTGGGACAGAAAGACAGGAGAAATCCAAAATGTTATATATGTTACCAGAACGGAAATAGAGGGCATTTCTTTTCATGGGAACAGCTGTTGCAGAGACAGCTTCAAAAATAGGATTTCTTTTTTTTTAAACAATAGATTTTTATTGAAGGAATTTTCTTAACAATACAGATTGACATTGTCACGATAGTTGTTAATAACCATCTTAGTTGCATTAGTTCCTAAGATTATTCTTATAGAAATACAGTAATTGATAGCCTGTACTAGTCTACTACTATTGGGTTCAAACTGTAGGCATAGATAGGCCACCAATTGCATTAATTAGTTGAATATAGAAAGTTGTAAAGAAAACATAAGAAAATATATAATTAAATTAACTGAACAAAACTTGCTACATAGATTAATAAGGTAGGTCCAGGATGATATACTACATCTGAGGTATGTATATATATATATATATATATATTTATGGTTTAGAGCCCTACGGCCGATACTGAAAAGGGTGACATACAGGGTTAGCATAAACTTACCACTTGAAATGGACCTGAAAGTGTGCCTTAGTCTAATGTACGGTATACCAAAATAAGGGGGCATACCCTAGATAAGAAATGAGAAATTAAATTAAATGAATATGAAATGAAGTGAAATGAGTACTCTTGTGAGGGGTATGAATACTTTGAAAAATGCCCTAAAAAGGGGATGGGAACACAGCCGAATGGGCTGATTAAATACCTCTCCGGGCTCCTCCCATAAATTCAGGCCACCATATTGGCCTTCTAATTTATGGTTTAGAGCCCTACGGCCGATACGGAAAAGGATGACATACAGGGTTAACATAAACTTACCACTTGAAATGGACCTGAAAGTGTGCCTTGGTCTAACGTACGGTATACCAAAATAAGGGGGCAAAAACATTCAGGTAGGGATAGCTCTTTATTGGCTTAAGTTTAATCACTGTGTGAACCCGTAGAAAGCCAGATACATAGCCGCTTGCAAGACCATACTAGGGAGAAGGCCGAACGGTGATGTGGCCAGGATATCTGACATGCTCCTAAAGATATCTCCCGTAATGGGCAGGCGTTTGGCGCTGACCACTGGTTGGAGCTTCTGAACACCACATAGGACGGCCCGTACAGCATGGAACGTAAACAATGAGGGTTTCGTAGGGTCCTGGAGTGACGAGAAATGTTGTACACTGGCTAGGTACAGCCGGATGGTATTGTGGGATAGAGCCAGTTCAGTATGGCAGTAAGAGATAAAGGCCAGGACTTGTTTGACACAGGATGTCTCTCTGCCGTGACACGCCAAGAATCTGTTGAAGGCCCTCCAGGCCATCTGGTAGGCGTTGAGGGTGTTGAGTGAGAGAGAGGAATGGATGAGCTGGGTTGCTGATTGAAAATGTGGAGCTAGTCCAGGGTCAGCTGAGACCAGGCCGGGATAGCAGCTGACAATGACTCGGCTCCGGGCATCTGTTCAAAAAGGAAACAAATCTGAAACGTGAGAGGGCATCTGCTGCAAGATTGCGCTTGCCCAGGACAAAGGAACAATAGATGTTGAACTGGAACTGTAATGACAGCTGGACCAGCCTACGCAGGAAGGACATTACTGCAAGGGACTTGGACCTGCCTTTGTTAATGATCTCTGCTGTGGCAAGGTTATCTGTGGTGAAGGCCACGGTTTGACCAGGTGTGCTGCTGCCACTATAGGGTATAGCTCAAAAAGGGAAGACAAATTGGTGAAGCCGGGTATAGCCAGTATCTGAGGTGGCCAGGGCGCTGTGAACCAAAGATGGACAAAAATAGCCGCAAAGCCTATGGAGGCAGCTGCGTCAGTCACTACCTGGGGTGAAAGGGAAGACACTGTGGGAATGAACAATGATATGCCATTCCAGGATGAAAGGAACTCCTCCCACATAGAGAGGTCCGCTATCGCTGCGGAGTCGAGGCTGAGGACCTGCTCGGGATCCTGCGTATGGGATAGGAACACCAGTAGGCGGGACACGAAGGAGCGACCCTGGGGGATGATGCGCATAGCAAAGTTGAGCATCCCGAGAAGGGATTGCAGCTGTTTTTTGGCACATCCTCTGGAGTGGGTGAAGTCTTGCAGAACCGCCCTGATGCGGGCCAGTTTATCTGGGGGGAGGCTGGCTTGCATGGCGCAGGTATCCAGATTAACCACGAGGAAGGTGATGGACTGAGCTGGACCATCAACTTTGTGTTCCACGATAGGGACATTAAGATTCCTTAACACCACCCTCAACTTTTCGAGGTCCCCGGGGGGTGAGCCGGGCAGTTCAATCAAAAGGAAGTCATCCAGGTAATGGATGACCTCTTGGCACTGGGCCTTGTGTAGGAGGATACATGTAAGGGATTGTGCAAAAGTGTTGAAAAGCCAGGGGCTGCTTTTAGACCCGAAGGTCAGCTTAGTGGCGAAATAATATGCCTCCCTCCATTTGATGCCATGCCAGCACCAAAGGGACGGGTGGATGGGAAGGAGCTTAAAGGCATCTGAGATATCGGCCTTGGAGAGCCAGGTGCCAGTGCCCATTTTGAGGATCGCCTGGATGGCCATGTCTACAGAGGCATCCTTAAAAGAAAACTCTTCGGAGGGGATAAGTGAATTCAGACTGGGGATGGTAGATGAATGAGGCGCTGACAAATCGTAAGCCAGACGCAATTTATTAGAGAACTTGCCCTTGACAAGCCCAATAGGGCTGACTCTCCATGTGTTGAAGGGGGGCTGGGTGAACAGGCCTATCATAAAGTCCCAATCTAACTCCACTTGCAGGAGCTGGTCTATGGCCTGTTCGTCGGTGGCTGCCGACCGAAGGTTCCGGCACTCATGGGTCACGTGAGGAAGCAAAATGAGACCGGTGTGGAAGCCCTCTGTAAAAGCTTGAATGAGGTAGATGGCCAGGGAGGTAATGGGGTGTGAGGAAAGGTAGAAGCCAAGCCACGTAACGTCGACCCGGCTTAGTCATGATCTCTTCAGCAACTTAACCTCACACAGGAGTCTGGGGTGAGCCCGTTGGCAAAGGGTGCAGATGTGGAGTAGTCAGCACTGACTAAAGTTGCAGGAACCATAATTGTAATTATTACAGATCGCTGCTCCTCCTATGGTCCGGACTGGGCACCCAAACTTGAGGCAGACGTGCAGGGACCTGCTGACCCTGAACTGCACCGGAGGTAGAGGGATTTTCAGAGGGAAGAGCAGATGTCGTGTTGGCGCACCAAGTGGCAGTGTGGGTGGCCGACTGGCAGATTGCGCAGAGGGGTGAACGAAGGCCTGCAAAGTGGCGGCAAAACAGTTTGGTATCCATGAGACTCCAGTCAGTGGGCGTCTGGAACTGTAGGAACCTGGCAGCGGCTTTGGCAGAGAAAGAGCGGTGGTAGTCATAGAAGCCAAAGCCCCCGTATTTATAGCCCAGGTCTACCAGGGTATGGAGATACCGATCCAGCTCCTCTGTCCTGTTGGGGAAGGCTGAGCATAACACATCCCTCAACATGCCGAAGGCCAATGTGAACTCCGTCACTGACAGTTTCCTATCCAACCTGGGATCCTTAGCTTTAAGGACTACCGACACGTCCCCCCACGTGTATGCCTTGTTCTCTGCCAGGTCGTGGACGGAGATGAGCAGGGAGGCGAGGCTGACCTCCTTGCCCTCCAGGATGTCCTTCCTGACATTGGCTGGGACCAAGAGGGAAGGGTATACCACGGAACTCCACCCTGAGGTACCTACGGAAGGAGTAGCCACTGCCTGGGCTACCGCGGGGTCGGGGGTGAAACGGGTGGGCGGGTCTCCAAGAGCGCCACCCTATTCTGGACCTCGGCAACTGAGGTGGTCAGGGACGACACCAAGGTATGCAGCTGTGTTATGGCTGAAGCAATAGAATCCAGGGAAGCTTGCTGAGGGCTGGATCCTGCCTTGGTTGGAGGAGGGAAGAGGAGCCTGAAGAGCTCTGCTTTCCTGGCAGTAGCAGGAAAGGGCACACCTCTACGCCTCAACTCTGAGGTCAACTTTGGAATGGTCCATTCTCTAAGGGACTGCACGCTGCCACTCTCTGAGACTGGAGAGGGGGACAATGGGGCCGTGAGATCCTCACTGCCGGCTTGGGACATGGTAGCGTAGTCTAAGCCTGGGCGTGCCAACATGTCCTCGGGGTTGGAGTTTCGCTGAGCGGAACCTAATCAGGGTGACATGGATTACAAGACTCACTAGTGATCCCTAATGGTATACATACCTAACGTAGTGGGCACTCCTGCTTGCGTGCCCCTTTTTTTTCTTACCTAAGGAGGCACCGTCCAAACGGGTGCAGGGTGGACCTACTGAAACTCGACTGACCTACAAATATGAAGGCAAAATTTTGTTGAGAGTTCCACACCTGTCGCAGACAACTGGCTAAAATGGTGACTTTAATGGGGGGTAGTGAGTTTGAAATGAAATTAAATGAAAATGAAATGAGACAAACAAACAAACAATGAAATGTTGCCTTAAATGAAACATCTGCCATGACAGAGGCGCGACTCAGTCGTTTTGCAGGCGCAGCTGACAACGAACCAGACTCTGGAGCATGTACTGAAATGAGGCAATTAGTGAAATGAGGCCGATGAGCAATGGCCCCCGGAATGAATGGGAACATTGCAAAACATCTGGATTCGAACCGGGGTGCAGTACGTGACAATGAAATGAGTGATTCTGCCATGACAGAGGCCCGGATCGCCATGCGGTAAGTTGCGACGGAGCACGAAACGGACTCTGGAGCATGTACTGAAATGAGGCTTGTCCTGGGGCACGCCGAGACTAATTTAGTGCCTAAGTGTGACTATATTCATATCGGAGCGTGATAGGTGAAAATGAAATTATACCCATGACAAAGACAAGAATCAGAGAGTAAGCCCATGATTGACAAATTAATCCTGTCTCTGGAGCATGTACCGAAATGAGGCCAAGCAACTGGGCACACGGGGACAAATCGGTGCATCTGTAAATGCGACAGGATTCGAATCGCAGTGTAATAAGTGAGCAGAAATGAAATGCCATGACAGAGACAAGAATCAGCAACTGGACCGATGATTTGACAAAGAATCCATCTCTGGAGCATGTACCGAAATGAGGCCAAACAACTGGGCACACCAGAGCGAATCTGTGCATTCCTGAAATGCGACTGGATTAGTATTGGAGCATAATACGTGATAAGAAATGATATACCATGGCAAAGACAAGAATCAGAGACTGAACCTGAACCTGCGAGTGACTCTGTCTCTGGAGCATGTACTGAAATGAGGCCAAAAACTGGGGCACACCGGAGCGAATCGGTGCATCGGAGATGCGACTAGATTCGAATCGGAGCGCGGTACGTGACAGAAATGAAGGAAATGATTACAAATGATTTGCGAGCTTTCGGAATTGATTTGAAATGATCCGGACTGATTAGAACGTTCTGACATGATAAGCAACGACCTGTGACTTTTGAAATGATTCAAACGATTCGAAATGTTTAGAAATGACTAGGGATTTGTTCAAATGAATGATATGTTTTGCAAAATGAATGCCTGATGTGGCATAGACCGATGTGTCACGAACGAGTGACAACGAATCATTCGTGAAGCTAAGGAGCAACCGATGTTTTGGTAACGAATGCGTGCGACATGATCGGAACACGTTTTTGTGAAATGTTTGTGAGTGGTTCGTGAGTTTAGGATATCGCAGTTTAGTGACATAGTAAAAATGCATGAAATGAGAAATGGGAGCCGAAGCCCTACCTGCGACAGCAGATGCGTTGTACGACAATGGCGATTCGAGTATTGCAAAACTCGGATAACGACAACACACGAACGCTCAACAACACAGACTCACGGAGACGGGAACTCACGAACACTGAACTCACGACAAATAGTCTCGAATAGTCGGCCCTTGATCTCTGACGAAACAGATATAGCGCACAGGAACCGACAAGGAACACAGCCAAACGGGCTGATTAAATACCCCTCCGGGCTCCTCCCATAAATTCAGGCCACCATACTTGTCTTCTTATACATATATATATATATATATATATATATATATATATATATATATATATATATATATATATATATATATATGACTTCAGTGTTCTTCAAACTTTTACACTTGTAGCGCTGGTACACTTATGTGTATGCCTGAATATATGTAGGCAAACTTAGGCTATACAAACTGGGTGTTAAGACTATCTCATTCCTTTCTATATTTTTTCTCTTACATGTACAAATATTCATGAGAATAAAAAAAGTGTGAACAGCCTTTTTTAAGGCACAAAGTATGCCTATGGCACTTTTGAGTATGATGTCTGAAAACAAGATTGGATCTAAATGGCCACTTAAATGGTGGAATGTACACATCGTCAGCATAACATTTGTGCTTACTCAGCCTGTCAGGTCTTTTGGATACCTGGACAATAGATAACGTTTCATCATATTATAGAGCCTAATGTTGGAGAATGTTTTCCTAACCCAGTAAAATATATGCCTTAACATATCATATATGTCATTAATAACATTGGAGGCATTCCAGAAACAGCAATTAGTGCAGAGGTCTGCTTTGGGGATTCTCTGAAAGTAAATAAATACCGTATTTATCAGCGTATAACACACACTTTTTTCTCCTGAAAATAGGGGGGAAATTGCGGGTGCATGTTATACGCCAACAACCTCGGAGGGGAAGGAGGGGGACGAGTGCCGCCGGAAATCACTGAGCCATCATCTCCTCTCCACTCGGCTCTCACTCGGCTCACACGTCACACACACAGTCCCACCTCTGCCACCGGCATTGGGCCAGTGTTCTGTCTATCACAGGAACTGGTCCAATGCAGATAGCGGAGGCGGGACTGTGTAACAGGCTGCAGATGGGCACAGAACAGGCTGCAGATGGGCACAGAACAGGCTGCAGATGGACACAGAACAGGCTGCAGATGGACACAGAACAGGCTGATATGAGCACAAATCAGGCTGCACTGGAGCCGCAGATGGGCACAGATTAGTCGGCATTGAGGCTGCAGATGGGCACTAATCAGACTGCATTGATTCTCACTCACCATTATTTTGCTTCAAAGTGGTTTATTTAAAAAAAAAAAATTATAATTTTCCTGAAACTTCCCTCTTAAATTGGGGTGTGTGTTATACGCTGGCGTGTGTTATATAACGATAAATACGGTAGCCGTGATTCACCAGCTCAGTAAAGAGCATGCATTGATTGCCATGTTCTCCTATAGGTTGTACCTATAGGTAAGTCTATAATAAGGCTTACCTATAGGTACTGTAAACATCTCCTAAACATGCACTGTGTAGGAGATATTTACTTTGTACTGCTCTGATGATGTCATCTACACATGCGCTGTGAAGAAATGGCCCCCCATTTCTTCAGTAGTAAGTGTGCCGTGGCTGGCGGCTCCCATGCACATGCATGGAAATAACGTCACGCGGCTCCAGCCGGTCACAGAGCCAGAGTCCGTGGCCCCCGAAGGAAAAGGGGTGAACATGGATGCGGCCTGCAGCAGGGACAGCGCAGGCTTTGTTTGTAGGTAAGTGTCACATAATGTGCTTGTATGCAATGCATACTAGCACATTATGCTTTTACTTTGCTTGGAAAAAGAATGGAAGTAAAACCCATAAGGGTTTACTTCCTTTTTAAGCTTGAAGAACATAGACGTACCTGTTGGCCCTGGTATAATTCCTTGGAGTGCAGTAAAGAAGTCATCAATGATTCGAAAGCATATATAAACCATAACATTGAACTATTCTTATTTGCTCACTTTTGTTCTGTTAAATATACATTACAGGCATACCGCACTTTTAAGTACACAATGGGGCTTATTTTCTAAAGCTGGAAAGTACAAAATCAGGCTCACATCTGCATAGAAACCAATGAGCTTCCAGGTTTTATTACCAAAGCTTAATTGAACACGTTGGGGTTAGAAGATCATTGGTTTGTATGCAGACGTGAGCCTGATTTTGCACTTTCCAGCTTTGGTAAATAAACCCCATTGTGTACTTAAAAGTGGGGTATGCCTGTAAATGATTTTTTTTTTTTATATCTGCTCAACACAGAAAATACCTGCTTATCCATCTGGAAATTCTGTGAGCTGATAATGTTTCCACTGCTGATGCACTATTATCAGTTGCCAATGTTCTTGGTTTTCTCTGTGGACTTCAAAACACCTCCACTGCCTCACTATACCTGGCGACTATAAATGTCGCTTTATGCATTGACATACCTCCTTAAACCCAGTCCTTCCAGATATCATGGTCAGCTGCTGACTTGGCACTAGCCACAAGCAGTTTGACTCTATTGCTAGATCTTTGGATACTAAAACAATACTGCAGTACTCTAGTGTTTAAATAATACATGCAATAACATATCAATAATCTATAGAAAAAAACATAGTAAATGATTCAAAAAGTCCCAATGAGAGAAAACTTCAGGGATCCCACAGCCGTCGTGGAAATAAGAGTCTCCATGAAAGCCTGGTGATCCTTCACTGTCTTGTTCTGCTTACCGGAAGGATTGTGACCCCCTGATAAGAGTGGTCAACACGTGCATAAGCTAAAAAAAAAACACCTGTTCATCCCGTGATGACTGCTATCAGTTATCAGTGTTTACAGATTTCATAGTGGACTACAAGACACCTCCCCTATGTTATAGAGATGAGAGTTGAAGGAGAGTGCTCTGTTTTCTTAAAACATTTCTCTCGTTCAAAATTTTTTATTTTATGTAAAAATAAATTACATGTACAGAATATAAGACAAATTATGTGATACCAGAAATAAAAAGACATATTGAAGTACGGATGATACAAAGAAAAGAAGAATTTCAAGATATTTTCTTAAAACATTTCTTGTCCTAGGGTGACAATGCTGCTGTTCCACATTAGGAAAATCTCCCAGTCCCAAAGAAGGAAACATTCACTGTTAAAGTGTATCTAAACCCAAAAAGTAAAATGTGCTATATTGAAGCTTTTCTTAGACGTGTTGGCTGCATTATTTTTCTTTTCTTTTTTTTTTTTCATGCATTTTTTTCTTCGTTTTCACCTGGTGATAATGCTTGTGAATTTACTAAAGGCAAACAGTCTGTGCACTTTACAAGAGCAGTTGCACTAATTTCCCCAGAATTTAGTGAATGAGGTAAAGCTCTGCTGATTTTCATAATCTAGTCATGTGCAAGCAAAAAATGCACTTTTTTTGTTCATTTTCCTTTCATCTGATTGGGTGCTCTTTAAAACTGAAGCTTCACCACATTCGCTAACCTCTGGGGAAATTAGTGCAACTGCATTTGCAATGTGCACAGTTTTCCTTTAGTAAATCCATCCCACTGAACTCTAGAGAGGAGCAGCACTGTGTGTTAGGGCTAGAGAACACCTTCCCTTCTCTTCTGCATAACACAGATCATGGGAGGTGTTCCTGAAAACACCATTTGAGATAACACTGCAGTGTGCATAAGGCAACACTGGATTTCCCGCAGGATCAACAGTTGTTTTCTTGAACATGCCCAACAGATATAATAAAATGCCCTCAAATGTATAATTAACAGACTAAAGAGATGATTTTAACAAATAATAGACATTTTGTCTTAGGGTGTATATCATTTAAAGTAGTAATAAAGCCTCAACATTTTTTGCCTTACACATTCAACATAATAAAATAAACCTATCCCAGTGAAAAGATTCTTACATGTTTACCCTATCACTGCTGGCTCCTGTTCTCTCAGTGCTACTTCCCTAAACTTCCGGTCTACATAGGAAACACTTAACATTGGACAGTGCAGTCTGAAGTCAGTCTGTTCGCTTGGATTGGAGAAGGAAAAGGGAAGGAGAAAGGGGGGGGGGCAGGGGAGTGCCTTGCCATCCTAGGCTAAAGGGGCTGTATGTTTCTATTGATTCAGAATGTAGGGGGACACAACTCTAGCCCCTGCATGCATGGGTGGCTCCATTGGATGCTGTAAGATCTGAGTGCTTGACCTGTGAACTTCCAGCTGTTGTGGAACTGCAAGTCCCATGAGCTATTGAAAGCCGCTGACAGTTAGGCCGCGTACACACGGGCAGACTGTCTGACGGACTTGGTCCGCTGAAACGTGTTTCAGCGGACAATCCGCTCGTGTGTGGGCTTCAGCTGACTTTTTCAGCGGACAGTCTAGCGGACTAAGTCTTTCGGAATTTCCGTAATATTGTCCGTCCAACTTTGGTTTCAGCGGACAGTCCGCTCGTGAGTAGGCAAGTTGGACGGACTAAGTATGGCGCATGCTCAGAAAGGATTTACACGGCCGAAGGTTGCATTGCAGTGTATTGGACGTCGTATTTCTAGTCCCGTCGTACGTGCTGTACACGTCATCGCGCAAGCTTTCAACGGACTGTCTGTTCATCGTGTGTGGTCAAGTCCGTTCATTCAAAAGTAGGACAGACTGTCTGTCGGATTGTCTGACGGACTTAGTTGGCCAGACAGTCCGCCCGTGTGTACGCGGCCTTACAAGCATGACTCCCAAAGGCAGAGGCGTGATGGCACAACAGCTGGAGTGCCACAGGTTGAGATCCTATGCAAGAGAAAGGAGCCACAGTGGAAACCTGGGGCAGCAATCATGTCACCAGCTTATACTGGAACATAGGCAGGGACCTAAAGATAAAGACGCTGCATACTCAGTAAAGCTTGCCATACAGGTAGTTTTTTTTTTTTGTACAGCCAGCAGAGTAAATAAAAAACATGAACAGATTCCTCTATTCACACAAGTGAGGTGGATGGAGGAATCTGAAATCCCTACTCACTACCCTACCCCCCCCCCCCCCCCCCCTGGAAATTGTAATCTGACAGCCACTGATTGGCAAAAGTTTGTCTGTTCAATAGAAGTCGGTCTAAAGATTGCCATCCTCGAACAGGGTTAGCCACACACAGATCAGAAAGTAGCCTGGTTCTTGGTGAATCATTCAAATTTCGATCAATCGCCCACTGTACTGCCATTACTATAATATTTTATACCGTTGTTATGGCAGCAGTTATCTGCCAAAATCCTGGTATTTTTTTATATAGTGGGCGATTCTCTTTCACATAAAAGTGGTCCCGGTGGTGGATTCACCATGGGATCACTTTTATAGGCGGCGGGAGAGGTCCCCTCCACTGCTTCCTGGTTGTTTCCCCAGCTTACCGGAGCCATCAGTAAATGGTGAAATGATTCTAATCCATTGGAGCCAAGGGGCAGGAAGTCGAGTGAAGACAAGATGGCCCCCACTTGACTCTATACCCTTGGAGGACTGGGGCTATGTCACTTCTGCCTTGTGGCCATAAAGGGACATTTTTTTTTTCTTTTAAATGTGAGATCTGAGGTCTTTTTGACCCCAGATCTCACAATACAGAGGACCTGTCATTTCTATTTAAAAAACAAAGAGAATCTTGCGAGCTACCATGTGAAAATCCAAAAGATAATTAGAGATGATTAAAGAACAGCTGCTAGCATTGATCACATCCCATATGCTTGTGCCAAAAAGTTTTATACCAATATAATGCTGCGCTATCCGAATGTAATCATACGGTAACCGTACTAAATCATAATATTACTGGCTGCAGTTAAATAGTGGTGGTAAGATATTCTTTTCCTTAGGCCCCTTTCACACTGGGGCGGTGCGGGCGCCGGCGGTAAAGTGCCGCTATTTTTAGCGGCGCTTTACTGACGTTTTAGGCGGTTTTCACACTGGGGCGGTTTTCAGGCGCTACAGCGCTAAAAATAAAAAAAACGCCTGAAAAAAACTGCCCCTTTCACTCCAGTGTGAAAGCCGGAGGGCTTTCACACTGGAGCGGTGCGCTGGCAGGATGGTGAAAAAAGTCCTGCTAGCTGCATCTTTGGAGCGGTGAAGGAGCGCCACTCCTAAACTGCTCCTACCCATTGAAATCAATGGGGCAGCGCGGCTATACCACTTTGCGGGCGGTTTTAACCCTTTTCGGCTGCTAGCGGGGGGGTTAAAAATGCCCCGCTAGCGGCCGCATACCGCCGCTAAAACGACGGTAAAGCGCCGCTAATAATAGTGACGCTTTACCGCCAACGCCGGGATCGCCCCAGTGTGAAAGGGGCCTTAGCGGCGGCTTTCATCCTGGAGTGCCTGAAAACCGCCCCAGTGTGAAAGGGGCCTAAATAAAAAATCTAGTGAATATAATAATGCAATCTTATGTGATTATAAATTGTGATCATGAACAATTAAAATTTGCAATCCTCCCAATGACAACCTGTATAGCATACACACCTCTATATACACATGTAGCATTCATATGCAATAGAGAAATGTGCAACCCTGTGCGATAATTGCAGTGACAACCTGTAAATTACATAAATCATAGAAATAAAGTGAACCGTGTTTAAAGTGCTCTTGTGCCAAACTAATTCATGTATTAATCTGTGTCCATAAAATCGCAGCATAAATTCCATTCATAACTACTCCATTCTTCTGGTGCTCATTGCAGATGATAAAACAGATGATATAACAGTAAAGTGCTCGTGTCCACTCTTGTGCTCCCCTTTGGTGTATGAGCGTGTGACCTTGCACCTAAGCTCGGTCAAAACATGCTTTTAAATCACCTCTGGGTTTACGGTCAGCATTTAGATCCTTGGATGGTTGCTTGAAACAATATTCATATAGAAAACAGAGGAAGCTGGATAGATTATTACCGTTTTAAATGTTTTATTTAACATGACAATATTCCCTATATTAGGGTACTCACATTTAATAGGTGCTATGAGCGCACCACTCTGTATCAAGCCAAACAAATATAGAGGCGCTGTGCTGATGTGTCCTCTCCCACTCTGAGAACACTCCACTGTCTCACAAACCATCCTGTCCTCTCCCCAACCTGTGTCGATACTGGGAAATGTATCTTCCTCAGGGGGAATTCATGGAGTGCAGTGTGAAGGAGGCAAAATTGGGTAGGATGAGGTCAGATGAATCCAAGATGCTTTGTGACGTGTTTCGGAGCATGCACTGTGCCGTATCCGGGGAGCATGCACGCTCCTTTCTCAAGCTGAAGCTACTTCAGGGAGCCTAAAACTTTATGTATCGCTGGCCCGGAAGTGCCGATTACATACACCGAAACAGTTAAAATCCATATCCATATATATAATCAGTGCATCATTCTGTCATTCTGGGTGCAGACACTTTTATGGAAAATTAAAACAAAATCAAATTGTACAAATAAACACTTATCTTACCAAAATGTATATAATAAAAAAAAAGAGACTTTTTTGTTATTATTATTGTTATATGTTTTTCTGAAAAGCAAGGTATGGGATCATTATAACGGAAAGTTGTATACTTACCTGGCGGTAATTTTCCTTTCCTGATACATAAGCATGACAGCATACGCATATATGGGTATAGGCTCTGCCCCTCGCCCAATCAGGACTGGTTAAACTATATTTAAATAAGTTTACTCCTCAAGGTGGTATTCTCCTAACTATACTCAAATGCGAAGCCCTCAAGGGTGGGACCTGTATGTTGTCATGATTATGTATCAGGAAAGGAAAATTACCGTTGTGTAAGTATACATTTTCTGTTTTCCTGACACAAGCATGACAACATACACGTATGAGATAGCACGCCCACAAATCACAAGGGAGGGTATGCTGAAATAATATTTTATTAATTATCCATTCCGGTCAGTACAGCATGACCAAATTTTACAGTCGTTAGGGCTGCCGGATCTACTTTATAACGGGTCAGGAATGTGCCATATGTTGACCATGTTGCAACTCTGCAAATTACTTCTGGGGATATACCACTGAACTCTGCCCACAACGCCGCTGGGATTCTTGTCGAGTGTGACCTCACATTTGATGGAGGTTCTAGGCTCTTTGCCTGATAAGCTCTCTTAATGGTTTATACCAGCCACATTGCTAGTGTCCTTTTCTTAATCCAGCTGGGATGACGAACAGGCTTTTTACTTTTCTGAACGGGACTGTTCTCTGTATGTAAGCTTTGAGGATAGACCCGACATCTAATTCATGCCTTTGAATGGATGCATCCTTCTGCATTGTTGGGAGGACAATGTCCTGTTCTCTGTGAAATTATTTGTTTACCTTTGGCTGGTGCTGTGGCAATGTTCTTAGTACCCCCCTGACTGGTAGGAGACAACAGTAAGGGGTTTTTATCCTAGGGTTTGAATGTCTGATATTCTCCTCCCTGATGTGATGGCAGTGAGAAAAAACTGCTTTCATCGTTATATTCCATAACAAGGTTGCCTGGCCTCCTGCAAAAGAGAGTTGGGATAACATCTCTAGCACCATTTGTAAGTCCCATGGAGGGACAAATGACCTTATCTGTGGTTTTACTCTGTCGCAGGCTTTCAGGAACTGCCGTACTAACTGTTGGGTAGCCCATTTTACCCCGTTAATGCTGAAAGTGCTGAGATCTGTACTCATTGTGTATTCATCTGTAGGCCCATGTCAAGGCCTGCTTGTAGGAATTCTAATATCTGTGCTTCCCGTGGTGCTAAAGAATCAAATCCTCTGGTTTCAGCAAAGGCAGCAACATACCGTTAAATAGGTTTTATTCGTTGTTGCCGCTCTTGCCTTGAGTAAAGTCTCGATGACTGAGATTGAACACCCCACTTCTCCTAGCCTTCGTCTCTCAACCTCCAAGCTGCCAGATTAAATTTGGTAGGGTTCATGTGCCGCAACTGCCCTTGTTAGAGCAGATCTGGTATTTCTCCATTGTCCATCTGAAGCATCACGCTCATATTTGGTCCTTGAAGGTTTTCAAGGCCTAGAGGGCTACTTTCTGCTCTATTATATTGAAGACTTCTCTTCTTTTGTTCTTCCACCGGCCCTTGGCTAGTTGGCCCTTGCAGTGCGATCCCCAGCCTACTGCTGATGCATTCGATGTGGCTACCATTGGTCTCGTGGATTGAGTTGGTGACAATTCAAAAGATTGGCTGGCTCCCACCACCATTCGAGAGAACATTTAATTATTGGTGATATTCTGATCCAGAGAAGTGTGGATCGGTTTCTCCACTGTTTCAGGAATTCCACCTGACACTTCCTCATCCGCCAATGAGCCCACTTCACCATCGGAATTGTGGCAGCTAGTGAGCCCAGCAGTCTGAGGCAGTGGGAGGCTGAGAGATATGACCGTGTTGATATCCTCTATAGTTGGGAGATTAGTGTTTCTGCCTTTTCTGGTGGGAGTTCCACTATGTTCCTGGATGTATCCAGAATCGACCCTAAAAATAGCATTCTCTGTGCTGGTGCCGGTTGACTTTTTTGCCAGTTGATTATCCAACTTAATTTCAATAGGGTTCTGGCCAGGATCTCCTGGTGTTCTATTAGGACTTGAGGCTCCTAGGCCACTAAGAGGACATGTCCAGATAGCGGGACACTTGCAGGCCCTGCTTGGGTAGCATGGCTTTGACGGGAAGTAGCACCTTGGAAAATGTCCTGGGGGACGTTGATAGGCCGAATGGCAAATACTTACGTAAATAATGGATAACACTCCACCCCCCTGGCCCCCCCCGGCCGATGGTTTGTGTGATCGAGTATAGGGACATTTGGAACTTCTGCACTTGTATGTATTTGTTCAGCTACCAAAGATCTAATACTGGTCTTAGATCGCCTGTCTTTTTCTTGATTAAGAAAAGAGCAGAATAGAATCCTTGATACATTTCCTGGCTCAGAACTTGTTCTATAACTCTTTTTTGTGTTGCGCCCTGCTTAACCCCCCTGACGGTCTTCCCGAGTCTGGCTCGAGGTGGAATTTTTGTACCATTAGCGGTAACCCCGAGCCAGACTCGGGACCGCATCGCTGGATCCAGGAGGAGGTTTACTTACCTTCTCCCTCGGATCCAGCGTTGTCTCCCCGCTGTACGAGCGAGCCGTGCCTCGCTCGATCTATCACGGAGCCGATCTCCGTGCCCTGCGAGCGTTGCGACGCACGGGGACGGAGATCGGCGCCAAATTCAAAAAGTGAAACACACAGTATACATACAGTATAATGTAATCTTACAGATTACATTGCTGTATGTAAATATTTCACATCCCCTTTGTCCCTAGTAGTCTGCCCAGTGCTCTGCATGCAGTTTTATATAATAAAAACTGTTCTTTATGCCTGGAAACTGGAGATTGTCCATAGCAACCAAACTGTCATTTTACATCAAAAATGGTTTTAGACCAGCTAGAAAACAGCAATAATAAATTAGAATCACTCGCAGAATTGAGCGATAGCGATTTGTGGGGAGATCTGTCATCAAATACTGAAAAGTAATGACAGCGACAATTCTGCAACTGAGCAAATTTCAGTGTTTTTGATTTGATTACATTATTGAATAATTTTATTATTGTTATATTATTATTTGGTACAATTATTTATAGTTATTATTTATTATATTATAATTTATGATTTCATTTTTCAAACTTTATCATACCCGGGATGTCTGCTAGACTTATCTGATAGAGTTATTCCTAAGAATTACAGGACTACAATATAAAACGCCAAATTTTCATGCAAAATAATGGTACCGCTTTTAGCACCTAAAATCCGAAATAATCGTACCGCCAGGGAGGTTAAACATATTCACTTGTGCCACAGATGTCTGGGGGCTCTTCCATCCTCTCCTGGCATCTACGTTTGCCCTGAAGGACCGTTTGTCTCTTAATCTTCTTATGAACTGTTTTCTCTCCAGCTGGCGCTGAAGCCTTCGCTTCAGGTCCTGTGAAATCAATACTGACTTACTCCCGTCACTTTTGAGATAGCGGCTTCCTGGTTATTTTGGTAGCAGCTTGCAGCACCAGTTGGACTTTGCTGTACAGTATGTTATCCCCAGTTTGAGCCATAACCCTCTTCTTGCCATTACTGATGACAGCATCACACTGGCTGAGCATCGTAGTGCATCGAAGTTGATAGTCTGATTGCATATGGAAGTATGAAGATGATGTAGTGATATAGTTACATGATGGTGCTGACATCAAGTTTTTGGTTAAGGCCCCCAGGAGAGACGGTATCAAAAGTAAATATCCAAAAAGTCTCATGTTGGCAGAGTTTAATAAAGCGATCCCTGGACCACTACCACCCAAACTTATAGACCCTTGATTTCTAATGTACTTGCGCAAAGTGTTTTTGGGACACTATGTTCGACTTCTCCTTCCTCAGTGAAGTAATGGTGTTCACCAATCCTTTTGCATAGTAGTCTAATGGTGCGACCTATATAATATAGGCCGCATGGACCAGTTTGGCAATATACCACGTGGTCTGTCGAACAGCAGTAAAAGTCGTTAAAGGTAAAGGTTTTTGCTTTGATGCCCATGTTGTACAAAACTACACATCTTACACAACGCTTTACAGCATTGGAACATTCCTTTTATGGGGATTAAGCAGGGGTGCTTGAGATTTGGGGCTCTCTTATACGTCATTCTTGGTCTCTTATTTTTAGTTTCCTGAAGGTGAGGGTCTTGTGGGAGAATGGTCCAGTATTTTGAGATAATGGATTCCATTTTACCATGTTGGTAGTGGAACTGTGTTATGAATCTGACAGATGTATCATTGGTTTTATTTTCTGCTTTGAGTTGCCTACCGTCTAGATACTGACAGTAGGCTGATTCCACCAAATCCTCAGGGTATTCTTTGTCTTTGAATTTTTTCTTTAAAAGGGAACCCTGTATCTTATAGTCTTATTGGTTCGTACAGTTTTGTCTCAGTCTGCAAAACTGACCCTTGGGAATATTATTTTTCCAGCTACTATAAAGTAAAAAGGAGTTGCCTGCTGTGGGTTTGTCTTCATAAGCCCAGATGAAGCAGAGTCTGGCAAAATGTGTCAGTGAATGAAGACTCACTTTACCAGAATTCTCTTCTGGTGTATGAACATACACAGTGAGTTCTATCACCACTAGTATTGTTTTTAACTACAAAAAAATAGATACATTGTATGAATTTTTTTAACATTGGTATTAAATAAATTGTATGATTTTATATTAAAAATTGTTTACTTTTTGTGTGGCCTGTACAATCCAAAATCGTCCTTGACTTGCTTTCCAAACTATACATCATATATGATGTCCATGAGTGGCATTTAATTGGTAGATCACTTTAAGCTTCACTGCTAATTTTATTTTCGTGATTACATATAGTAATAATATTGGATTGTGAATTGTATAGCTGCTGTATGGGTTGTGTACAATAGGTTCTGGAGAGGCACCATTTCAGCAAAGCCTCTGGTGTTGCGCCCAGTCTTTTTGACACTGGTGGTCTTACAGATGTCTTTGACCCCTGTGATCTTCCTGCCCTGGGTTACTTCAATTCTGAGCAGATATTTAAACTAAACAAATAATTCCACTACTATATTTCTTCTTTACTTTGCTTCCTTCCAGACAAACATGAACCAGATGTGACAGATTCACGGGTCAGAAAATAGCCCTGGAACCCAGCAAAGTGTTATAGACTCAAGTAATATAATTTTTTACAAGCCAAAATTAGATAACTTCTCTACAATATTGTTTCCCACCATGTGGGATTTGTGCTGCTGGTGGGACAGATGTAGGATTCCAGTACAAAACTCGTTTGTGGGAAAATATGCTGCAGTGGCAAGTAGCACAGGAAACTTTGCTGAAACAGTTTCTCAGACTTGTAGGTATTTTAAAGCCATGAGAGAATCTGTAGATAAAATTCTGTTTAAAATTCAGTGAACCTAACCTAAGTTGCAAATCCAATTGGTAGGGCAGGGAATTTTCAAGCTTTGATCGTGGATGAAAGTTAGCTAGCAGTTGGCTGAGGCCTTCCACATTCTCACAAACTGTCCAATTTCATCAAACTTTAATTAAGAATTAAGAGACTGCAGGGGATACAGCAGTGTGAACTTAGCAGCTGGGAAGTTTTTTTCAAGGATAATAGGCCCAACCAGCGTATGCCTCACTTTTATTTTTACTATATGAATAGTATATGAATGAACACTGTTTTTGCACTTTTTTTTTCAAACAAAGCAAACAAAAAGCAGCTCCATGAACATTTGGTCAGTGCCATGAAAATGCTGTACTTTGAGCACACCGACATTTAAAAAAAAGTGTTCTGGCAACATAACACAAAATCCATTAAACCCCCAAAATACCACAAATACTACCCCACTGAAACAATTCTCTGCATTTTTTTAAAGGTAATCCTACAGCAAAAAAAAAAAAATACTCAATGCAAAGGCCCAATTAATATAAATAAAAACCAATATACCCTAAAAATAGGGGAACCCCCCAAATATAATCCCCTTATACAAAATCCCATTTCTTCCTTTAAATGAAAGCTTTATAGCAGAAAATAAATGCTACAAACGTGAAAGTAGCCTAAACTGGCCACTGACTTCAAAGTAATATAATGACAAAGAGACAAAAAAAGCCATAAAAGGGATTTATTGTCCATAGAGCCAACAATCAAAATTAAAATGCAGTGATCTAACTGACCCTACCCTCTCTCAATGTAGTTTGCCAGTTAATTTTCCCTACCCTTTACCAATAGCAGCGTTAATATATTGTAAACACAGTTGCCCCAAGCATAGACCTATTTATAGTGATAAGACTTGCTGATGGAAAAAAAATAAACTCTCCAAACCTGCTGGCTATGGTTTACAGGCTATGATGTACATAATGGATAACATTTTAAATTTCCCAAGGTGAATTTTGCTCTAGATTTGCCAGTACTGTGAATTTCAAACCCACTTGATTCACTGGGAACTCACAGTAGAGGCAATTTCAGACCCAGGACCTAATGCTTTATTAACCACTTCAGCCCCAGAAGATTTAGCTGCTGAATGATCCGGCAATTTTTTGCAATTTGGCACGGCGTTGACGTTGTACCCAAACAAAATTGACAGCCTTTTTGTCCGACAAATAGAGCTTTCTTTTTGTAGTATTTGATCGCCTCTGCGGTTTATATTTTTTATAAAACAACTATAAACAAACAAATAGCGACAATTTTGAAAAAAACACAATATTTTTTACTTTTTGCTATAATGAATATCCCCCAAAAATATATAAAAAAACGTTTTTTCCTCAGTTTAGGCCAATATATATATTCGACATATTTTTGGTAAAAAAAATCGCAATAAGTGTATATTGATTGGTTTGCACAAAAGTTATAGTGTCTACAAAATAGGGGATAGTTTTTTTGCATTTTATTATTATTTTATTATTATTATTTTTTTACTAGTAATGGTGGCGATCTGCGATTTTTTTGTCAGGACTGCAACATTATGGCGGACACATCGGACACTTTTGAGACATTTTTGGGACCATTGGCATTTATACAGTGATCAGTGCTATAAAATGCACTGATTACTGTAAAAATGTCACTGGCAGGGAAGGGGTTAACACTAGGGGGTGATCAAGGGGTTAACTGTGTTCCCTGTTTGTGTTTCTAACTGTAGGGGGAGGGGACTGACCTGCAGGAAGTGACGGATCAGGGTTTCTAGCTAATAGGAAGTCACAATCTGTCACACCTCTCAGAACAGGGATTTGTGTGTTCAATGCGACCGTCGGCCACGAGCATCGGCACCCCCACCATGCACACACCTGCTATCCCGATCCTGTGAGCCAACGTATAGCTAGGAAGTCTAACAAGATCATGCCAACCTACCGCAGTAAAATTACGGCGGCTGGTCGGCAAGCGGTTAAACACTTTGGAGGAGACAATAACACCATCTGGAAAACGCAATTTCCTACAATATTCCAAAAAAACTAGACAGACCCATCCAGTACAACTTTCCAAATCCAGATCAATCGTCTACAAAAATGGAAATTCAAATAAATCATCTGTAGAACTTTATAATCAGATGTCAGTGTATACCAGCCTTAAATGAGCAAGGAAGAGTGTTTCTAGGCTTCGCAGACAAAGGATGCAAAATAGCAATCAGACAATGCTTTATAAACAATGCCTTTTTTGTTTGTTTTGTCAACATTGTTAAACACCTGAATAGCAATATAAATTAGGTATCCTCAGCTTCAGCTTTAAAGAGGAAGTAAACCCTGACGGAGTGTCCATCTTCTTCCAGGTGTCGCTGCTCTGGCCACTCACAGTGCCGAAGCAGCGATGATGTCACTCCCGTGCATGCGCACGGGAGCCGCCGCTAACGGCATGCTGCTAGTGGCGATAGTGCGCCTGCACACCGCTGTCTACGGCGCATGCCTGTCTTTTAGTAAATATCTCCTAAACCATGTAGGTTTAAGAGATATTTCTTGGACCTACAGGTATGCCTTAATCTAGGCTTACCTGTAGGTCAAAGTGGTTTGTAAGGGTTTACAACCACTTTAAGTAGCTTTAAGTGTTCAGATGGGTTATTACTCCACAGAAAGCAATGTGGCCAGGTGCTGGACCTCAGAAACATGGAGAAGGAGACATTCCCTCTTTACAATCAGTTTACTTTCATTTTCTGCTGTTATGCTGTTGTGTTGCACTATCCCCTCCAGTCAGCAGAGGGAGAACTATAGTCAGGAAAGCTTATGGACTTCTATGCAGAATGCTGAGTATCATGGGAATTGTGGTCTGAAACATTACAGAACGGGACTATTGAACCAGCGATTACATATGCACCGCTGCCGCATGGAGAGCGGAGTATCCTCTCACCCTCCACTTGTCACTGCTGATCACCGGACAGACTTAGGGGCCCCCTTTTACAGAGATACGTCAACGCAGCATCCCATAGACTGGTGAGAGGGTTATTTGTCCACTGCTGATATTGCTAGAAAGGACTGAGCCTCAGAAAGCAGGACACCAAGTATACTCAATCCATAATGCACCCATACTACATACACTACCACACTTATTCCAAACCTAGACTGCACCTATATCAACCCTATTCTGCAATATACCAAACTTTTACCGCACCTGAACCACATCTACCTTGCACCTGTGCCAAGACTATATCATACGAAAGTAAACTGACTGCCTGAAAGTTAACTGGGACTGTTAAGTGCACCAATGCTTTTAGGGGCCCCAACGTTAGCTGGCAGAAGGACATCTCAAAGGACTGTCCTTCCTATAATATATATTCTGCAAGCCCCTTTGTTCCCCTGCCCTGTCCTCTACCATTCTACTTTCTTTTGGACAGTGCATATCCAGTCAATCTAGGACTACCATTACCATCATAAATGCATTCTGGCAGTATAGTTCCAGCACTTGGTAGATTAAACTTTAATACTGCTCACTGCTGCATTTGTGGTGGCCTTTCTACTGTTTATGCCGATCTGGAAGCCAAATGTCATCTTATGCCTAGTCCTTACTGTTAATTACTTTGTATGCTATATTGTGTTATTACTATCCTTTTTATGCTTGCCTAGTTACCAACCATATTGGTTGACAATATATTAAGTTTACAACATTGCATGTTTGTACACTCAGCCTCGTGTGTAAAGCCCCATACACACTATAAGATTGTCTGCTGAGTTTTTCCTTCAGATTTACCAAAACCATGTAGTAGAAGGGCCTGCCTGATTGCATACACATTGAAACTCCTAAGGTTTGACCTCATATTATATGGTTTTTGTAAATCTGAAGGAAAAACTCAGCACACAATCTGATAGTGTGTACGGGGCTTTAGAAGTCCTGCGGTTTTTGAAAAGGTCAAGACAAAGAACAGAGGACCCATCCTAATCAGTAGCTCCTTTACGGGGGTAACGCCATAGTAACATTAAAGCTAAATGTAGTTCTTAAACTAATGTTAGTGATTTGGGTTCTACAACCATGCAAACTTAAATTTATTTTTTAAATATTACTATTTCAAAAGCTAGATTGTACAGTAAAGTCTTAGGGATTCACAATTGTTATATTCTAATACATTCATCAAAATAGAAAAAAAAATGTTATTCAAATTCAAAACCTTCAGCTACAAATAAATCAAAGCAATTAAAAAAAGTTCAAAGTCTTTTTCACCACATGACAAGGAGTGTATTGAGACACTTTCTTTTGCCACCTTGTGTTGTATATTTCAAAGATCTTTTGACCTTAGCAGGAAATAATCAGAAGGATAAAGAAGGCTTGATCTTAGTTTTTTTCTCAACTTCATTTGAAGATACAAAGCCTTGCAAAACAAAAACACACTGTCCCTGAAACATCAGCAACGGGAGAAAAAAAGTCTGGCTACCTCTTGATTTGCGTTTATTACCAAACTGGCCTGCCATAGGAGGTCTGGTGCGTCAGTCTAGCAAAAATAAAACGATTCAGTGCTCTATTCACTTTCTATACCTGAGTTTCCCAGATAAGAGCCCTACAACGAAGGACATATTCAAGTGCCGCAGTAGGGTATCTCTGCCTTTTTATAACCTCTCCCACAGTCTTCAGATCTAGAGCCTTTCACTACCCACTGCCACATTGGATTCAACACAATAAAAGACCTTTCAAAGTCTCTGCACTCTGTTTCTCCCTGGGAGTCCAGGATTCAGGATGCACAGCGTCTCTCCAAAAACAGTCTAATTCCGTTATTGATAGAATGCCGTCGTCCAGTTTGGAGGAACGCAGGCTAACTCTGAATCTTAAAGGTGCAGCTGTGTAAACAGCATTATTCTTCACTATGGTGAGTTGTTAGGCAGTGTATGCATATGCTCAATATGTTCCATAGGCACTTGCTGTAATATTTATCAGAATCAAAATAAAAGCAATTATAAAAAAAAATTGTAGCAAAAAAAAGCATTGTATTTATGAGCAGACACTGTGGTATTTATACCACTTGAACATGTTTTTCTTTAGCTGTAGTGCAAGTGGTGACTTGAGCATTGATGAAGAGATACTAGCCCTCTAAAGTTAAACATATAAATTATAAGATGATTGAACAATTTCCTTTAAATCTATCAACATCTATGTAGTGCCATTGCCTACCCAGGATACAGATTGAATGGATTGTTTAGGTAAGCCTTTACACAACACAGTTTTGAAAAATCAAGGAGATTATACACAGGTTGTATAATCAAAATGTAATGTATGTGGTTAGTAAATGTCAGAGGTGCTGGATTGTCAATGTAGGCATATGGGAAGAACTGGGAACACCAATTCACCAATATCAACCGGTCTGTCTATCAACACTGTAGCCACTATAGGTGTGTTGGCACCCAATCATCATACCTATATGAGTTTGATGGACATCCTATTCCAAAACCGTGGTCATTGCTATGTAGTTGGCTCCCTTTTGGGGCTATACCAGCTTTCACTTACCTGGGAAGACTTTCTACACATTTTTGGACTGTATGGGAATTTGTTTCCATTCAGCCAAAATAACATTTGTGGAGAAGAAATCTTGGCTTGCAAATGGCAATCTAATTCATCCCAAAACAGTCCAATGGGGTTAAGGTCAGATATCTGTGAAGGCCACCTGGTACATGGAACAGAAACCCTCATAAATGGGACTTTAAATGGCAACAGTACTATTGAACAATGAATTATAATTTGGAGTACAAAAAATGGACAAAAAAATCTTTATTATGCCACAAAATATAAAACATGCTATACAAAGCTAAAAAGATTATTAAAAGATATAAGTAGATTACAGTAATACATCACAAAATTTCCATTGGAGAATCTCAAGAATAAAGCTCCAGATATTGCACATCTAATGTGTTTTTGAAATTTGCTTTCGTAATCTTCTTCAGGGGTGTATAGAATGTAGAGAACAGGGAGCTGTGTTCTGTTCAAAAGAGATTAAAGCGGGAGTCTGCCGGGAGTTCCGCCGTTTTTTTTTTTTAAAGCCAGCAGCTACAAATACTGCAGCTGCTGACTTTTAAAATAATGCCACTTACCCGCCCAGCGCGCCCGCGACGTCGGCACCCGAAGCCGATCTCTCGATCGTCTCTCGGGTGCTGCCGCCGCCATCTTGGGTATGGGAATCAGGAAGTGGAGCCTTTCGGCTTCATTTCCCGGTTCCCTACTGCGCATGCGCGAGTCGCGCTGTGCAATAAGGATGGTCCCCGCTGTCTCTGGGATCCGTGTGTTTCACAGCAGGCAGCGGGGGACTTTCGGAAAGGGGCGTAGATTCTGCGGAAAGGGGCGTACCTTCTGCAGAATCTACGCCGGAAGTGGGTGCAGATACCTGTACTGTACAGGTACCTGCACCCCCTCCCCCCTGAAAGGTGCCAATTGTGGCGCTGGAGGGGGGGAGGATTCCAATGAGCGAAAGGTCCACTTTAGGGTGGACCTCCGCTTTAAAGTAGAAAGAATAGCCAGGATTAAAACATGGATAAATATGGATATTGTCCTCCATTTGCCAAAACGGGATTTGGATGAGACCTGGATGGCCAACCTGTGATTCACTGGGGTCGGTCAGAGTCAACAAATAGGGATAATTACAAATAACCTCCAACGTCAGTGCTGTGAGAGAAGAGAGGGTATTGTCCCTGTTCAATTTGTTCTCATAAGATCAAATCCAGCAGGTCAGAGAAGTTTCTCATAACTATAAATATGGATAGATAGATGGATGGATAGGTGAATGTCTCTCACAGACGTTCCCTCCCACTGCTTATAAAAGCAGTCCAGAGGCTAATTAGCCGCTAGGATTGCTTTTATGTGAAAGTCGACTGAATGATACCAAGATGATAATTAAACCTGCAGGCATCAGTCTGGTATAACCACTCAAAGTCCAGCAACATACCAGTATGTTGCTGGTCCTTGTTGGGCATACATTGTAATGCTCTTTTTTTATGCAGCCTGTGGGCTGAACGGTGGGTATGCCCACCATTAGAATACCCCCTTCATCTATGCACTTCTAATGGTGGACATACACGCACCATTTTTTTTTAACCGTGGTGGTGAAATTACCTCCGACAGCGCTGGAGTCACGGCTTTATGTATCATGGGAGCAAACGCTGTTACAGTATAACATACCATACCTGCAAAGCAAATACAATAAAACAGTAAAAATAAAACAGAGAGAGAACGATAGATATAGAACAATAGTGAGCAAACAGTAGAGCGAACAGTAGAGAGCGAATATAAGAGAGGGAACAATAGAGAGAAAAATAAAACCACAACTATTTTTGGATTTTTTATTTTATAGTTTTTGTGTTTTTTTTCTCACTTGTTTCACTTTTATAAAAAGTGTAAAAAAACTGTAAACTGAACGTTACTGATTAAAGTTTCTCAAAATGTGATGGCCATCACATCTTTTGAGACCCCGAGACCCTGTGTTAGTGTGCCTAGGACTGTGTGGTGCTCTACCCTACGTTAATACTCAACTAGTGTGTGGTAACGTTTGAAACATTCACCAATGCAGAGACCAGGTTGGTCAGGACAGGAGGTACAATAAAAGCGTGTGTCACGCCTAAATCTGCGTTTACTGCAGACATGACATCTTCTTTGGGGTGTTCTTTGGGTAGGGGTACCAGGGAGGACATAAGGAAAATGTCTCTCATGCAGCCGGCTCACTGCATTTGCATTGGGAAGTTGGTAAAGAACACCATCTTGAAACAGAAGGGCTCTGATGATCTCTTCCTGGAATTTAAGGAAGGATCCAGTCCATCCTGAAGCTCTGTTTAGCACAAAAGCGTTCAACAAAGCCAATTGAAATAAATAATGGACACTTTTTTGTACCAGCGTCTGGCCTTACGGGCAATTAGGTACGGTGCCAACAAATGGTCGTTGAGGTCCACTCCTCCCATATTAAGGTTGTATTCATGGACACAGAGGGGTTTCTCCACAACACCAGTCGCCGTAGGAATTTGGACTGCCGTGTCTGCGCGAAGCGAGGACAGAACGAAAACATTCCGTGAATCCCTCCACTTTACTGCTCACAAATTATTACACTTCAAGCAGGCTCTCTCCCCCGTGTAAGTCAGGATTCTATAAGCCCTTGAGGGAAGCCCTGGCAATTAGTTTGCACGGTGCCACATGCGCCAATTCCATAATCAAAAAGGTGACTAAAAAAGTGGCACGTTCATGTAATAATTGTCCACGTACAAGTGTTAAGTTGGATAAGGGTCTGGTATGGACTTTGGGGGCACCCCCACGCCATTTTTGGCGTAGGTGTTCCCCTTAATATCCATACCAGGTGACTGGGCTAGCAAGGTGTCAATCCCGCCGATGGAGGCGGCGACATTGACTTCCTTTGCTAGTCCCGTCTACCTAGAGCAACGTTCAAAATGAACGGACTTTACTCCGTGTGTGGGCAAGTCTGTTGATTTGAAAAGTCCGGCAGACTAACACACAGACTGACGGATTGTCTGCCGGACTGCCGAGTTTTGGCGGCATAACAATATAGCCTCCCAAGCTACCCCAAACATTGCTACCCCTTATACACCCAGATCCCCCCTTGGCATTGTTTTCCCCCCTACACCTTGATATCCCCCAGCGCTATTATTCCATTCATGTAGTACCCCAATTTTCGGTGGAGATACAGTGCATGTAAACTTTTGGCCCAGCTCCAGCACTGGACTCATCTATACCAATCAAGCAGGCAGAAGGAGGGACAGAGGAGGGAGCATCCCTTTGGGCATTCCAAGCCCTTCGGTGCAAACAGTGCTGGACAACTGGGCTCACCATGACACCATCCACAATGCTACTTCTGCAGGTGGGCTCTCAGTGCTGTCGATTCAGCAGCTCCCACTCCCACTCCAGCTCCTACACAGCAGCCTTCTAGTCCCGAGCATTCAAGCTGCATGGGGCGGGGTCAGAGCATCACTGGCGCTCCAGCCCTGCCCCTCCCTGCTGGCTGTGAAATAATAGGTATCGTTCTGCACAGCACAGTGCACCACTGCCAGCCTGCGTCCCCAGTGTATCCATCACTCTCAATGCCATCATGGGGCCCCCAATTTCAGGGCAGCGTGGGCACAAGGACCAGCTGCTTTGGGGAGAGTGCAGGGGTCCCCCATGCAGCTGGAGTCCCTGGGCAGTGCCCAGGTGTGCCCACTCATTAAGACAGCCCTGGTGTCTGTAATCTAGCGGCAGTTAATAAACCAGTTTGCATGCCAGGGGGCCTGCTGTAGGTCATGGGCGCGGGAGGTTGGGATACCTCCTTTTCCATTACAGCTAATGAACTCATCACCATCTTGCAAACTTAAGGCCTACCAGTTGGTAAATGACCACATGGCCCAATCAAATCACAACCTCACAGTCCATGAACTGGTTCACCTGTATAAGTAAAGAGACTCAAAGGGGCAGACCAGTCTCCCTCACTTACTTCTTTGAACAACAGTGGTTCCCTCTTCTCTCTATCTTAAACCCAGAGGGTCACAGAAAATGATGCCAGACCCCTGCCCTCACTGTGTATAATGCCCACAAGGGTGTGAGAACCCACTACACCATGTACAGCATCAAACTCATCTAAGCTTTCCCATTAATGGCAAAGTCAGAGAACTTGCTTTTGTGAATGCTTTACTGAAAGGCAACTGACAATAAAGGGTCCAAATAATGGCATACCAGTCCTCTAATCAATATTCTCTCCATAACATCACATTCCCTGTAATTAGGTATTTGTCCATCAGTGGTATGTATCTGAGTTTTTGCCAATGGATACTTTTGCAGCATTATACCTTTACCATGACTGGATCAGGACCAAATTTGGGGTCCACTAAGAGGAAAAACATTTCTGCTTACCATAACCTACAGGAGCGCTTCATGGTCCTGCTCTTCCCATACACTGCACCACTAGCACCCCTCCCACCCCCTCCATTTTTTATATACCCTAACATGGGGAAGTCCAGCCCAAACTGGCTAAAGACATGTTCAGATTTTTTTTCTTTCAAAATCTCTGTAAAACCAGGAATACAGCATTGATGGGCTACTGCATATCATAGTAGCAAGCATCAATCGAACATCATGTGAGAACTCAAAATATCAGTATGTTCAAATTTTTTGATCATACAGAGTAGGTTTGACTTTCAGGTGCTAACAAACTTTTGGTCATGTAGTCAGTCCCTATTTATCCATCTATGAAATGATGCAAACTTCACATTTTTCTTTTCTGAAACACTCACATTGTCACATCCTTGTGTGAAGGAACCATTTCTTATCTATGAATCTATCTTTCTTCTAAATGGTGCTTGTCTATGAACCCATCTTTCATCTACAGTATCTATCTATCTATCTATCTATCTATCTATCTATCTATCTATCTATCTATCTATCTATCTATCTTTCTATCTATCTATCCTTCATAAGAGTTGCAGCGAGTCCCTAAATCTATAAGACCCCTTTCACACTGGGGCGGTTTTCAGGTGCTTTAGCGCTGGAAATAGCCTCTGCAAAGCAACTGAAAACTGCCTCCTATTAATTCTAGTGTGACTTTTCACACGTGGGTGGTGCGCTTGCAGGACATTATGGAAATTCCTGCAAGCAGCATCTTTGAGGAAGGTTGTAAACAGTGCTCCCAAAAGGCCCCTGCCCATTGGCGATTGGAATGAATGGGCAGCGCTTTCAAAGCTCCTTAAAATTGCCTTGAAAGTGCTGCAAAACTGAAGATTTTAACACCTTTTTTGGGATTAAATGTGCCCTGCTAGCAGCCGAAAAGCAGAGCAAAGGTGCGGCCTAGACAGCGCTGAAGAAAAAACAAAAAACAGGAAAAAGGAGAAAACTGACTTTTAAGGTTGCCACTATAAACCCGAATAGGAAAGAGAAATGGTCTTGTGTTAAAAATATATAATTTATTGGATCACATTAAAAACCACAAATTTTGAAAAAAAAAAAAGGGGGTGTATATACATATGAACATATCTAGGAAAGTACACTGTCTCATACAAGAGAACAAATAGAGAGGCTGACAAATAGAATTAGCATGGATGACCTGTGGGACTAGGAGACCAGGTAGTCCTAGAGGATTCCTTCTGGGTCCGAGGCCTAGCATACAGAACTTCAAGATCAGAGCCAATTGATCGCTACACGTTATGCCTTTAGCTTCTGAAGGAATCCTATTGGTACTAAGAAATATATCATAATCACTATTTGGTTCATGTATAGATATATCATACTGAATTGTCATACATTATAGAAAAAATTATATACCGTATTTGCCGGCGTATAAGACGACCTTTTACAGTAAAAAAAATGAGCAAAAAGCTGGGGTCGTCTTATACGCGGGATATAAAGCTGGGGTTATCATATGTCAGCCGTCCGCTGGATTTTAAGCCCTCCGGATACTCGCCGAGTGTGCGGTAATACTGTATACATACAATATACACCGCTGAGCCAATCCCGGCGAGCGATGTATTCTATTAATGAATACAGCGCCTGCTCGGATTGGAGTAAAAACCTCTGCAGCCTGCTCGGATTGTCTGTGAGAGTCAGAGGCGCGGGCTGATGATGTAACAGCCTCTTTCAATCCGAGCAGGCACTGTATGCAATAATGGAATGCATAGCTTGCCGTGACTGGCTAAGGGCGGTATACTATATGTATACTGTGAGACAGCATGTTACCCGGCACCAACTTAGTTTCTGAGCATATGGAATTCCTGCATAAGGGGGTCGTCTTATACAGTGAGTACAGCACAAAACCAACTTTTTAAATTGAAAAGTAGGGGGTCGTCTTATATGCCCAGCCGCCTTATACGCCGGCAAATACGTATACATATTTATTTAGAGACCATTATCTAAGCAGAAGACATTTCATTTTTGCAGTTATATGTCACTCAGGAAAAAAAAATACATAATATATATATATATATATATATATATATATATATATATATATATATATATATATATATATAGTATTATTTAGGCAGCAAATTATAAAACACTGAAAAACACACACTAGCAACAGAAATCAAAGATCACAACAATGAAAAACTTTATGATAGATGTACATACCATCAAAAACAGAGGGCCCCGTCAATATTGCAATACAACATCATAGAGCAGAAAAACAGGGCGGGTAGAAAATCAGAAAATGGAACAAAAACAGCTTCTATAGAGGAGCCTATATCCAGATGAATGGCAGTCTGCCAAAAAAAAGATAACAAAAGATATGTATAGAAAGTATACATATATATATATATATATATATATATATAGAGAGAGAGAGAGAGAGAGAGAGAGAGAGAGAGAGAGAGAGAGAGAGAGAGAGAGAGAGAGAGAGAGAGAGAGAGAGAGAGAGAGAGAAAGAGAGAGATGACACAAAATAACAAATTATAAAGAAAACGGCCAAAACACCCCTGCGCATTGGCCATTGGAATGAATGGGCAGCACTTTCAAAGCTCCTTAAAGTGGAAGTAATGGATTTAAACAGTTAAAAAAAAAGGCATACCGGGAATGCTAATTGCACATTGGCTGTGCTCTCAGCCAAACTATCAAACCATCCAATGGCTGGTGTCATAACGAATCACATGTGCAGCACCATAGCAGTTGAAGATTAAACAGAGGCAAAGATGGGAGCTTCCTTGGCTGAAAACGATAGGGGAGTTTACTTCCACTTTAAAAGTGCTGCAAACTGGAGTTTTTAACACCTTTTTTGGGGTTAAATGTGCCCCACTATCGGCCGAAAAGCAGCGCAAAAGTGCGGCATAGACAGTGCTGAAGCACCACTAAAATGAGCAGCACTTTATCGCTAAGCGAGCACTCTCAGTGTGAAAGGGGTCTTACACAAGCTCATATGGATTGTTCTGTTTACCTCCATGTGAGTTTCCATGGAGGAAAGTGACCTCATGGGGTCAGTGGCCCTTGCCTGACCTCAGCCTTTAACCTCTCCAGAATATCATCCTCATGTGTAAAAATGGATCTACACCTCCAGGCTACATTATCTGTTGTTCAAAGGAACATGTTTTTTTTCTTTTTCTGCAGCTTTCTTTAATTTGAACATAAGCAGAGAATGTCCCCTAGTTATGAGGGGCTCGCTAAATCACCAGATAGCTCTTTTGCAACTACCATTTTCAGAAAGAGGCCATCAAGCCCTATATTTTCCCATGATAGGTTTAGTTTAAACAATAAACGAACGTAAAAGCCGAACTCTAGGCACAAAAGTGTTCATTAAATATATTCCTTGACAACCACAAAGGATATAAATCAAATCACCACAACGTTGATTTATATATTTTATATATAATATATCATTTATTGATTTGTTTATTTATTTTTTTATTTTTTCGTTTCATTCGTTTTTTTTTTTTTTTTACTTTTCAGATCATTAATTTTGACCAACAATTCATTACATTCCATTCGTATAGATGCCGTATTTGTTATTTTGATAATTCGTAAGTTCAGAAAAATTCTAATTTGTTACATTCCATTTGTATAGATGCAGTATTAGTTATTTCGAATAAATTCATAAATTCGGAAAAATTCTAATTCATTCCATTCCATTCGTATAGATGCCATATTCGTTATTTTGATAATTCGTAAATTCTGAAAAATTCGAATTTGTTATGTTCCATTTGTATAGATGCAGTATTCGTTATTTCGATAATTCTGAAATTCTGAAAAATTTGAATTTGTTACGTTCCATTCATATAGATGCAGTATTCGTTATTTCGATAATTCCTAAATTCGGATAAATTCTAATTCGTTATGTTCACTGACAGCCAAATTTGAAAGGAAATGCCAATACCTATAATTTAATAGTTTATAACTATTATTATAGATTTTATTATTATTAATTATTAATAAATAATAAAAATAATAATAAAAAACTATAATAGTGGTTAATAAACATAATAATGTATTTATAATAGAATGTTTTTTTCTTTCGGATTTTCGAAATTTCAGATGTTTATTCTTATTTTCAAGTTTCGTTTTTTTGGCATTTTCGTTCTTATTTTGGATTTTCGTTCTTTCAAATTTTCAGATTTTCGTTTTTATTTTCAGATTTTCATTCTTGTTTTTGGAATTTGGAATTTTCAGATTTTCGTTCTTTCAAATTTTCAGATTTTCAAATTTCCAGATTTTAGAATTTTGCATTTTCGCTTATTCGAAATCTCGTTCTTTTAGAAAATTTGTTTTAAAAAAAAATGTTAAACAGTTTTTGGTAATTCAGATGTTTCCGAATTAATGGATATGTTGAATTTTTGTGAAAAACTAATTGGAAATGAAACAAATTGCACATGTCTACCATCCACTAGAGGCTGTCTGCAGAAAACTACAGGAGGGATGAATACAAGACCAGTCACTCTGCTGCACAAGGAGAGAGAGCAGCAGTCATCAGTCTTTAGCACAAGTAAAGCACAGGTAAAGTTTCCGACTAAATTAGTGCACAGATCTAGAAGAAACACATCAAGCGCTTCAAGATTCATGTAAGACTATAGATGCCTTTTGTATTTAGACAATATTTGCTTATTAGAGTAATAAATGCCCCTGCATCGGTGGTCAGGGCCCGTTCACACCACTGATGTGTGTTAGGACTACAGTCGTACTGATAAGCCAAACCCGTAGCGTTGCACTGTTTACTTTTTTAAGCAAACTTTATTGAAATGTCAGAAAGTGCCATACTTTCTCTCAATCCCGACTACCGCAACGCAGTGAACTGAGCAGGTAGGAGACAAGACATTTGCAGTGGTACTGTGCTACCCTGTGCAGTTCTCACCACATGTGGTGTAAACCTGCCTTCAGTGGGGTAATAAATGTTCCTGCATCAGTGGTCAGGTGGACTAATAAATACCCCTGAGTCAATGGGAGGAATAAATACTTCTGCATCAGTGGATGGAATATAGTGCCCCCACATAAATCAGAGGAGTATAGTAGTCCTGCATTAGTGGGAGGAACATAGAGCTACTGCATCTGTAAGCCCTTGTACACACAGTCGGAAATTCCGACGGAAAATGTCCGATCGGACCGTGGTGTCAGATAATCCGACCGTGTGTGGGCTCCATCTGACTTTTTCCGTCGGAATGTCCGACCAACAAAGTTTGAGAGCTGGATATAAAATTTTACGACAACATGTCCGATCCGATCGTTTGTAGAGAATTCCGATCGGACAAAGTGCCACGCATGCTCAGATCAAATTACGAGACCAAAGCTATTGGCTACTAGGCTGAACGTAGTCCCGTCGTAACAAACTAACGTCATCACATTCCGAACGATCGGATTTTCCAACAACTTTGTCTGACCGTGTATATGCAACACCAGTTTCGGACAAAATCCGTCGGAAAAAAATATTTTTTATTATTTTTCACTACCATTCATTACAGACCTTTGGCTTGTTCCTCGACTACGCTTCTGCTTTATCCCAAACTGCAACTATTCGTTACTGCCCTTTGGCTTGTTTACTGACTATGCCTCTGATTTATCCCTACCTGCTATATCTGCAACTGATCCCTGGCTTGCTCACCTCTTGGTGTGGAGATCCTGAGGACCTGGTACTAACACGCAGCAAAGCCCATCTCCACCATCAGGAGCTCTGGTAAATACCGGTTAGTACTTAGACCCCACACCTCAGGTGAATCTGTGTCATCAGCCAGGGTGACCTGCATGTATACGTGTCCTGCTTCTCAGTAGGTACTGCTCTATGTCAGCCCCCCTCAATCCTGTATATATGCAAACCCCCCTCATACCTGTATATATGTCAGCCCCACCCTCACACCTGTATTTATGTCAGCCCCCCACCTGTATATATGCCAGCCCCTCATACATTTATATATGTCAGCCCCCCCACACCTGTATATATGCCAGCCCCCTCAAACCTGTATATATGTCACCCCCACCCCCATGCACACCTGTATATATGTCAGCCCCCCACCTGTATATATGCCAGCCCCTCACAGCTGTATATATATCAGCCCCCCACACCTGAATATATGTCAGCCCCCCCCCACACCTATATATATGCCATCCTCCCTCACACCTGTATATATATAGTTACATAGTTACATAGTTAGTCAGGTTGAAAAAAGACACAAGTCCATCCAGTTCAACCACAAAAAAAAAAAATATAATAAATATGATACCAGCCCATATACTTAATTCTATACCCACAGTTGATCCAGAGGAAGGCAAAAAACCCCAGCAGAGCACGATCCAATTTGCTAAAGCAGGGGAAAAGATTCCTTGCTGATCCCGCGAGAGGCAATCGGATTTTCCCCGGATCAACCGTACCTATAAATGTTAGTACCCAGTTATATTATATACACTTAGGAAATAATCCAGGCCTTTCTTAAAGCAATCCACTGAGCTGGCCATAACCACCTCTGCAGGGAGTCTATTCCACATTTTCACAGCTCTTACTGTGAAGAAACCTTTCCGTATTTGGAGATGAAATCTCTTTTCCTCTAGACGTAAAGAGTGCCAACTTGTCCTCTTTGTTGACTGTAAAGTGAATAACTCGACACCAAGTACCCTATATGGACCCCTTATATATTTGTACATGTTGATCAAACCCCCCCTTAAATCCTCTCCTCTTATCAAGAGTGAATAAATTCAGTTCCTCTAATCTTTCCTCATAGCTGAGTTCCTCCATGCCTCTTATCAGTTTGGTTGCCCTTCTCTGCACTTTCTCCAGTTCACCGATATCCTTTTTGAGAACTGGTGCCCAACACTGAACTGCATATTCCAGATGAGGTCTTACTAATGATTTTAACAGGTGCAAAATGATATCTCTCTCTCTGGAGTACATACCTCTCCTAATACAGGAAAGGACTTTTCTCGCTTTGGAAACCGCAGCTTGGCATTGCATGCTATTATTGAGCTTATGATCTACCAAAACCCCCAGATCCTTCTCCACTATGGATTCCCCCAGTTGTACTCCCCCTAGTATGTATGATGCATGCATATTCTTAGCCCCCAAGTGCATAGCTTTACATTTCTCAACATTAACCCTCATCTGCCACATAGTCACCCAATTAGACAGAGCATTGAGGTCGGCTTGTAAATTGGAGACATCCTGTAAGGACGTTATTCCACTGCATAGCTTGGTGTCATCTGCAAACACGGAAATGTTACTTTTGATCCCAGACCCAATATCATTTATAAAGATATTAAAAAGTAAGGGTCCCAACACTGAACTTTGGGGTACACCACTGATAACCTTAGACCATTCAGAGTAAGAATCATTAACCACTACTCTCTGAATTCTGTCTTTTAGCCAGTTTTCTATCCATTTACAAACTGATATTTCCAAACCTGTAGACTTTACCTTACACATGAACCGTGTGTGCGGAAGTGTATCGAACGCTTTTGCGAATTCCAAATATATCACGTCCACCGCCACTCCTCTGTCCAAGGTTTTACTTACCACCTCCTAAAAAGAAATCAGGTTTGTCTGACAACTTTTATCTTTCATGAATCCATGCTGTCTGTTGCTCAAAATATTTTTTCCCTGCAAGAACGTCTATGTGGTCTTTTATTAATCCCTCCAGTATCTTCCCAAATATAGAAGTTAAACTAACGGGTCTATAATTACTTGGTAAAGACTTTGTTCCCTTTTTAAATATAGGCACCACATTGGCCCTGCGCCAATCCAGTGGTACTATTCCTGTCATTAATGAGTCCCTAAAAATTAGATACAGTGGCTTTGAAATTACAGTGCTCAATTCTTTTAGGATCCGTGGGTGTATGCCATCAGGTCCAGTTGCTTTATCCACCTTTATTCTGTCCAAAGATTTCTGGACCATATCACTTTTGAGCCATTGTGGATTTGGGGCTGCATCAGTACCACCCCCTTTATGGACATGAGCTCTTTGTCCCCAGTCATCCACTCCAGATTATTTTGCAAAGGGCCTACATGCTCAGACTTAACCTTTTTACTATTAATATATTTGAAGAATTTTTTGGGGTTTGTCCTACTATCCTTTGCAATCTGTCTTTCATTTTGAATTTTTGCATCCTTGATTTCCTTTTTACATATTCTGTTATATTCCTTGTAACATTTAAATGACACTAGCTTTCCTTCATTTTTATATTTTTTAAAGGCTCTTTTTTTATAGTTTATAGCTTTTTTAACTTTGGCCGTGAGCCACATCGGTTTTATTTTTAACCTTTTAAACGTATTGCCCATGGGATTATACTTTGCCGTGAGATCACAAACAGTCTTTTGGAAGAATTCCCATTTCTGTTCTGTGCCCATTGGTGCCAATATTCTCTCCCAGTCTAAGTCCTGGAGAGCAGCCCTCATCCTTGGAAAATTTGCTCTCTTGAAATTAAGTGTTTTTATCTTTCCCGTATGTGATTTTTGGTTACAGCTAACATCAAATGAAATCATGTTATGGTCACTGCTACCCAGATGTTCCTTTATCTGAACATTAGTAATACGTTCTGCATGGTTTGAGATTACCAGGTCCAACAGAGCATCATTCCTAGTTGGGGCCTCAATAAACTGGACCATAAAATTGTCCTGTAATAGGTTTACAAATTTTTGCCCTTTAACTGTCCCAGCAGTGCCATTACCCCAGTCAATTTCTGGGTAGTTAAAATCCCCCATTATTATCACTGTCCCAGCCCTTGCAGCCCTTTCTATCTGTGCAAGGAGCTGAGTCTCCACCTCCTCCTCATTTAGGTGCAGTCCGTCACTTCTATAGTACCGGTTATCGACTGAGAAGTCGTCCCAGTCCTCCAGGAACCCAAACCCCTCCTTACTACACCTGCTTTTGAGCCACTTGTTTACTTCCCTAATCTCCCTCTTCCTTTCTGGTGTGGCTCGATGTACTGGTAGTATTCCTGAGAATACTACCTTGGAGGTCCTTTTCCTCAATTTAGCTCCCAAGTCCCTAAAATCATTCTTTAGGACACTCCATCTGCCTCTGACTTTGTCATTGGTGCCAACGTGCACCATGACAGCTGGGTCTTCCCCAGCCCCTCCCAGTAATCTGTCCACCAGATCCGTGATGTGCCGAACCCGAGCGCCCGGCAGACAACATACAGTTCGGCACTTCAGGTTGTTGTTACAGATTGGCCTCTCTGTCCTCCTAAGAATTGAGTCCCCTACCACCAGAATCTGTCTTTCCTTTCCCTTCGCTCCCCTCCCCACTCTCACTGGAGGAGTTCTTCTCCTGGCAGCTAGGAGAATCCCTCAGCTCCAGCAGTGCTGGTCCCTGACTGGGATCACCAATGTCACTCAGTGGAGCATACTTATTGGGATGCTCCAGCCCTGGATCGGCCCCCCTTCACTTGCCCCTCTACCCTTCCTGACTGTCACCCATCTACTCTCTGCTAGTGCCTGCACCTCTTTGTCTCCACCCACCTCTGTGCTGGCCCCTGCCGGCACCTGCCGTGTACGTTCCTGGCTCTCATTTAGGGTGGAGGGTCCTCTCAGTGCTGACAGTTGCTTCCCCAGATTCAGAACCTGGGCTTCCAGGGAAACATTGTGCTTACATTTTGCACAGCAGTATTCACCCTCGATCAGATGATCAAGGAAAGCATACATGCCGCAAGATGTACACCGAGTCGCCTCTCCACACCTGCCAGTCATCGTACCTATTAATTTAATGAGGATTAGAGATTATACCCAGTCCAAATTACCTAACAACTAGCTTCCTGACACTAATACTCAACAAGACAGTACACAGGTACTCACAGACCAGCATGCACCCACAATGCACAAGTACTAACGATACACACACACTACTCAGACAACACTCAGGTACTCACACTACACAGCTACTATGACCCCTGTTATAACCTCCTGTTTTAAACTCTGGTTTTTAACTCACCACTTGGACCAGTTCCACTAACTCTGGTTTTTAACTCACCACTTGAACCAGTTCCACTAACTCTGGTTTTTAACTCACCACTTGGACAAGTTCCACTTAGACAGAGTTCTCACAGACTCAAGATGAGCAGGCTCAAATGAGTTCTACCCAAACTTATATAGGCCTTAAGCACCTGTGCCCAATTAAACCCTCCCCTTAATTAGTAGGCTGAAGGAAGGAAAGAAAAAGCCCCAAAAGAACTTAAAAATGCAACCCAGCAGTCACCAGCAGTCAAAAAGCAATACTTATTCACACTCCACTCAAGGCTCCACTGTTCAGCTTGCAACCAGCAGATTGCTGATATATGTCAGTCCCACCCCCCCCCACACACACCTGTATATATGTTAGCCCCCCCACCTGTATATGTGCCAGCCCCCTTACACCCGTATATATGTCAGCCCCCACAGCTGTATATATGCCACCCCCTCACACCTGTATATATGTCAGCCCCCCACCTGTATATATGCCAGCTCCCCTCACAGCTGTATATATGTCAGCCTTCCACACCTGTATACATGTCAGCCCCCCACACCTATATATATGCCATCCTCCCTCACACTTGTATATATATGTCAGTCCCACCCTCCCACACACACCTGTATATCTGTCAGCCCCCCACCTGTATATGTGCCAGCCCCCCTCACACCCGTATATATATGTCAGCCCCCACAGCTGTATATATGCCACCCCCCCCTCACACCTGTATATATGTCAGCCCCCACCTGTATATATGCCAGCCCCCCTCACACAAGTATATATGTCAGCCCCACCAACGCACACATACTTGTATATATTTCAGCCCCCCACCTGTATATAAGACAGCCCCCCTCACACCTGTATATATGTTAGCCCCCCACACATTTTTATATATATATATATATATATATATATATATATATATATATATATATATATATATATGTCAGCCCCACACATACACAAATCTGTAGACGCATAAGCCTCTGGCCCCTCACTGTACACAAACAGCCCCCTCCCTTTCCTTCACAGCCCCTACTTGTAAAGGAAATCTTCCTACCCAGTCCCAGCTTGTTTTCTCAAACCTGACATGTCGCTGACACAGAGGTGCACAGTACAGGCAGTTCATACAAGGGGTGCACATGCACATAGTAACCAGAGGTGGAAGTAAAGAGCTCAATGTCTGAGTTCAATGACACAGAGAGCAGCAGAAGCTGCAAGATCGTTTTTATAGTGCACAACACAACTTCCCCTCACCTGTTCTGCCTTCTTCTGGCCTAGGGCCTCTTACAGTTGTATCGCCAATACCCTACCCCCCCCCCCCCCCCCGATGGTGGCCCTGACTATAGCTCTGAGCTTAAATCCAGAGATTGTGACAGCTGCATGCCCTGTATGAACCACTTCACAGCAAGACAGGACTATAGGAAAGGAGATCACTCCTTCAATGCCTATGGTAGAATGCACCAGCTGCCACTCTACTATCTTCCTCTAACTTGCAACGAGAAAGCTCTGCATGCAGGGTCTTTGCATTGCAAGGGCCGATTTTTGGCAAACCAATGGGTCTTGAGTAGCTGTAATTTTGGAACTGCTTATACTGTATATAACTGTTTTCAATCTGGAAATCCAATGTGCATAAATGACCACTTTCAAAAAGCACATTCTGCACTCGATTTTTAGGAAGAAACCCTTACACAAGTTAGGTACTATGCAAACAATAAAAATCACTTAAACCAGTGTCAACTGCATGATATGATATGATATAACTGATTTGTAGTGAAACATATTTTATTATAAAAAAACAAATGCTTATGCAGAATTTATTGAGGTTTTTCTATCTTGACACACAGCATCATTTCCAAGACAAGCATTTGAGAGATCTTTTTTTTTTACCAGATCTCTAAAAAAAAAAAAAATTCTGAAAAAATAAATGCATTAAAACCTCACAGTTATCAGGGTGTCCTTGTTGGGATCAACATTTTAAGAAACCTCTTGTCATGTTAGAAATAGAAAGCTATTTATTTAGAGGTGCCATATGCGCTATCAGCCAGTAGCCACTGCACAGTATCTGTGAGAATCCACCTAATTCTATAAGGACAGCCGTGGTAATGGAGCAGAAGCCCTTTGTATAAGTGATAGAGGTCACTCACTCATTCACGCAATGGTAAACGTCTATGCAAATAGGGTAAGAAAGTGGGGTGGAAAAAACACTGAGCAACTGGGGTTTGTAGCAATCGACTAATAAATAGCCTTCCAAGAGACAAGTAAGCTTGGAATGTATACAGTCTTTAAGAGATGAGTGGCCTTGAATAGCCTTCCAAGAGACAAGTAAGCTTGGAATGTATACAGTCTTTAAGAGATGAGTGGCCAATAGTAAAACAAATGGATCAATCTGTGTAAGTTATATAGTTCTGCCCTGAAGCAGCATAAATATAAATAAATATATAAAAAAAAAATTAAAGGTCTGCATGGGACTAAATTATAGTAATATGATTCTCTAAACAATGATTACTTGACAAAATGTAGACAACAAATGGCAGCCTTGACAATACAGTACATGGGCCACAATTAGGCAATCATACACAATACACAGGCAACAGACAGTTAGTTGTGGCATTGTAAAGTAACAAATTATGAAAATATGTGGGCAACAAACAGGCAATCATGACAATATGTAAATTACAAGTAGGCAAATGTGACAACATATGGACAACAAATGGATAATCTGACAATATGTGGACAATAAATAAGTAATCCTGAAAAAAACGCATACAACAGGTAGGAAAATGTGGCAATACGAGGGCAATTGGACAATATAAGCAACATTTCCAAATACTTGTGGTGCTAAAAAAGATGCAAGTCACCACTTCAACCACCCTGATTCGAATAGGGTAACTCACCAGATTTATAGACCTCAATGTTGGAAAGAGGTCATTGTGCATTTTGTTGGATCTACCCCAGGTCCAAGCAGGCTGCTGTAGTCTTGATGTTCTTTTGCTTTAGTTATATTAGAGCCTACAACCCCGTAACCCTTTACCACTATCTGTTCAGTTTGTACCACCGTATCGCCAGCTCTGTCCAATATGGATATGTCGACCAAACATATATACGCACCTGCCCTTAGAATGTATATGTTTTGTCTTACAGTGAGCTTAAAAGAAATAGGCAGGTATGTTTCGTTGACCCATGGAGGCATGTTTAGAGCCCTTCAAAATGAACAGGCAACACACCGCAACTGCTGTCATCCCACCAAAATATGTACAGCTTTTCCAAAAAACTTTCTGAGTTTGAAGTCTAAACAGAACATTCTGCCCAATGAATAATTATCAGTGCTGTTTAAATCATTAAATATTACCTCTTTACTATTTTGTCTGAAGTTTGGTGGAGGCACCATTGAAGTTTTTTTTTTGACAGACACACATGGCAGCCTAAGTAAATTTTTGCAGTCCTTCCATGAGTGACTGCCTGCCTAGAGAAAGATCTTGTCTTATAGAATCATTTATTTATCATTTATTTCTAACAGGCTGTAAGATGGCGTAACATGTTACATGCTGGCTATACAAAATTTTAATATGCAATTGTTCACATGTACCTCACTAAATAGTATTTGCGTCCCAAAACCACCATACAATCCCTTTATCAAAACAATCAACAACATTTCTCCATGCCCACTGCCCACACTTGTGTATGCAAAGACAATCATTTATGCCATAACACATCAAGGCAGGGTTGAGAGGGAGTAGAATCAAAGTACAACAGTTATGTATGGTGTTTCTTTTTTATTTGCATTGTTGCCTTGCCTTGAATCCAAAAACTACTCAGTGGTGTTTGAATATGGTAAGCTAACTTTACTACCCACCCATGGTCAATCACCTGTTAATCAGCTGTTAAAACATGAAATAAACTGGAGATGAAAAGGAGTATGAGCGCCTGTGGAGAAAGAGAAAATAGACAAACGTCTGGAAATAATTAGTCTAGAGTCAAAGAGTAAAAGATTAAAACAGAAGTTGTAGATACATATTAACAAATGCTTTACAAGGGTCCACTTTACAAAGGTTCAATAGATGCTTGTTATAGTTTTAACATCTCAGATAGCTCCAGATGTTACCACAAAAATACAAAGACAACAGATACCCTATGTCTAATTTCTAGTAAGTTTCTAGCTCCTTCAGAAGCTCACCATGCCTCCAACCCATTTCACTCCATCACTGCCTTCACTGCCATCAGTCTTCATCAGTGCTTGTGGAGATGCTGCTACTGTGTCCTTGTAAACTATAAAGCATTTGTATACAATTAAGAACCCCAGCTGCACAATACTACTGTAGTCTATGACTATTGCAACATAACAGTTATCAAAATGACTTAGCTGCTCTACCTGCTTTACTAAGAAGCCATGGAGCTTTTATAACTGTCACAACATTGGCACCATGCTTTGTACTGTTCAACAACCTCTAAACATATGTGTTTTTGATTTGTTCTATAACGTCATGCATTATTAAGGTGTTCTTAAATCCATTTTATTTAGCTTTGGATAAAGTGTGTACGTTTTAGAACCCTGGTAAGGTTTTTTTCACTGGGGAGATTCACCATCTATATTTGTACTGGTGACCATTGTCACTGTGACTAAAAGTGAGAGAAAATCCAAATTGTTGAGTAGTCACCAGGACAGGAACAGAAGAGGGGTGTGTTTCAATGAGGACACTTGTTGCAGTGACAACTGTCTAAGCCCTTATACACACGGTCGGACATTCCGACAACCAAATTCGTCGGATTTTGTTCGTCGGATTTTGTCTGACGGATCTTGTCCGAAACTGTTGCATACACACGGTCGGACAAAGTTGTCGGAAAATCCGATCTTTCAGAACGTGATGATGTAATTTCGTTACGATGGGACTACATTCAGGCTAGTAGCCAATAGCTTTGATGTAGGAATTTGATCTGAGCATGCGTGGCACTTTGTCTGATCGGAATTCTCTACACATGATTGGAGTATGTCCGATCGGAGCAGTTTGTCTGAAAAATTTTCCGGCAAGTTGGAAAATTTGGTCCGACGGATATTCCGACGGAAACAGTCCGATGCATACCACACACAGTCGGAATATCCGACAAAACGCTCCGATCGGACACATTCCGACGGAATCTCCGACCGTGTGTACAAGGGCTAAGAGTGGATATCCCTCACTTTTGAAAAAGTTTCTTTCATGTCCTGTTTTAGGCTGGATTCACACCTATGCCTTTTTAGTGCTTTTTGCATTTTGCAGATTTGCCCTACAGTCCATTTAACATGGTTTCCTATGGGACATGTTCTGTAGTGCAAATCTGCAAAATGCAAAAAGCACAAAAAATGCATAGGTGTGAATCTAGCCTTACAGAAGAAAGCTTTTTTGTTATGGAAGATGCTGTTACTGACACTCCTTGCACTATTTCTGTACTCAGTATCTGTGACAACTAACTGACTTGCATCACTCACTGGTAAACACAGAAGCCAGCAGAGGACATCTTCCACTACTCATTTCCTCTGCCACAATCTGCATTAGCTGGCGCAATTGAACAGAGCCACAGAGGAAGCAAGTAGCAGAAGACTTCCGCCTACTTTCTACTAATCTTACAGCTATTTGCTGAAGCTCTACAATTACTCGTGTGTCCGCTCACTCTACTGTTGACTTCTTGCATTTAAAGTGATAATAAACACACACTGTTTAACCACTTGAAGCCTAAGCCTTTTTCTGACACTTGTTAAAATCAGTATTTTTTGCTAGAAAATTACATAGAATCACCAAACATTATACAGTATTATACATTATACAGTATCTCACAAAAGTTAGTACACCCCTCACATTTTTGTAAATATTTTCTTATATCTTTTCTTGTGACAACACTGAAGAAATTACACTTTGCTACAATGTATAGTAGTGAGTGCACAGCTTGTATAACAGTGTCCCTGTCCCCTGTGTTTGGAGTCATTATCATGTTGGAATACTGCCCTGTGGCCAAATCTCCGATGTAAGGGGATCATGCTCTGCTTCAGTATGTCACAGCACATGTTGGAATTCATGGTTCCCTCAATGAACTGTAGCTCCCCAGTGCCGACAGCACTCATGCAGCCCAAGACCATGACGCTTCTACCACCATGCATGACCGTAATCAAGACACACTTTTCTTTGTACTGCTCACCTGGTTGCTGCCACACATGCTTGACCCCATCTAAACCAAATAAGTTTATCTTGGTCTCATCAGACCACAAGACATGGTTCCAGTAATCCATGTCCATAGTCTGTTTGTCTTCAGCAAACTGTTTGCGGGCACCAAATTTAACACACTTGCTCCCCATTCACACCTGACACCTTGTAACACTAACGAGTCACATGACACCAGGGAGGGAAGATGACTAATTGGACCCATTTTCACTTAGGGATTTACTCACTTTTGTTGCCAGCGGTTTAGTCATTAATGGCTGTGTGTTGAGTTATTTTGAGGGGACAGCAAATTTACACTGTTATACAAGCTGTACACTCACTACTATACATTATAGAAAAGTGTAATTTCTTCAATGTTGTCACATGAAAAGATATAATAAAATACTTACAAAAATGTGAGGGTGTACTCACTTTTGTGACATACTGTATATTTTTTTTTTAGCAGAGACCCTAGAGAATAAAATGGAGGTCATTGCAATATTTTACTGTATGTCACACTGTATTTGCGCAGTGGTCTTTCAAACGCAATTTGTTTGGAAAAAATACACTTCCATGATTTAAAAAAAAACAAAACACTTAAGTTAGCCCAATTTTTTGCTGATCTTTCACTGGTCTTGCTGACCAGTGCACGCCAATTTACGTGGGCAGAATGGCACTGGTAGGCAAAAGGGCGTACAGGTACGTCCCCTTTAAGAAGTGGTCATTGAGAGCAGTGATCACTGTCTTGTGTGTTGAAGCCCAGCCCCCTCACTGTTAGAATCACTCCCTAGGACACATTTAACCCCTTCACCGAGGACCTCTTTTGATTGGCTCCATGCTGAGGTTCTCTCCTGGTTGCCACAATGCAATAAAACAAGCTTCCAGAATATAGCTAAGGTCCTGTGACTGGGTACTGTGTCCTCTACAATCTCCTCCCTGCCGGAGGAGTACCGCAAATTTAGCGATGTCTTTGACAAAGTTCAAGCCGGTGGTTTGCCTCCACACTGATCGAATGACTGCGCAATTGACCTTCAAACTAGTGCCATTCCCCCTCGTGGCCAGGTTTACCCTTTGTCCGTCTTGGAGGATGGGTCCACGGAGGAGTTTGTTGCAGATGCAATTTCTCGAGGTTTCATCGGCAAATCCCCATCTCCTGCTGGTGCTGGTTTCTTCTTTCTGAAGAAGAAAAGTGGTGAACTGAGACCTTGTATTGATTATAAGGGTCTCAAAAATTTCACGATTAAGAATGCCTATCCGATTTCATTGATTACGGAGTTATTTAACACACATTCACCACAAGGGAGCAACGGTTTTCACGCAGCTTGGTATACAATCTCGTAAAGATTAAGGAGGGTGACGAGTGGAAAACTGCGTTTAATACCAGAACAGGCCATTATGAGTACCTCATAATGCCTTTTGGCCTTTGTAACACCACGGCAGTTTTCCAGGAATTTATTAACGATGTCTTCTGAAATTTGTTGCAGTTATGTGTGGTGGTTTATCTCGACAATATCCTCACATTTTCCAAGTCCCTGGAGAGCCACCACACAGATGTCTTTCGTGTGCTTCAGAAATGAAGACAGAATAATTTCTTTTGTAGAGAGTCTCTGTACTGCCGTGCTCCAGACTTACCATTCTCCCAAGGCTGCTGACCACCCTGGGAAGAATCAACTCTTTTGGGCCATTTCCCAACAATGATGGTGGCCTATTCTATGTGCTGTTGTAACTGTCTTCGTAGCTGCCTGTTCCATGTGTGCTCAGAGTAAGACTCCACAACATCTTCCATTGGGCTTCCTACAACCTATACCCAATGGAGAGAGGCCCTGGACTCACCTGTCTATGGATTTCATTGTGGAGTTACACAACTCCCAGGGCAACACAGTTATCCTTATGGTGGTTGGCTGGTTCTCGAAAATGACTCATTGTATTTTTAATCCATTTAAGAAGTTGCCCGCTTCTAAGGAACTGGGTTCCATTTTTGCTTGGGAGATCTTTAATTTACATGGGCTACCCAAGGTGATTGTCTCGGACAGGGGTAGTCAGTTTGTGTCCCGCTTCTGGCGAGCCTTTTGTGCACTGGAATTCAGCTTGCTTTCTCCTCTGCGTATCACCCGCAGCCTAGTGGGGCTGCAGAACGAGCCAATCAGTCCTTGGAGCAATTCCTATGTTACTATATTTCAGACCATCATAACAACTAGTCAGACCTCTTACCGTGGGTGGAGTTTTCTCACAATAGTGCCTTGAATTCTGCTTCCCGATTGTCCCTCATTTGTTCCACAGAGTATTCCTGCATTAGAGGAGCATCTCCGTGGTCTTCGTTCCACTTGGGCACAAGTCCAGGAAGCTTTATGACATGACAGGTACAGACACCATGCTGACTGCAGATGCCTGCCTGCGCCTTTCTACTTGGTTGGGGACAGGGTCTGGCTGTCATCTCGCAACCTCCGACTTTGTGTTCCCTCTCTGAAGTTCGCACCACAGTTTATTGGGCCTTTCCTTATTCTTCGCAGGATTAACCCAGTGGCTTACGAATTAGACCTTCCATCTAATATGCATATTTCAAATGTATTTCATGTCTCTTTATTAAAATCTTTGGTCCGCAACCACTTTACCACCTCTGTGTCTCCTCCTCACCCTGTACAGGTTGAGAACCAGGAGGAGTATGAAGTACAGTCCATTGTTGACTCCGTAGGTTCTGTGGGTGCATACAATACCTGGTGCATTGGAAAGGGTATGGGGAACGCTCTTGGGTCTCATCCTCGGATGTACATACCCCTGTCCTCCTCTGTGATTTCCATAGATGTTTTCCGCTCAAGCCTGGTGGCCCTCTGAGGGGGAGGGGTCATTAAGAAGGGGGTACTGCCATGGCTGGCTCAGCCCTTCCTTCTCTGAGCTGGCCGATCAGCTGTCGGGTAATTGCCAGCTGCTATCTGTCCACAGGGACTCACCTATTGATGAAGCTGTCCAGCTCAGATGATCTCTGCCTTCTCTTTGGTCACATCTCTAGAGATGTTCTCTTGTGTTCCTGTCAAAGACTTGCTTGGCTGATATTCCTTCTGGCTCCAGAGCCTGCTTGCTGTTCTACCATGCTCATCTCTGTCTCCCTGATGTTTTGGCTTGTCTGACTATGCGTTCCGGTTCCTGAACCCTGTTTTAACTACGTTTACTCTGTTTACCTTTTTTTATTATTATTAAACAAGTGTGCTTTAACTATACTTCTGTCTCATTCTGGCAGACGTCCTCTCCCGCTGGTCGTAATAACAGCTCTAATAAACTGCACCAGGGCATCACCCCAGTACAACCACTTGAAAAAGAAGGCCGCATATATGCGTTACGTTGGCGTAAAGGGGTTCATTTCTATTTCTGTATGTGGATGATGGCACTGTAATTATTTTAATAAAAAAATATATCTTAGTACCTTTTTCCTAATAAATATACATCTGCACTCTGACCCAGATCTTCCCCAGTCTGTCTGCAGGGAAACATAAGTAGGAGGAGCTTCCAGGCCTTTGCTTCTGGTCACATGTTCAAATAAAATAAAAAATCAGCCTTTGGAATACAAGTAAAAATAAATAATTCATATCAATAAACAGTGTTAATTTGTCATATAAATATATATTTGAAAAACAAATCTTTATTATTTTTTGGCAACAACATAGTGTGGGCTGATCTCTGCCAATCACAGGCTGTGTCACGCCCCTCCAGCCTGTGTGTTTAAATAAGAGGGAGGTGAAGCCTCCATTAAGCTTCATGTAAAATCCTGTCCCTATTGTGTTTAGCTGGTTAGTGGGCATGGAGGAGGAGGGAGATGACTCTATAGTCACATGGGCTGCTCAGATGTGATAGGAAGGAAATACTCAGCATTGAAACGAACTGAAAACTAAGCATGTGCAGAGCTGCCACCACAGCTGTAAAATCCCTAGCTGAATTGGGGACATGGACAGAAGGTGGAGTTAGAGATCAGCAGGATCAACCAGGTTTTTTTTGCAGAATACAGAAGAAAACAAATCTCATAGTGACTGAGTCAGTATGAACAGCATGTAATACACCATTTATTGTTTGTTTTTTATGATGTGGGTTTAATGGCACTTTAAGGCGAAATTACTAGTGGATCGCAGTCATTGCACCATTATGTTTCTTTTTTTTGCTTTTGCTGACAGTAGAACACAGGTACACACCTCGTTCCTCTCCTTCCTTGTCCTGACTTGTGTGGAAGTATGGAAGGAGGAGAAGACTTTATTCATCTTTAACTGCCTGCTCAGCTTCTGGTTATGAAGTATACATTAACAGAAATCCACATCTTTAAATACAGTAATATTTTTTAGAAATTTACATCATATCTTATGTGTATACATGACAAGTCAAGCATGTAGTACACCAACTTATGTCTTCTATAACAGAACTAAAAATTCAAAAAATGTTTCAAAAGTATACAATAATAAGTACACCATATTTTATGGATACCTTCACCGAAACCAGAAGAAAAAAATGGCAGGGCCTTTTATATGGTGATGGGACTGAGACTGGAATTTGAAAAGTACCCTTCCCTTGACTACAGCCTCGGGGGTGGGAGATTCATCACCACCTTGTACTGTATATCAAAATGATTAAAAGATCCAGAAATCTAGGCAGGCTCATTTGTATGCAAATATCAGCTTTTCCCGTAAAAGCAGAGCACAATCCCCTTCCACCTCCAATGCATATTTAGAGGGATTGTGAACCCTTGCCATATTCTGTGTTCTGTAGTCTATGGGGGTTATTTACAAAAGGCAAATCCACTTTGCACTGCAAGTGCACTTAAAAGTGCACTGAAAGTGCACTTGGAAGTGCAGTCGCTCTAAATCTAAGGGGTAGATCTGAAATGAGTGGAAGCTCTGTTGATTTTATCATCCAATCATGTGCAAGCTAAAATGCTGTTTTTTATTTTCCTTGCATGTCCACCTCGGATCTACAGCGACTTTACTTCCAAGTGCACTTTCAGTGCACTTTAAAGTGCACTTGCAGTGCAAAGTGGATTTTCCTTTAGTAAATAACTCCCATTGTCACAATGTTCACTTTTCTACAGCTGTAAAAAGTACAGAATTTATAAAGCTTGTCTTAACATTCAGAAAAAAGGGGGCGGAGAGCTGAAAAAAAAACATTCTGCATGTCTCAGTGAGGAGATCTCTGACCACTGATTGGAGGGAAGGGACACACCTCCCTTCACGCAGTATCAGAGCTGAGGCTGTCAATCACAGGCTGTGTGCTAGAGGTTTGTCAACCACAGGCTGTAGGGAGGTTTGTCAACCACAGGCTGTAGGGAGAGGAGATCAGGAGGCAGCAAGAAAAACTGGGCAAGTGAAATGTACACCCAGTATTTCCTTAGATAACAAAGACAAATGCCTTTACTGTCCTGACAGACAAATATTGTTCTTTAAAAATAACAGGTTCCTTTCCCTGCACAAATAACACAGTCCTAGAAAGAGTGGAAGTGTAAAATAGCATAAATATTGCACACCATTCTCTGAGTGGGGCTTGAGCTTCAACACTCAAAACTCGCCTCACTACTTCTTCACTGCCTTAAGTGTAAACCCTGTACTACCACTTTTACCTAAAGGCAAGCCTATAACCTGTAGGTTCTGTGAATATCTCCTAAACTTGCACCATTTAGGAGATATTCACTGTATCTGTATGTGCTGATGTCACTGAAGAAACGACTTGTTCATACTGTGTCTTCAGTAGTTGTGCTTTGACCAGTGGCTCCCACGCACATGCGTGGGAGTGACGTCATTGGATGCAATGCAATGCATCCTAGCTCATTATGTCTTTGTCTTGCAGATTGTTTTTTTTTTTTTTTTTAGAGTTTACAACCACTTTAATGGTCCTTTCTGTGTCTCTTTTCTCCTTATCTTACAATATAACTTAAGGATTTTTTTTGTTTGTTTTGTATAGAGTGCAAAGGGCTTAGAACACCTGTTTTTATTGGTGTCTGTGCCCCCACTCTGTATTTTGTTCTGTTTACCATCATCACCAAGACTGAAAGTGAAAGCCAATCCCAAATTTTTGGTTGTCACTGAAACAGGAACAAAGGGGAATTCTTCCAATGGGTACATTAGTTCCAGTGACCTTGGTGACAACCCAGGATTCACTCACATTAGCAGGATTTCCTCTCACTTCCTGTTTTGGCCATAGGGCCGTAAGCAAAGGGAAATCTCCCCAATGGTACACAAATTGCAATAAGGAAATTGACAGGTGAAAGTGACCTGAAAAAACAGTTTTGCCTTTAGTTCTACTTTCTTTGCATCCGTGAGCATTTCCCTTGCCTCAGTACTCCATTTCCCTGCTCCACATACATTTATTTTACAATTTCCCATATATGTTAAGTCAGTTTTATAGTCCTATATATAATTTTCCCTGTTTTGTAAATCAGGGCACATTACTTCATCTCTGTATCAGGGAAGGAAAAGAGAACTAAAAAAGCGGATACAAATTGCGAAACTAGGCCATTAGTAATGCCACTGTTTTCTCAGGTTCACCTATCCCCAGAGCGTACGACTCTGGAGGCAGCCTCACCCTCTCTAACACACCCAGTCCTGGTACACACTATCTTTTTTTTTTTTTCGTTCAACCCAGTGGGCTAAAAAAAAATATATAAATGTGGAGCTTAGGAGGAGCTCCCTGTACTAACTATCCAATGTTAGTACAGTGATCTGCCCTCTGAGCTATTATGTTCTGACAGAGGGAATGCATCCTTGCCAGAACACACTTGTCAGTGCTCCCAGCCATTGACTGCCAATGCTGATCAGATGCTGATCGGATGCTGGTTTTCCAGCATGCCGGTTTGACAGAAGCCGGCCGCTCAGTTGAAGTCGGAAGTGACAAAACGCGCCAAGGCGTGATATTTACAATGGCCTGGAAGTGATGCTTGCGTGTCACGTTCAGCTGGAGATTACCAGAAAGGTACACTGGCGTCTTCCTCCACAGCTGGCTGCCACCTACATCTCTAACCCGACAGATATTGTGGATTAGTGATGGATGAACCTCCGATGAGACATTTCAGGAAAATTAAACGCAAACGCGGCCAAAAGTTAGCGAACCGCAAAGGTCGCGGCGGACCCCATTGACTTTAATGGCAGGCGAACCTTAAAAACCTACAGGTCATATTTTCAGCCACAAAATATTTACTAGCTGTGCACACATAGTCCTACAACATGGACACTGACATAACAAAAGTATTAAGTGAATCTGGGATCGACAACGACAAGCATTCTTTTTTTATCTGTGAAATTTTGACAATTCAGGAGCGCATGAAGGCCATGGAGGAGAGGCAAGGTCAGGGCAGGCTATGAAGGGGGTGCAGGAGATGATCAGTGCCACAGTCACGGCAGCGCAGTCCTGTGCCAGTGTCCCAGTGTGCCAACCTGTGCTTGAGCCCATCCCTCTGCACGGCCCTTACCCCCGCAGGGCTCCACTGCGGTGGTCCGGAGGTGCCAGTCCAGTGCTGATCCTCAGCCATGGTGCTGGCACTGCCTACTGATTGGCTTCTCCGCTGCTATCTCCCTCACTGTTTGAAACCAGCACCGCGATAGAGACTGAGAACTGACACCAGCACCTTAATAGAGACCACTGACACCAGCACCGAGATAGAGAGCACTGACACCAGCACCGAGATAGAGAGCACTGACACCAGCAATGAGATAGAGAGCACTGACATCAGCACCGTGATAGAGAGCACTGACACCAGCACCATGATAGAGAGCACTGACACCAGCACCGAGATAGAGAGCACTGACACCAGCACTGAGATAGAGAGCACTGACACCACACCAGCACCGTTAGAGAGAACTGACACCAGCACCGAGATAGAGAGCACTGACACCAGCACCGAGATAGAAAGCACTGACACCAGCACCGAGATAGAAAGCACTGACCCCAGCACCGAGATAGAGAGCACTGACACCACACCAGCACTGTGATAGCGAGCACTGACACTAGCACCGAGATAGAGAGCACTGACACCAGCATCGAGATAGAGAGCACTGACATCAGCACCGTGATAGAGAGCACTGACGCCATCACCAAGATAGAGAGCACTGACACCACACCAAGATAGAGAGCACTGACGCCAGCACTGTGATAGAGAGCACTGACACCAGCACTGTGATAGAGAACACTCACACCAGCACCGTGATAGAGAGCACTGACACCAGCACCGAGATAGAGAGCACTGACACCACACCAGCACCGTTATAGAGAGCACTGACACCAGCACCGTGATAGAGAGCACTGTTAGTGGTAGTGTCTTTGGAGGTGCACACAGCAGAGAGTGAAGAGGATGAAGATCAAGAGGATGAGGAGGGTGCAGAAGAGTAAGGCTGAGTGAGCCACTCAACCAAGTCTGGTGTGTCCTTTGACGTAATCACACGCACCTTCTGCAATTTGCCACTTTGGCTCAAGTCTGTTGCTCCTGCCCTACCCCTACCACCCCTGCGGAAGGGCCTGCCTCTTCCTCTGCCTGTCATTTTTTAAATGACCCTGTGACAAAAGTCTCTAGAGAAGTGCAGTATGTATGTAGAAGAAGGTATATAACACCCTGCTTCAATCTGTCGTTTTTGGGGGCCACTGGTCTATCATACCAGTTATAATACTTTTTTTAAAATTGCGTTTGTCACTCTTTGTAGTATCGCTGCAGAACCACTCAGCAGTCACAATGCTGCACAGTGGAAATGCACTATACTATGCTTTCTATATTTTTCCAATTTTTTTTTACGTGTATTACACCCCTATATACTGCACACCAAATAGTACACCTATACCAGTCCTTAAAAGGACCTTTGTGGACCTAGTAGCTAGTGATTTGCAGACTGTCCCTCAGTCCCTACACTGATAAAAGACAGCTGCAGAATCAGTCAGCACTCAGCTCAGCAGTCAAGTATAATAGGCTTTCTATATTTGAAAGAAAGTATATTATACGTGTATAACCCTATATACTGTACACCTATACCAGTCCTTAAAAGGACCTTTGTGGACCTAATAGTAATAGCTAGTGATTAAACTGACTGTCCCTGCTCCACACAGCGTCTTGTCCCTACACTGACAAAAGACAGCTGCAGAATCGGTCAGCAGTGCACTCAGCAATCAGCAGCACAGCAGTCAGCAGCAGTGCACCAGAACCCTATATACTGTACACCTATATCAGTCCTTAAAAGGACCTTTGTGGACCTAATAGTAATAGCTAGTGATTAAACTGACTGTCCCCACTCCAGACAGCTTCCTGTCCCTACACTGACAAAAGACAGCTGCAGAATCGGTCAGCAGTGCACTCAGCAATCAGCAGCACAGCAGTCAGCAGCAGTGCACCAGAACCCTATATACTGTAAACCTATACCAGTCCTTAAAAGGACTTTTGTGGACCTAATAGCTAGTGATTTGTGTCACTACAATCTGTCCCTGCTCCGCACAGCAACCTCTCCCTACACTGACAAAAGAGTAGTAGTAGTGGGAATGTCCAATTGTCCATGTGCTGAAATGTCTCAATTGGCTGTCCTGTACCCCATGATGGATGTGTCATCATGGGTCAAAGTTCTTTCACAATGTAAATGCATATGTCTGCCGCACGAACAGCGCCAGAAGTCTGCCGGTTTGGCGAATCGCGAACACGCAAAATTTGCCGCAAACCAACCACCGGTTGAACCGCAAGGTCATCCCTATTGTGGATGACTTGCTCTTAAAGTGATAAGAAGGATTACTTTAAGGCGTATGAATTTTTGTACCCTAAGGGGAGTGTGACTCACGTAGTGGTGTCCTGGGTGTGTGGTGCTCGTTTGACAATGACTAGGATCACCGCTTCCAGAGTTTCACTCATCTAAAAGTAATTTCACTACTGCTTACATGTTTAATCATATAAATGCTTGTCACATTCGGATGGATTGACATGAGCGCTGCTATGGCATTGGATGTACACAGGAGTTTATTGGACTTTTAAATGCTATTCCTATTCAAAAAATAAGATATACGGTTGATAATGAATAAGTCAATGGTCCAGAGCATGACTGACTCCCTAAACCCTATACTGGGGATGGTCCTACCTAAGGGGCAATCCTGAGATAATAGTTCAGCAGTTTCTGTCAAACCCTGGCCAGCAGGTTGGGGTACAAATCAGGCATTGGAGCGCTCAGATAAAGGTCTTCTAAAGCTGGGTAAAATTTACTACCAATCCCCTTTGGCTCTCCTTGTGGAAGGAGGGAGAGGAAGGAAAGCTGGCTTTTAGCTGCCACAGGGAGAGCCTCAGAGGATCGGTTCTAGTAAATGCCCTCCCGTCGCGTCGATTTCCCCCTCTTGTTGGGGATCCCATTCCCCCTGCTTTTCATGCTACAAAAATTAGTGGCTGCTTTCCCCTTTCTCCTCGCACTTTTGAAGACTAGGCTGCTGCGCTGTGCTTCTCCTGTCAGCCTATAGTGACAGAGCCTGAGGCAGCTCAGGTTAAGTGGGATATAAGGATTGGGAACAGAATGAGGGGGTGATCTGGGAAAAAACAGGATAGTTGAGAGGTAAGTAAACGTTCTTGTGTCACAGGTAAGAAAAAACCCTTCCAAAGAAGGAAAACCATTTGTAACCACTAGCAAACCTGGCTACATATACAATATAACAAAGTTATATGAATGTAATTTGGTGCCAAAATAATCCAGGGAAGCTATATCATTTGCCCCTGCAGATGAATTATCTCACCTGGGCCAGAGGGCTGTAAGGTATGCTTCTCAATGATAACAAGTTCAGAATTGTTGACAACAGCTGAAAATATTGCTTGAGTTTTGATGATCTAACTTACAAAAGCATCAATGTGACTAGGGAATGAGGAACATTATTTTATAATGAACCATATAGGTCTGATAGCCTCTCATAGTTCCCGATAGTCCACTCTTTATGAGTGAAGAGTCTACCAACGTTGCACCACATATTGGTCTCCTGGCAGATATTATACACTTATTTGCCGCCATACCTTTTTAGCTTCGGGGGTGAACTGGCCTTATCTTTTGAAGATTGCTGAATTTTCTCAGGCTCTTTCATGAACTTTAGAGTTTAATACAATGATATTCTTCGTTTCATACAATGTAATGTGATCATTAGCTTCAGGGTATCCATATCTCTCTCTACATCCTATAAGTGGCAGATGTTAAGGACAGGCACGGGATCTGTCCTCAACACTGTGTGAGAAAAGTACACCATGTATTATCAAACTATTCATGTTGCGAGCCGGAAATATAGTGCATATCTGTACAGTCTAAACTTGAATAAAAGCTTATATAGGTGTGGTAAGATGATTGTTTCTTGTCTTTTTTCTTTCCTGTGAAAACTATTCATTGTAAAGAAACACTAACTAGTATATTCAGAAGCAGCACACAATAATTATCACAATGAGCAAAACAGCCAGACTTACCTCAACCTCTTTGCTTCAGTGCCTCTTAAAGGGCGCGGCTTAAGATCACATAGGCTGTTACGGCGATAACAAGGTCCGAAAACTGATTGCGAGCAATTGGAAGCTTTTGATTAGTCAACGGTAACTGTACTGCATGCACGCTCTCAGCACAAGTGCATAGGCAGCAATTCACATGAATACATTGCCTCTCCGGACTAAGGACCAGGTGCTGAAAGGCCATATATTTGCGTACAGCTGGCGCCAAGGGGTTAAAGATTAATGAGGGCTATTAAAGCAGAAAGCCACCCAAAAATAACAAAAAAAAACTACATTCAAACAAGATACCTTATTAAATTATAAAATACCTGTGGCGGACCTACTAGCACCCAACCTGGGTACCTCCGCCAAGGTACAGCTTTCTCTACTCTGGAACCAGGAACAAGGTATTCAAGTAGAGTATTGCACTCAAGAACTAGACAACACTAGCTTAGGTGCAAACTGGAACTGACTTTATTGTAAATTCACCCACAATATATACCACACAAAATCAGATGAGAGCTTGATCACAATATCCAAAACAATGCAAACTTTAAACGGTAATATCATCAGTACATCCAACAGTACATCTAATGAACAGCTAACATAAACATAAACAGTAAGTTAATCAACAGCTAACAACTGATAGCTAATAGTAATCTAATGAACAGTAAGCTTATTATAACCTAGTCACCTAGACAATCCTAGGTGACATGGGTCAGTGCCTACCCAGACAGTTCCGCACCAGTTCCCCTGAAATAAGACCCAGGATTGTCCAAATCTCATTAACCAGCTGTCAGAAACCATGATTCAGACCGAGACAGAAGTTCAATTAAATCACACTTGTTTTTTAAATAAAAATAAAAAGGTAAATAGAAAAGGTGTAGTCAAAGCATAGCCAGAGTCCAGTAACCGGATGGAGTGGTCAGCCAGGCCAGAGTTCAATAACCAGATCGGGTAATCAGCCAGGCCAGAAGTCAGGAATCCAAGTAGAGCAACAGCAAGCAGGATAAAGATCCAGAAGGGATGTCAGCAAGCCAGTCTTTAAACAGAACCGCAGGAGATGGTTTCTTGTGATGTGACCAAGGCAAAGGCAGAGGTGACGTGAGCTGGACAGCTTTAAGTAGGCAGGTCAGACGAGCATGATCAGGAACAGCTGGTAACTGTGGAGAGAGATGAGTACTGGCAATTAGCCGACAGCTGAGCAGCCAGCCCAGAGAAGGAAGGGCTAAGCCAGCCCTGACACCAGCTTTCACTTGTGTAATCTGTCCACTAGATTAGTCATCATAAGACAAAACTCATACAATGTTCCAGCAGTCTGAAAAAGTGGAATACATTTATCTTCATAGATTTCTAGAGGGAACCTGTTGATAAATATTTCTGTCCCAAATGGAGGAGCTTCTCCAACCGAGTCTGCAGGAGGGCCATCATATTTCCTCTGACTATTAACCACTTGCCGACCAGTGCACGCCGATGTACGTGAATGGCGCTGGTAGGCAAAAAGGTGTATAGGTACGTCCCCTTTAAGAAGCAGTGTTGCGGACGCGTGCCCACGGTCTCCATGACCATGACCGCGGGTCCCGCAAACTCGATGTCCACCAGATACCTGCGATTTTGTCAAGGAGAGGAAGAATGGGGAAATGCTTTTGTAAACAAAGCATTTCCCCGTTCTGCCTAGTGACAGGACAGAGATCACTGCTCTCTGTCATTGAGAGCAGTGATCACTGTCCTGTGTGTTAAAGCCCAGCCCCCTAACAGTTAGAATCACTCCCTAGGACACACTTAACCCCTTCACTGCCCCCTAGTGGTTAACCGCTTCACTGCCAGTGTCATTTACACAGTAATCAATGCATTTTTATAGCATTGATCGCTGTATAAAGGACAATGGTCCCAAAATAGTGTAAAAAATGTCTGATGGGTCTGCCATAATGTCGCAGTCCCAATAAAAAATCACAGATTGCTGCTATTACTAATAAAAAATAAAAAAAATGCCATAAAACCATTCCCTATTTTGTAGACGCTATAAATTTTGCGCAATCCAATCAATATACGCTTATTGCGATTTTTTTTACCAAAAATATGTATGCATATCGGCCTAAACTGAGGAAAAAAATAGATTTTTTAGAGATTTTTGAGGGATATTTATTATTGCAAAAAGTAAAAAAAAATTCGTTTTTTTCAAAATTGACGCTTTCTTTTTGTTTATTAAAAATAAAAACCGCAGAGGCGATCAAATACCAGCAAAAGAAAGCTCTATTTGTGGGAAAAAAGACGTCAATTTTGTTTGGGTACAACATTGCACGATCGTGCAATTGTCAGTTAAAGCAACACAGTGATGAATCGCAAAAAGTGCTCTGGTCAGGAAGGGGGTAAAATCCTCCGGGGCTGAAGTGGTTAACCTGTACAAGAATAATATTACACCTTTCCATCCACTCCAGAAGGAAATGGACGATGTCTATTCACAGGAGCATAGCTTTGGAGTGAGCCTGTGTAACGACATATTCAGCGACCCATCACAATTTGCTACGGAAGTGACGGTCCGTCGCCGCCATCTTGCTACACCCCACAATCGTCCACTGTAAGGATACACTAAGAAGGGGGGGAGGAGACATGTTGTTACACCCACTGGAGTTTTGCATTTTAGACATATTTATAACAGTAAAGTGAGTTTCTATAGTGAAATACAGGACTTAGAACTCCGTCTGACTGCTTAGATGTTGAATTGTAAAAGCAGCGAACTTCTGCCAGATTAGCAAACCTGTGAGATGATCAGGATTGCTACTGCTTTTAAAATTCAAGATCTAAGTAGTCAGACGGAGTTCTAAGTACTGTATTTCACTATATAAACTGAATTTACTGTTATAAATACGTTTAAAATACAAAACTCCGGTGAGTGTAACAACATGTCCGCTTTCCCCCTTCCTAGTGTATTCTTACTATGGAGGAGTGTGGGGTGTAGCAAGATGGTGGCGATGGAATGTCACTTCCGTAGAAAACTGTGATGGGTCGCCCGAATATATCGTTACACCTGCACAAGCCTCCATAGCAAGAGGCTCACTATTGTGGGCACTCAGCAGAGGGGAGAAGCCAGGAGTGTTGGCAGGGGAGACAAAAAAAAGAGGATTGGGGGTACTCTGTGCAAAACCATTAAACAGAACTGGCAAGTATAAATGCTTAAAGTGGAGGGCCACCCTAAAAAAAAAAAAAAAAACAGCATTAATATTCTTAAAAAAATAAAAATAATATATTTGAAAAAAAAAATGTTTACCTTACCAGAAACCCCTGTTGCTAGGTAGGCTTCCTAATCTGCCTCTTCCTACTCCATGGTGATCTTCGGTCTTCTCTCCTCCTCGTGTATGTGCAGTAAGAAACGGGCAGTGAAGCCACAAGGCTCTTTTGCCTGTTTCCCTTAGTGAGGATGGCGACACCGAGACCCGAGAGCCAAGGAACGGGACGGGTCGGCCTCAGGCGGCCAACATCGCGGGCGTCCTGGAAAGGTAAATGTCCTTATTAAAAGTCAGCAGCTATTTTTTTTTTAGCTGCTGACTTTTAAAAAAAATTGCACGCTGGAGCACCCCTTTAATATTTTCTTTTAAAATGACAACCCTTAGAATTACTTTATGATGCTTTACAAAAATTTGCAAATACAATCTTGGGTATGGGACAAGAGAAGACTACTTTAAAAAAAAGTAACAAACATCTTGCAAGTATCATTTGTTACAACAGTGCATTAATGTAAACTGAAAATTTGCTAACATGCAGGACACGGTGAGAAGAAAAAAGTAAAATCCTGTAATATTAGATTGTAGAAGAGCAACGGCTAAAACGAATGCAAATAAATAAAGACTTTGGGTCTGGTATTGATTCTGGGGGGAACTCACATTAAAAATAAAAAAGCGGGAGCCCCCCCCCCCCCCCCAAAAATCCATACCACACCCTTTTCTGAGTAAAGGTAAATGAGGAGGCAGGATCAATTACATCATAATGGGGTTGGGCTACCTAATGTGGTCAATGAAAAAACACGGATGTGTCAATGTATGGTCAATAATATCAGGTGATGACCTTGCCCACATATGACATCACTGACCTCACCCCTTGATTATTTAAGTGGTAGGGGGAAGTGGCATGTCAGACAGCAGGTTTTGTTTTCCTGCAGATGATGTGCATTGTGATTGACAATGGATGTACATCAGGTGACTTTTTACATTTTTTTTTATAAAGGACTTGTCAAAAACTGTGTTGTGTTTTTTTATTTACACTTTTAATTTTTTGGGTGAAAAAGAAAGGGGTACTAAGTACCCCATACTCATTCACATAGGGGAAGAAACTGGGGGTTATTAAACGCGGCTTCTAGATTCCAATAAATCACCCCCCTGCACCCCCACAATCACTATTTTGCTGCAAGTACTTCCAGATGACCCAGCCATTCTTAACCAGCTTTCCAAAGATTGCTAAGGATTCTTTGGGTGGTGGCTGACAGATATCCGATTTGATGGGGCCTACCTGCATAGTTCCAAGGCCAATGTCACTTGGCAAAGACAGCAGCATGAAACCAACATTATTTTTAGCCGTCTGTAAGGGGGACATTCTTCCCACTATCCACGTAAGTGCCATTTTTTTCTGCTGATCCCCCGTGATATAAGGAGATCTGAATTAATTTTTGTAGAAGGTCCCTGAAAATTATTTTTACGGGGTTCTCTGGACTAAATAGGCTGATAAAGACTGAGATGGACTGAAAAGCAACTTGGCCAATAGACTTTTTCTTTTTTAAATCACTCAAAAACTCTTTTCCACACACAGGCAGTCAGACAACTTTCTAAAACTCATCTAATTAACACCTTTATATATACGTTATATTCAAACCACTAATGTTGTACCTATGACTCAAATGCCATGATTAGGTTGAGACTACAATCACATCTATGTCTGCCAAACCCTTTAAAGTCCCCCCCTTTGTATTTGTGTCAAGTGTCTCAGTGGGAAGCCCCTTTATAGATGTGTCACCCTTCTTCTCTATCCCACACCCTTCACATGTCACACAATCATTACTTTCACTTCTAATAATATATCAAAGGCAAAACCCCACCAATGAAGTCAGCTATTTTCCGTGTCACAAGCAATGTGAAGCCTGCGGTCTGTGGAAGTGGATTCTGGGTAAAGAACGTTGGGTTTATTGCTTGTTTTTGCTGTCTGACATCATTGTGTCTTTTCAGACTATTACATGATAGTGTTTGATTAATGCTGGCTATCTATCAATGGTTGCCACGGTGACTGTACACAAATGATGTGTGAAAAGAATCTTGGTGAATAACTGGGAAACACAGCTAACAGAAAAGGATGGAGAACTCTTTTAAGTAGCTAAACTTAAAAAAAAATGGATATACATTGTATATATAACATAAACCACATTTCATTATTTTAGATATCATCTATACATGAACACAGTTAAGATATAGTCTTTTGGCCTATATTTCTACACAGTTTTGTTTAGCAGGATTTCTAATTATGGGAAAATCAGAATTGTGAATTTACTGATAAAGAAGGGATGTGTGTAAAAACAGGCATGTGAATGCAGGATCTGTGAAGGGAACACGTCCTCCAGTGTGACCCCTACATACAATACAGACTACTCAACCCCTGGGCTTCTCTTTGCTTTTCTGCTTCAAATTGTCTGACAATTAAAATCTTTGCAAGAATTCACTGAAAGGGTCCATTCACATGAGTGCATTGCTGTTGGTGCACTGCAGTGTTATTCATTATGAATGGCACATCAACAGACCTTCCCGACATACCTGTGTTGCAACCCACCACAACACATGGTAATGCAGTACTTCACATTGTGACGTAGGTAGTGTAGGGACAGGTCACCTATCTGTCAGGCACAATAATAGCGGCAGTGAAATGTTCCAGATGAGTAGGGAAAGCCTAGGTATCCGCCACTCATCCTGGAAACCTTCCCGCTTGGGCATAAACTGGCCAGGCTGCACTCCACCCCTCAAGACAGAAGCTGTCAATTCAGCTGAGATCTAATTTGCTACCATTTGCTGTTCATCTGTGAGCGTTCCCTGTCAGGCTACTTTTCCGCTGGGCTTGTTGTGAACTGTTATACACTGACTATAAGGCAAGTTCTTTCTATTGCATCTGCACTGGGTGTGTTACTGCCGCCACACCATACTGCACCCACCCATAAACTCACCTCAAAATCCATCTCTGTTAGGCCAGCCTCAACGTCAGTGGCAGTGGGAGAAGAAGCCTGTACTGCACCTTACTCTTTTTGGCTATCAGGACGCTTAGGCGTTGGGGTATGAGAGTCAGATGGGGGTCTAGACTAGAAGTACAGTGTTTTGGACAGAAAACATAAGACACTTCATAAGAAGGGGCTAGACTATCTTCAGACCAGCTTCAGATACATCAGGGGCCACTGCATGAGCAGGCAATAACTTAAACATCAGGGTTCTGCACACCTCACACCAAGACCAGGGTTTCACATCCTCCTATACAGCTCCACACAGCGCACACAACAGCAGCAGTGAATCTTCTCTGCCACCATAATACAGAGCCATTTCATACACCGGACAAAACCAAATCCTGTGTCCAGCTTGCGAGACCCATTACCAGTGCCTGTCATAGTAGTTGCTCAGCAACTAACATGCTCCTGGAAGATGGCTACTCCCTTTGCCTTTCAGCTCACCTTTCCCAACTCTACAGTCCCTCCTTCTTCTTGCACGAAAGCCAATCCAACAGCGGCCTCTGAGCGGAGGGCCAAGTGATCACTTGGCCTGAAGCCCACCTCTTGTAGTTTCAACAGCCAATCCTAATGACTGCACCAAAATGTAGGTAGCACCCAGGCTGCCTCATATGTGGACATCCCAAGAAGTTGGGTCACTGCCTGTCATACATGTTCCAGGGCTTCCCTAGATTCTCACTACTGTCCTGTGCCCGGATGTTGGCTGGAGCCCAAAGCTTCCTATCCTCCTAACCTCTGTACTCACATACGTGGACCAAGCACACATTTCATGACTCAGGACAGTTAGGTTTGCACCAGTAGACGTGTCTTTCACTCCAAACCCCAGGCATTGGCTGTAATAAACACTTTTCCCTTAACCCCTTGGCGCCAGCAGCACGCAAATATGGAGAGAGAATGTATATTTGCATGACTTTCTGTCACTAGAGCTGTGCCAAGAGTGTGCTTGGTGTGCGCTCTCAGCACAGTTATCAGTGCCTAACTGAAAGCTTCAAATCACTGCTTTTGATTGGGAGTTTTTGGATCATGTGATCTTAAGCCCTGCCCTCGCCTCCCGGCATTATAAACCTCTTAAAGGGCTGGGAGGCACCAGAGTGAAGAGATTAATAGCCACATGGAGGCCAGATCTTGCAATAAACTTTTTATACTGTTATATTTAATTCATTTATACAGAATAGTCCATATAATGGCAGAGAATGCAACAGTACAGATGTTGGATAAGGTGTAATTGAGTTTTATCTTTGGAGGTACTTCCCAGGTAAGAATCGCCTTCTTCTCTTCTGCTATTCAGTGTGATGAGAACCTAAAAAGCCCCTCCCTCAAATGGGCAGAGAAAGACAACCTTCAACAGGCCTTCCTTATCCTAGGATCCCTTGGTAAGCAAGACCCAACACCCCAGCTCCAACCACAGTATAAAGGGACTCCCAGAAGTAGTCCAGAAAGGGAGGAGCAATCCTTTAAGGGACTTAAGCCTGACTCCACTAGCCTACACCCTGGTATGAATATGTCCAAAAAAGGTTAGGAGCAAGGCACTTTCTCTTAGGCTTAGTGCACATGCCATTTGGCATTAGTTTAAGAGTATCTACAAAAATGCTCAAGAATTCCAGGGATTGCCCCCCCAGCAGTGCTCACAATGCTAAACACTTTCCACTTTCCCAGTGCCTGCAATAGCCTTTGTCGCTATCGGCACTATGTTCTCTGACAGCTCTCCCCTACTGTGTGCACTACATTCTGTGCCATCTCCCCTCCACATTATGTTCTCTGACATCATCCCCCATGTGGACGCACTGCATACTCTATGATTAGCTCCATCTTTGCCTCCTATAAACACCAAGGTCCACAATTAGTTTACACTGTCTCTTCCACTGATCAATTCTATTGAGTGAACAAACCTGATCATTATTGCTTGGTAAGATTGAAGTCAGTTGTCTCAGAATTCAGAGTTCTACTAGATGGATCTTTATCTGTCTAAAACAGTGTTTCTCACCCAGGGTGCCACCTGGGTTCACTTGGAGTGCTGTGAGCACAGGACCCAGTTTGCCCTGGATCAGTCTCATGAGTTGCCATGATACAGTTGGGCACCATAACAACCAATGGCACTGTAGGGCCAAGACGCACAGTGCCATTCATTACTATGACAAATAATGAACCATGGCAATGCATGGTTCCGATCCAGGGCAAGCAGCATGCAGGACCACTCCCCAGCTTTTAGGAGAAGTTGGAAGTCCGTCTCCTCTAAATTTCCTCTACCTATCCCCCTCTGATGTGAAGAAGGGGTCTGTGACTGAAGGGACTGTGTGACTGAAGGGCTGTGGGATCAGGGGCCCTCTCTGATGGAGGGACCCTGATGTGATGGGAGAATTTAATGTATAGAGGGGGACTCTGATGTAAAGGGAGTTATCTGATGTGATGGAGGGCCTCTGATGTGATGGGGGGCTTCTAAAGTGATGAGGGCCTCTAATGTGATAGGGAACCTCTGATGTGATGGGGGGGGGGGGCAAATGGGTTGGGGGAAACACTGATGTGATGTGGGGGGACATGATGTGAAGTTAATTTGATCAAGGGGGTTGTGTGCGATGTCCCAGGCTCAGCTTTTGCATTTTTTATTTTTTATTTCAGACTCGTGCCTCAGGATTTTGCATATTTTTAAGGCAAGCCACGATTGGAAAACAGTTAAAAAAGACTGGTCTAAAAAATAAGAATTCATTAAAGTGTGAAATTGTAAGTTAAGCCTCAGGCAAACAGATAAATACACAGGTGAAATAGATATACACATATGTTGTAATAGCAAACAGTGGACTTGGCTTGGCTTGTAGTAGAAGCAGGTAATGGCAGGCTTCTTCCTTTAGAACACCAAGAGTCCCTTCACATAGAATTAGATAGACTGAGCTCTTCAGGACACCAGCCAATGACCCCTTTAAACAAATACACAGCTGACTTTCTAGCACAAGCAGCCCAAAAGTCTCTAAAGTAAGGTCTCTCACAGCAACCCATACTCACAATGTCCAGAGAAAATTGGCAAGTTGATTGCTTCCTTTCAACATCCATGCAACACCTTTCCCCTGTTATACCAGACTAGATCCTCAGAGGTTAGCTGTCTGTAGCTTTAGCATCAAGGCCCTCAGATTAGCCACCTGAGGTTTCACAATGAACAAGCACATGGCAGCGCTGCCCTGGAAGGCAGAAAGCCCTCCAGGCTGGTCTTCCCCTCTGCAGGCAAAAGACCACGGCAGCCTCCAGGCCCTCTTTCCTGGGATTAGCCATAGCTGTATAATATTAATGCTGCTATGTTCCAGAGGATTCTACTGCTCTCTGGGAAACAGGAAAACCAGCAGCAGCTGAAACACCAGGCAGACCTAATTAATCACATGCAGCTGCACTGATTACAGCGAGAACTATATTTATCTAACACAATTACAGCCACACTGGTAAGACAAAAACCTGTGTTGTGTTTTTTTATTAACACTTTTTCCCTCAGGTGAATGGGTAGGGGTACCATGTACCCTATACTCATTTACATAGGGTGGGGGGCCGGGATCTGGCTAATCTGGCCGGGATAAGCCCCCCGCCCACAGACCCCGACAACCAACAGCCAGGGTTGTCGGGAAGAGGCCCTTGTCCTCATCAACATGGGGACATTGTGCTTTGGGGAGGAGGGCCTGCAGGGCCCCCCTTCCCCAAAGCATCCACTCCCCATGTTGAGGGCATGCGGCCTGGTACGGCTCAGGGGGGGCACTCACTCCTCCCCACCCCCTTTCCTAGCTGGCTGGGCTGCGTGCTCAGATAAGGGTCTGGTATGGACTATGGGAGGACCCCCATGCCGTTTTTTCGGCGTAGGGATTCCCCTTTAAATCCATACCAGGTGACGGGGCTAGCAAGGTGTCAATCTCACCGATGGAGGCAGCGAGATTGACTTCCTTCACTAGTCCCGTCTACCTGGAGTCACGTTCAAAATGAACAGACTTTACTCCATGTGTGGGCAAGTGCGTTCATTTGCACACAGCTATGGTCTTTCAAGATGGTGGACGTGGTGTCTGCAGGATGATGTCCCCAGGACAGGACGTGATTGGGTGATGTGTTTCAGAGGATGTGCCATGCCGTGAACAGGCATGTGTGCTCTTTTATCAGGCTGGGGAGGAACTGGGGGCAAGCCTCTATTTATCGACTGACTGGCCTGGGATAATTAGTCCTGGCAGTATGCCAAATCGTAAAATACATTATAATGCATCTACAAATCCATATGAATAAATAAATACAGTTAGGTCTATATATATTTGGAAAAAGGCACAATTTTAGTTTTTCAGGTATTTACCAAAACATATTAAAGCTATTGTTATATCATGGATATGCGCTGAATTTGTACACTCGCAGGTTTAATTTGAGGGTATGTACAACCAAATCAGAGGAAGGGTTTAGGAATTACAGCTCTTAACAATTGCCACCCCCCCCCCTTTTTTCAAGGGTCCAAAAGTAATTGGACAATTGAATCAAAAGCTGTTTCATGGCCAGGTGTGGGATACTCCTGCATTATTTCTTCATCAATTAAGCAGGTAAAGGGCCTGGAGTTGATTCTAAGTGTGATATTTGGAATCTATTGCTGCACCTACATCATGCATTCAAAAGAGCTGTCCATGCAAGTGAAATAGGCCATTGCAAGGCTTCCAAAAATAAACAAATCCATCAGAGGGATAGCAGCAACATTAGGAGTGGCCAAATCAATAGTCTGGTACATTCTGAGAAAAGATGGGGAGTGGCTGAGAGTGGCATGTAAAAAGGCCTGGATGTCCACGGGTGACAACAGTGGTGGATGATTGCAGGATCCTCTCTCTGGTAAAGAAAAATCCATTTACAACATCCAGACAAGTGAAGGAGACTCTCCAGGAGTTTGGTGTATCATTGTCAAAGTCTACAATCAAGTCTGCAATCAAGAGACTTCACAAGAGCAAATTACAGAGGGTTTACCACAAGGTAAAAACAATTCATAAGCCTGAGGATTAGAAAAGCCAGATTAGGCTTTGCGAAAAAAATCTAAAAAAGCCAGACTAGTTCTTGAAAATCATTCTTTGGACTGATGAAACTAAGATTAATCTCTACCAAAATGACAGGAAGAAAAAAGAGTGGAGAAGGCTTGGAACAGCTCATGATCCAAAGCACACAACTTCACATGTAAAATATGGTGGAGGCAGTGTTACGGCATGGGCAGTCATGGCTTACAGTGGCACTGGGTCATTGGTGTTTATTGATTATGTGACAGAAGACAAAAGTAGACGGATGAGATCTGAAGTGTTTAGAGATATTCTGTCAGCCCAGATTCAGCCAAATGCAGCAAAGTTGATTGGACAGCACTTAACAGTACAGATGTACACTGATCAAAAACACACTGAAAAAGCAACCCAGGAGCTTTTGAAGGAAAGGAAGTGGAATATTCAGCAATGGCCGAGTCAATCACCTGATCTCAACCCAATTGAGAATGTATTTCACTTGCTGAAGGCAAAACTAAAGGCAGAAAGACTCACAAAGAATAACAGAAGTCAGCTGCAGTTAGAGCCTGACAAAGCATCAGAAAGGAGGAAACCCAGTGTTTGGTAATGTCTATGGGTTTTAGACTTTGGGCAGTCATTGTCAGTAAAGGATTCTCAACAAAATAATAAAAATGAACATTTTTATTTTTGATTGTATTCATTTGTCCAATTACATTTGAGTCCCTATAAAAATGGGGGACTGTGCATAAAAACCGTTACAGTTCCTACAATTTGTACTTGATATTTATGTTCAACCCCTTGCATTAAAGCTAAAATGTGACTGTGTCCAAATATATATGGACCTAACTGTAACTGTAGCGGTTTGGCTATTAAAAAGCATAAATATTGATGAAATAGGTAATAATTATTAACAACAATTAATAACAATTCATGACAGTTTATGACAGAAATATAAAGTTTTTGTTAGACATTGCAAAAAATAAAGCAATAGCAAATTATAAATGTAAAACTATATATATATATATATATATATATATATATATATATATATATATATTTATATATATATATATATATATATATATACACACACACACATACATACATACATATACACAGTATATATAAATAAACAAATAAACAATATAAAAATAAACCATTTACTATATATATATATATATATATATATATATATATATATATATATATATATATATATATACACACACACACATACATACAGTATCTCACAAAAGTGAGTAAACCACTCACATTTTTGTAACCATTTTATTATATCTTTTCAGGTGACAACAATGAAGAACTTACACTTTGCCACAATGTGAGTATACAGCTTGTATAACAGTGTAAATTTGCTGTCCCCTCAAAATATCTTAACATCCAGCCAATAATGTCTAAATGGTGGCAACAAAAGTGAGTACACCCCTAAGTAAAAATGTCCAAATTGGGCCCAATTAGCCATTAGAGAGAGAGAGAGAGAGAGAGAGAGAGAGAGAGAATTATTATAAATATAAATGTAAGTAATGAATTAAAAAAAACATATATACAATCAGCCTAGGGCATGATAGCTTATGTTTGTTTTTTCACTGTTTGGATGCATTAGCAGCTGCTTAAAGCTTCAGCATTATAAGGAACATTCCCTCCCTCACTATAAGTTGATGTTTTATTTTCTTTAATTAACATGAATACCACTGAGACACTTCTTATTGAATCAGAAATGGTGAGAGTCTAAGGGGTTGATTTACTAAAGGCAAATAGACTGTGCGCTTTTCAAAGTGCAGTTGCTCCAGAGCTTAGTAAATAAGCAGAAGCTCTGCTGACGTCCATAATCTAATCATGCGAAAGCAAAAATGCTATTTTTTAATTTGTCTTTTATGTGATTGGTTATTCTTTGCAAAGTGAAGCTCTCCCTCATTTACTAAGCTCTGGAACCACTGAACTTGCAGAGTACAACTGCACTATGCACAGTGCACAGGCAGTTTGCCTTTAGTATATCAACTTCTTTGTCCTAAGGGGAGGAGCTGGGAACTCCAGTGGAGCGACATTGACTTTGGAGTCTTTAAAAGACATAAATCAACTCTTGGCTATACAGCTCACCAGCACCTATCCTGAAACATCAATTTAAGGAGCACTAATCCCTGATCATTGTCATGTTTGTGCCATTTAATGAAATATAGTCATAGGTACAAAACACAGATTAATTAAGTTTGAAACTGTCAGGAGGAATTACATAATACAAAACCACTTATATTTAACGGTCTTCACCTGCAAACAATGCACCCCATATTCCCAGGGGACTCAGCTTTTGAGCAAACAGTTTAAAGTACAATCAGCTGTAAATGAGGTAGTTCTCAGGTTTTGGTTGGTGGAACTTTGAGGACAATGACGTAGTGTGGTTAGTATTCTGCTCAGATCAGCTCCCACTGAAGACAGCATCATTGATATTCCAAGCACATGGGTTCCCTGGCGCTCCATAAAGTGATGGAGTTCACTCACACAATTCCGATCATTAATCCTTTTGTAATGGCCAATTTACATGTAAGAAGATCTAAAACACAGGAAGTGCCCAGGCTGGCTTAGAATTTTATTATTTAATCCTACCCCGTCCACTACCCCCCTTGTATAGAAGAGAGGGGGGAACACCTCCAAATTTACTTTTGGCTGTTATGAGAACGTCCATGGGGGCTTTCAAACATCTCACAGGAAATATGTGAGACCCCTGAATGAATATTCATACTCTTCACGCTTATAAAAACAAGCTTTCAACACAAACAAACAAGTGTTTTCATACAGTGATTTCAGGGCTAGACAGACCTTTTTATTATGCCTTCACAAAATGTTTGTTTAACGTTATGCTATATGTAAAGACTCAAGATACACACTGGAGAGGTCCATCTCTAACTGATATGTGAAGGATACTCATCATTTAAAAGGAAGGCTATTTAGGAAACTGTCTGAGCAATGTATGCTAGCTTTCAAAAGGTTAGTATATCTTGCAAAAAAGATTTTTTTTATTGTATTGTATTACATGCACAGAAATATTTGGTAGACTTTCAAAAAGCTCAAGTTTATTATTTTAAAGAACAGACCAATATACTCTAAAGCTCAGAGACGTCAGTAAAAATTAGACCTCTATAGGTTTATAGAGATTTATATGCTGGGAAGAATAAGGGTAAAAAAGATGTGTGATCAGTGTCAGGATAAGCTCATCTACCACCCAAAGTTAAAACTATAAAATGTACCCTCTCTTTACATTCCTCAACACACATATTTCCCTAAGCACACCCTTCCTTGCTACTAGTCTCCAATATATAGCAACTGTGCATACTTTCCCCTGGGTTTTGCATGTACCGTATGTGGTGGAAATAGGTGTCAGACTTGGGTCAACCAAGCAGAGTCAGAACTCCCAAGAAGAGGCGGAGAGACGGGACAGGCATACAACTTTGCCCATTTCCAACTCAGCTGGCACCCATTAATAGGAGGGCTCTGGCCAGTTCCTTTGATGATGCTGTCTCCAGTGAAACTGGTCGGGCAGAGCCTTAGGGCGTGACGGTGATTGGACCAAATGGTAATTCGCATACAGGAGCACTTGGGTATTTTAAACGCTGTATTACAAGAGTTTATATGTCAGTTTGCACTTTCGTTTTTAATACATTTTCGCTATAGCAGTTTTACACTATAGGGCTTGCTTTATTTTTTCAGGCTCTTTTGATTATGGTGTCTGCTGGTATTGATTTGGAGTCGGGTGCGATCCTGTTGATTTATCTTGTTGTTGGAGCCATGTACCCAGGGCTGCTGTTAGAAATCATGGGGCCCCATACAGCCTAAAAGGCAGCCCCCCTCCCCATATATCAAAAAAATACACTAAAATTATTATTTGCGGACACAAACATAACAGAGAACCTGCGTAAATGAGCCTTTTTATAATAGAAGAGGGAGGGGGAAGCAATTACAGGAACAATGCCCTGTGTCTCTCCCTGCAGCAGCTGAAAGCTGGTGGGAGAGAGAGAAACCGGCTTTTATCTGCTGCAGAGAACCGCACAGGCCACCTTTCTTTAATTGCCCCTCTGATCGACAACACCGATTCCTCTTGCTGTTCGGGCCCCTCTGTGTGCCGGGGCCCCCTACAGGAGGACTGGTGGTCCCCCCCTATCAGCGGCCCTGCATGTACCCTTAAAGGTGCAACATGTTTGTATGACCATTATAATCTTTGGCAATACAAATCTGGTAAGCAGCTTGGTCACAGTAGTGTAGGGAGCATGTCTTGTTATTTTGAAGCACCTTGGAATATTTAAGAAGAATATTTGCACTTCATTTATTGGATACTTTTTGAATATTCATGTGTCACTCATTTGTAAATTTTGTGGAGTTTTTGATTGTATTTATATGTCACTATTTTTGTGATTAGCACGGCACAACACATACAGTTCCTTGCAAATGTATTTACCCCCTTGGCTTTTTACCTATTTTGTTACATTACAGCCTTTAGTTCAATGTTTTTTTAAATATGAATTATATGTCATTGATCAGAACACAATAGTCTAAGTTGGTGAAGTAAAATTAGAAAAATATATACTTAAAACTATTTTGCAGAAATAAAAAACTGATAATTGGCATGTGCGTATGTATTCATTCCCTTTGTTATGAAGCACATAGAAAGCTCTGGTGCAACCAATTACCTTCAGAAGTCACATAATTAGTGAAATGAAGTCCACTTGTGTGCAATCTAAGTCTCACATGATCTGTCATTACATATACATGCCATTTTGAAAGGCCCCAGCGGCTGCAACATCTAAGAAAGAGGCACCACTAACCAAACACTGCCATGAAGATTAAGGGACTCTTCAAACAAGTAAGGGACAATGTTGTTGAGAAGTACAATGCAGGATTAGGTTATAGAACATATCCAAGTCTTTGATGATCCCAAGGAGCACCATCAGATCTATCATACCCAAATGGAAAGAACATGGCACTACAGAAAACCTGCCAAGAGGCGGCCGCAGACCAAAACTCATGGACCGAGCAAGGAGGGCATTAATCAGAGAGGCGGCACAGAGACCTAAGGTAACCCTAGACTTGAATGGGAGGCATTGAAAGGCTTCAATTTTGAAGCGGGGTGATGCTAACGCTTCATGTTTTGATAGTGTGAACAGCACTATGTGCTGTCGATTGTATCATTTTCAAATGTGTTTGAGGGGCATTTTTAATGCTTCTCAAACAATTATTTTCTTATAGTGCAGTGCTGTATAACCTCTGAGGCATTATATAAAACACCAATAAATAAAATAAAATGAAATACCCCCTGCAATACTTTCTTATATAAGTAATTAGTAATTAAGATGCATCTAAGGAGGAAATCCCAATCAGAGAGTGGCACGCGTATAGAGGGGAGGAGCTGAGCCTGTTACATCACGCAGCCACTGTGAGTGACTGAGGGCTTTCACACTGGAGTGAAAGGAGACACTTTTTTCAGTCGCTTAACAGGCGGTATTTTTAGCGCTGTAGCACCTGAAAAACGCTGGCAGTGTGAAAGGGGTCTAAATGCCAGTGTCAACTTAGCCTAATAGGAGACAAGAAAAAATCCCCCTATAGGAATGGGATTATAAATGACCACCAACACCACACAACAATTGAAAACGTAAAAAAATGCTTTATTGACAAATATAAGACAAAAATACATAAATACACTTTAACCAGAGGGACCACTAGGCAAACAGTGTCCCTGTGGTATGTCTACAAAAATATATATACATGATTACATAAAATAAGCCAACCAATGAGTGTTGAACATACTCTTAACTTATAAACCCACAGCCGATGCGTTTCTAGTTGCTGGTACCACAGGGGTGAAGAGCAATAATTAGATGGCAAGTTGGTATTTCTACAACATAGAAAGACAAATCTTTAAAATTTAAAAGGAACCACATATAATACATGTATATGTTGGGGAACAGCAAAAAAAGAAAGGGGTATCTGTCCCAATGAGTGCAAATCTTTAGTTTTACTCGGAACAACCAGAATTGACCCACCTGAAATGATTTATCAGTAATTGATGCGGTAGGAACATTGCATGAAAATGCCTGTCGCTAATCTATGTAGCTCTGTCCCAAGCTGATATCTGGCCACGGCTGCTTCCCTTCGGTCCACCCCTCCTATGACGGATAAACAGGGAAGCAGATAAGGCAAAAGAATTCTAAAGGACCATAAAGATGGCTACCAACTGGTGTCTAAAAGTGTTGCCACTTGTGAAAATCACTGACGGCCCAACCACAACCATGAAAGGGAAATACCACAACATTTCGGAGTGAGAGAATGCTTAGAGGATCAACCAGTTCGCCCAGTGGAAGACAGAGAAGAGCAGGGAATTATGTCAATAGTAAAGGTCGTGAGGCAGGCCAATTTGGGTGCACCTTGGCCACACTGTGGCATTCCACTCTTGCAAAATATTTGGTGGTTTGTGTTTACTCTCACAAGTGGCGACACTTTTAGACACCAGTCAGTAGCCATCTTTATGGTCCTTTAAAATTCTTTTGCCTTATCTGCTTCCATGTTTATCCGTCATAGGAGGGGTGGACTGAAGGGAAGCAGTCGTGGCCAGATATCAGCTTGGGACAGAGCTACATAGATTAGCGACAGGTTTTTTTAATGCAATGTTCCCACAGCATCAATTACTGATGAATCGTTTCAGGTGGGTCAATTCTGGTTGTTCCGAGTAAAACTAAAGATTTGCACTCATTGGGACAGATACCCACCCTTTTTTTTTTTTTTTTTACTGTTCCTCAACATATACATGTATTATATGTGGTTCCTTTTAAATTTTAAAGATTTGTCTTTCTATGTTGTAGAAATGCCAACTTGCCATCTAATTATTGCTCTTCACCCCTGATGAAAGTTCTGTGATACCAGCAACTAGAAACGCGTCAGTGTGGGTTTATAAGTTAAGAGTATGTTCAACACTCATTGGTTGGCTTATTTTATGTAATCATGTATATATATTTTTGTAGACATACTACAGGGACACTGTTTTCCTAGTGGTAACTCTGGTTTAAGCGTATTTATGTATTTTTGTCTTATATTTGTCAATAAAGCATTTTTTACGTTTTCAATTGTTGTGTGGTGTTGGTGGTCATTTATAATCCCATTCCTATAGGGGGATTTTTTCTTGTTTAATATTTAAAAGTCTTTTGATCCACTGAGAGCCCCACCCCCTTATAGCCTAATAGGAGGGTCCAGCCCTGGAGAAAACCTAGGGATCCAATCTGGAACCTTGGCAGAAGCACCTTTGTACTTAGGCTGGCCAAAGTCAGCTCAATATAACCAAGAGTTGTTCTTCACAATTTTGAGCATTGCTTGCAATTTTTGGGCTGTTTCTGTACTACACCAGGGCAGACCCTTCATTATGTAAAAGAATAAAGGGTCAGATGCACCACTTATAAACCGCGGTCAGCATTGTGTGACATCCTCCTTGCTTTTCTGCAAGATATCTGCCTATCTGTGGCAACCCTTAGGCTTAACAACCTAATTCATTGCCTAAAAAGGCACCAGACAGGTCCTAAAGCTTAGTTCAATATTTGTAATTGCTGACTTCAAGTTGTGCTACCCACATTTGCCACGCCAAGGGCAGCAAGTCCAGAAAGAGCTGCTTAGTTGTGTATTGACAGTGTGAGTATGACAACACAAGAAGCCTAAGCAGCTTCAATTCAGGTGGTGGCTCCTCGGATGGCAACAGAAGCAGACTGAAAGTGTATCCAAACAGTAGAGCAATGGACCAGTAAAATAGACAACCAAAACACACGTCCAGCGTGACCATGAAAAGTTAACGATGCCTACAAAGGTATCAATTGTACACAAAGGAGCACAACAGAATATGGGTTTTCAAAACAAGCGTTAGGCTGGAAGCACTATATTATTTGGTAGGTTTTGGGGTTACACAATTGGATAATAGCAATTAGGGCAGCTACTGACTCAGCAGCATAGTTTGCAGGTCTTGCCCTTCATGTTTCCTCCTCCTGAAGAGTCCAAGGTAGCTGTCTCTTGACCTTTTTACTCTCCCCTCATGAAAAAAGGTAACAGTAGATGTTTCTTCTACCTACCTATTGAGCATGATGTGTTTACCAGTTCTGAAGGTTCTAGGACACTTGGGTACAGCAGTGGTAAAGAGACACAGACACTGTGCTCATTCAGTGCAACATGACAGTGCCTCTTGATAGCCCACCTCTCCAGCAAGTTACAATCACTGATCCATGCCCCTTGCCACCTTCCCACTCCATTGCTCTAAAACTGGGTATGGGAGTGTTGTGCAGAATACTGAAATTACGCGCTGGAAGCTTCTTGGATACAGCAAACGGTTTTAATTTTATGCAGGATGTTAGATTATGTCTTACAGCATTAGAAACATGAAACAGGAACAAGGAGCATACAAGTACATACACTGAACATAGACAGAACATCCTGTGATCAAATTACCATAGAATAACACACTATAACACTGAAGTGCCACCTGCTGGATATAGGTATAATGCATACAGTATTATAAGTTTATTATCAAGTATGCTGTTGTATTTCACCCCTTCTCAACAATACGTGCTTTGTCAAATTATATTCAGCTTCACCTAGATAAAACAATGACATTCCTTCAAAAAAGGCTGGGTGAGTGCATCAGCAGTCATCTTCTCTAACGGGCAGCATTGAATGTCAATAACACCTTGCTCTTGATTGTCCCTCAGTAGGTGATACTTGACATCAATGTGTTTGGTTCTAGGACTGCCTATTTCTGATTGTGTAAGCTTTATACATCCCTGGTTGCCTTCAAAAATGGGAATTGGTTTTGACATGTCTATCCCAATGTCCACAAAAGGCTGACAAATCCATATTGCTTCTTGACACACGTATGCTGCTGCAATGTACTCTGCTTCAGTTGAAGATAGAACGACAGTTGCTTGCTTTCAACTAGACCAACTTATGGTTCCATCCCCATACTGGAAGATGAATCCACTTGTGGATTTGCAGTCTGTGCAGTCCCCGACCCAATCAGCATCCATATCTGACCAGTTTTGGATTAGATGTTGCTGGTAACCATAACTTCATCTGAATTGTTCCTTTGAGGTACTGTAGCACTTTCTTCACTCAGTCACGCTGACAAGGAGCTAAAACTTTCCTGCATAGTATGCCCACTGCTGCGGCTATGTCTGGTCTTGTCACAGTGGCAACATAGCAGCTTACCAATTGCTCTGCGATACATGTCATTGTTGGGTAACAAGTCTACTGCTTCACTGCTCTTTAGGTAGCCTGTTTCCATAGGAGTTTTCATTTTGCTTTCGGAATTGTTTCAAGATATCAGAGATTTTCTGAGATTGGTCAGGAAGATAACTTCCATCTTCTCTCTCAATTTTGATTCCCAGAGAGTAGCTAATGTTCCCTAGCTCTTTGATTTCAAAATTGTCTTTCAGCTTGTGAACAATCTGATTGTAATCCCATTCTTGTTCAAAGCAAGTTATAATGTCATCAACATAGATAAGGATGTAAATCCATCTGTCTCCTTGATTCCTGGAGTAGAGACAGGGGCATGCTTTATTTCTTGAGAATCCCTCTCTTGTAAGTCTCTCATTCACTTTTTCATTTCACATACTTGCAGATTGCTTAAGACTGTAGATGCTCTTCTGAAGTTTAAACACAAGGTTGTCTCCTTGCTCAAACCCTGGTGGTTGCTCCATGTAGAGATCTTCCTTAATGTCTCCATATGGGAAAGCAGTTTTAACATCTAGGTGTTTGACTTGCATGCCCTTCCCAGCTGCAACGCTAAGAAGCGCTCTGATGGGGGAGTGTTTTATGATGGGAGCGAATGTTTCATTGTACTTTGAAAGTCCACTTACTTCCTATAGTTTTGCGGTTAGGAGGGAGCTCCATGAGTGTGCAGGTATTTATAGCTAATGTTTCATCATAATCTTCACCAAATTTCTGTGAGTAACCCTTGGCAACTAATCTGGCTTTGTATTTGTGGATATTCCCTTCTGTGTCTGACTACTTTATAAGTCCACTTACTGCCTATAGTTTTGTGGTTAGGAGGGAGCTCCGTGAATGTCCAGATTTTATTTTACTGAAGTGACCTTAATTCTTCTTCTGCTGCCTTTCTCCATTTATTGGCTTCACGTTTTGGCAGTTTTTCTATGTCTTTCCAGGATGTTGGTTCAAGTATGCTACGTGTTTTCACAGTTTATGACAGCTTGCGGGGTGGTATTGTCAGGGCTGGCTTAGCCCTTCCTCCTCTGGGCTGGCCACTCAGCTATCGGCTAATTGCCAGCTCTCTTCTCTTTCCACAATTACCAGCTGTTCCCGATGATGCTCGTCTGACCTGCCTATTTAAAGCCTTCCTGCTCACTTTTTCATTTGGCTTTGCGTTGGTCACATCACAGGGAACCATCTCCTGCTGTTTGTTTCAAGACTGGCTTGCTGACATCCCACCTGGCTTCTTATCCTGCTTGCGGTTGCTCTCCTTGGATCCCTGACTTCCGGCCTGGCTGATTACCCGATCTGGTTAATTAACTTTGGACTGGCTGACTACCCGATCTGGCTACTGGACTCTGGCTATGCTTGACTACGCTTTTTTTTATTTACCTTTTATTTTTATTAATAAACAAGTTTGATTTGATTGTACTTCTGTCTCAGTCTGTTTCATGGTTTCTGACAGTACATGATGGCCTGCTCTCAAATTTTTTCTGACGGAAAAAGTCCGATAGAGCCCACACACGATCCGATTTTCCAAACAATATAATCCGATCGGACCTTTTCCTTCGGAATTTCCGACCGTGTGTACAAGGCTTTAGTTTGCTCACTGTAGCCTACTAGAATGCCCTCTATGGTAATGTTCTCCAGCTTGGATCATTTTTCACTTGGAATATAGGCATATGCTTTACATCCAAACAATCTGATGTGCCCTATGCTAGGCTTTGATCCATGCCACATTTCGAATGGATGGGTATGGATGGGTAGTTTTTCTTTGACATGCCTCTGGAAGGGAAGCACGTGTGGCTTTTACTTCAATACAGCTATTGCATTTCATGAGCACTTTGCAAGGCATTATTGTCAAATCTTCTGGTAAGCCTTTCTTTATACAGTGATACCTTGTTTTGCGAGTAACGCACTATGCAAGCTTTTTGCAAGATGAGCTATATTAAAAAAAAAATCCTGACTTGATATGCCAGTGTTGTCTTGCAAGACGAGAAGGACTCAAGCCGCTGGTGTATATATTACCATATGTGGCCAGAGGTCCGGGGGCGCTGGTGTCTCCCAGTGCTCAATGGAGTACTCAGACACACTCAGAGACACTCTGAGACACTCCCAGCTGGGTGAGGAGTGCGTAATGTGTGTTGGAGCACTTGGAAGTGTCAACAGTTTCCAAGTGTCTCCGAGTTCTCCAGGAAGCGCTGGGAGCCACCAGCGCCCCCGAAACTCTGGCCACTTACAGTACTGAATACACCAGCACCCCCACACCTCTGGCCCCAAACAGTACTCCATACACCAGCAGTGGTAGTGGAACAAATCATCTGAGTTTCCATTATTTCTTATGGGGAAACTCGCTTTGATATACGAGTGCTTTGGATTACAAGCATGCTTCTGGAACTAATTATGCTCGTAATCCAAGGTATTATTGTAATGTCCTGTATAGCTTCTGGACTTCTGTGCCCCAGCCACCTGTACTATAAGTGAATACATTTGTGGTGTAGGTCATTAGAGACTATATTGGCTTGCTGGTCCGCAGTGATGAGAGCCTGTATAGGTGATCATCCAGTTTTCTTTTTGAGGAATCACTTATTATTGTGAATTGTGCATTCATCACCCTGGAACTTAACTGTTATGCCCCGTACACACGGTCGGACTTTATGACGGAAAATGTGCGATCGGAGCTTGTTGTCGGAAATTCCGACCATGTGTATGCTCCATCAGACTTTTTCCATTGTTATTTCTGACACACAAAGTTTGAGAGCTGGATTTAAAATTTTCCGACAACAAAATCCGATCACGTGAATACCGATCGTGTGTAGACAAGTCCGACGCACAAAGTGCCACGCATGCTCAGAATAAATTATAAGCGCTCGGTCTGGTAAAACTAGCGTTCATAATGGATATAGCACATTCGTCATGCTGCAATGTTAAAAATTGTTTAATGCAGCGCATTCTCTTTGTCTTTATAATGCCAGAAGAATGAAGTCGTTTTGCTGCTCATATTCACACAGACTTCTCACAAACTTCTTTCTTTATTATTTCTCATGATTTCATGAATATAATATTTTTATTTGTCAGATCTCCCCAAAAATTTTTTAGTTTTATGTTTTAATATTTTTAAGTATTTCGTGTTTATTTTTTTATTCAAGATCTCCAGTTTATTTTTATTTTTTGGTTATCTCCATAATTTTTTTGTGGGTTTTGTGTGTCAAGTTTCCACAACACCATTATTATCTTGTAATTTCAAACCTCATGGAAGTTGTTTGGTGTTGGTGCCCCTTTGTTAATTTCACATTGTATTTTAGAAATGTACCTGCCTACTCACAAATAAACTGTCCTTTTTGAAGTAAAACACATAGGCAAGTATTTCTGAAAAATAAATATACCTTTATTAGGGGGTCATAAGAAAATAAAGAGAAAGGCAACGCTGGCGAAACTGATGAAATTGGCGAAGCCTTTGTACCCCAGGCCACACATCAATTATTTAAAGGCAAAATTGGCGGCCTGAGGAGTCCATATATAAGGGAGTAAAATCTGGTCTAGAAGTCTAAGTTCGCGTACACACGGGCGGACTGTTCGCCCAACTTTGTTCGTCAAACAATCCGACAAACAGTCCGCTCAAAATTTGCATGAACGGACTTGACCACACACGATGAACGAACAGTCCGCTGAAAGCGTGCGCAATGACGTGAACGGCACGTACGACGGGACGAGAAATTCGACGTCCAATACACTGCAATGCAACCTTCGCCGTGTAAATCCTTTCTGAGCATGCGCGAAACTTAGTTTGTCGAACAAGCCTACACACGAGCGGACTGTCCGCTGAAACCAAGTTTCAGCGGACTGTCTTACGGAAATTCCAAAAAACTTTGTTCGACAGACTGTCCGCTGAAACTGTCCGCTGAAGCCCACACACGAGCGGACTGTCCGCTGAAACACTGTTCAGCGGACAAAGTTGGGCGAACAGTCCGCCCGTGTGTACGCGGCCTAAGAGATCAGGAACAGCAACAGATGACATGTATGTCCCCAGGCTTTAGTTATATAATAGCCTGCATCTTTTGTCAGACCAGACTGAACCCAGGCCTTCACACTCTTGTCTTCCTTAGACACTTCCTTCCAGGCTTTCTTCCAAGCTGTGTCTCTGCTGCTCCTGTGTATGAAAATGGGACATAGTTTTAGTTTTTTGTTCATCAGTCACACAATTTTGTGCTCATGACTGTTGCAAATTGAATGTTAATAAATAGAACAGACTATCATTCTGACCCCAGCATTTTTCATTCTTGTCACAATCATTTTTAGTCACTACTGTCTATTGATATGTAAACCACTTTGTTAAATCAGAAATTACTGATCAATAATAACATCTAGTTAACATCATTAAATTTACAACAAAATTACAAGAACTATGTTGAACAATGCTCTACATGACTCAAGCTGGGCTCCTGCACATCTTCCTGCCTGAAAGGCCCAGGTTGGACATCGGAAGCCTCAGCTGGGAGGGAAGGAAGCCTTGAAGGAAGAGTTGAGAGTGCTGGCCTGGGTTCCCTCTGGTCTGCCAGAAAATGCAGTCTGTCATAGTACCATAGCCTGGCTACATAAACGTCATCTGCAGCTTCTGATCTCAGGGAATTCTAGACCTTCTTGCGCTCCCTAAGATAAGTGCTCCTCATGCCACCAATTTTGGCCTTCAAATAGCTGATGTCTGCCGTGGGGATCATTGGTTTTACAAATTTCTCCAGCGCTGCCTGCTTCTTTCTTAGCTTATTAAAAAATGAGTGGTTCACCTGCCACAGACAGGGCAGCTGCCTGAACATGTCAATGAATATGGGGATAAATTCTCTATCTTTAAATGGATCCATTTTCTCTGCAAGACACAACACAAGACAAACCCTAATGTCAGGCTAAACTCTTCTAATCTTGTCCCAATATAAGCCTCAATCTAGAAGCAGTATAGGCCAGTGATGCACCAAGTTAAAATTGTACCATCATTAGAACGATCGGCGCTTCCGCTACTCCTTCCTCCACTCACAGATTGTACGTACCACACACACGTGTTACGTTTTTTATACACTGTGACTGCGTGAAACTCCGCCCACCCCTGATGTTCTTTCTAGTCTATTTCCCGCCCCTTCTCTTTTGGCGCAGAGGGGAGAGCACATGGCGGAGACACAGCAGGTGCGTGCAAATTTCAGCAACAAGGAGGATGAGGAAAGCCCAGAGCCAGAAACTTCCCGATCCTGGAGGAGAAGATTTAAGGCCTCAAATATGTATTTTGTAGAGATGTTGGAGATGGTGGAAGAGGAACGACTATGATGCGAAGTATGGACCTTACCCAAACCCAAATATGAGAAAGACCAAGATCATGGCTAAAGTTGTGAAGAGTCTGCAGAAGAATTTTGGGGTACGACGATCCAAGGATCAACTTATGAACACAGGAGATTGCTTGCTTAGTACGGTTATTGCTTGCTTGGCACACTGTGCATTCTCTGATTGGACAATGTGCAGAGACAGGACAGTGATGTACATATACAGTATTTTAAAGAGAGGTAGCCCAGATAGCAAGGATAACTTGTGGCAGTGTTGAATTTGTGGCAGTGTTGAATTGTAAGTGTGTTAACGTGCTGCACATTTTCACTGGAATGTTGTACATTTGTAGAGCATTTGAAGCACAAGCCCTAGTTGACATTTTTCCAATTTGTAGCAAATTTGCGGGAAAAGTCGCTAGCAAGAGCAAAGTTGCAGTGGTGAGTCTACAGTAAGAGCTCTTCAAGTCTACAGCATGAAAATTCAACCACAGTGACCCTTGTGGTGGGTTGACTATTGTACAACATACAGTAACTAAACCCGAACTTGCAGCAGACTTGAGAATGTTTGCAAAGAAAGTTTATCTGGAGTCATGCAATGCGGACTTGCTGCAACTGTGTATTAAACTTCAGAAGCTTGGCAAGTCTAGCAGTAGCTTAGCAAGTCATTTTAAAACTTGCAGCACAATCCCTTGCTATCTGGGATTATGGGTATTTTAATGTCAATGTGTATATTCATTTTAACATCAATTGGTGGAATCATAGGTGTTTTTAGCATTGGATAAGGAAGCACTGGACCCCCACAGCCTTTAACTGCAGTTCACAGAGAGGCACCACATTCACTGCAGAGCAGTGTGACACACAGTTGTGCAGATACATGAATAAAGTGTCACTTTCAATATTTGAAGAATAAAGTAAACTCCCTCACCATGGCTCACTGTAAACAAAAACTGACAGCTGCCCGCATGCTAAAGTGGAGCATTTAGTGTGCCGTGAGTGTGAACGAGCCCTTGAAAACAAAGCCGACTTAAAAACATTGTGTGTAGTTTTGGACGGACATTTGCCAAAAGCTACAAAGAAAAAGCCAGGGTAAGTAAGGAGTTAATATTCCCAGCATTTATTACCGCCTGGCACTCACTAGCATGCTAAAAGCTCTTTTGTTGGAGCAAACTGAGCTCTTTGGTGACATGAATTTAAATTGTGTTTTCACAGAGTGCTCATTTTTCAAATATAACTTCAAAAGAATAAAAACAAAACATTGTAAGTATGTCATATTATATTTTTAAAAGTTTGAACCTTTGAAATAGGTAGTTTTAAAAAAAAACTTACTTTTACTTACTTTTCATGCTTATAAGGCTAAAATTGATGCATATTAAATTGTTTCAAAGTTCACACTAGAGCCAAAAAAAGTTGCCATGTAGTGCTTAATGACCTGAAATGTCTTACCCTTGTTTAATATGTGGGAGCAGCTCTGAGTAGCCAGAAAGTTAAAGGATGTTCTCGCTTAGTAAAGGAATGAGGAGCCCCCTCCATCACTTGCTATTAGTGGGAGTGTCTGCCCCTTGACCTCCACTGTTTAGCCTATTCAGAGATGTTCCCCTATCAAAAGTTTGTTGGCTTTTTACTTTTCGAGAATGACAGGACAAAAAACCTCTAACCAAGAGTAAAATGTAGGGGCTTGACTTGCCACATTTGTTTCTAATATATAAAATCCCTTTTAAAGAATACATTTACTGTATGCATGCAATACATTCAGACCCTCTATAATAAAGGGACTTGGAGGTGTGCCTTGCCTCCTGGCCTCTACACCTTTAGCTAATTCTTGAATACACTGGTTAGGCCCCTTCTACACTTGGCATAGTTGGCAGGATAACGGAACCATTGTCCCTAGTGGTGGGAGTGGTTAAAAGGACAGCCATGGTGCATTATGGAGCCTCAAGGGTGTTAATCCCAAATTTAATGGCACAAATATTCCCCCAAGAGCCTGGGCAGATTACTTGGAGTGCTCTGCATTTATGTTCCAGATCCCTATTGCACTCATTACTGATTTAGCTATCAATTTCCTGGAAGGTGATGCCTATCGAGTGGAGTTAGCATTGCCCGAGAAAGAGAGAGACACTAAAGAAGCCATAGTGGATTGCTTTTGAGTTATGTATGGTGACACTACCTGCCTAGTAGAACTCTGCAAAGGATTCTTTACTAGGGATCAGCAAGATGCAAGACTATTCCTCAATATGCAGTGGCCATACAGGAGCTATGGAACTTCCTGCAAGATAAAGATAGTCCTGATTGTGCTACTATACTCTATTCTGATCAGGGGATCCATAATCAATCTATTTTCTGGGGTCTGGTCCTGGTAGCTGAAACAGGACTTCAAAGTCCATTTGAGGCCCGAAAACGCAGTGAAATTTGCCTGGAGTTCATTGATTGGGATCATGAGGATGAACGAACTTGGATAAGAGTTGCCCAAAGGACTTTGAAATCTGTGACAATGGGTTACTAAATATCCTCTCCCTTGTCTGTGTTCATGGAGGCTGTCAGAGAAAATAAAGAGTCCATAACCACCATTAAGCAGGAGGCGATGGCTATTAAACAGGAAGTCACCAAGTTGTTACATGGGAATAGTTCCTGTTAGAAAAGCTGCAGCACATATTGGAGTTATTGGTCATTGTGGCTGCCCTGGTCATTTCCCTCAGAACTGCAAGTGAGAGAGGGCTATGGCTAAAAAATATCCACCTCTCGAACTAAAAAATTGTGAGGTAGGAGGACAAGCTGCAGTAATTACTTTGTTCAGTCCCCAACTTGCAGCTAAAGTGGCTGCTTTGATACCTCTTTGATATCGAAGCAGCATTCTTGTACACAATGGGAACAAAATCAGAATCCAAATGCTGGATTCTTTCTGGGAATGCAAGCAGGAGGCTTTATGACAAGTACTGGCCTTGGGTCTTGCAGCCAATGATTGTATATGTAATGTAGTCCAATAGAAGCAAGGTATGAAGAGGCAGTAAAGGTCTGTTGTGATGGATGATGGAAAAAAGTGCAAAGAAAAACAAAATAGTAGCATCACAAAAAAAAACATTTTCAGTTCCGTCCTCTAAATCTTTATGGAGATTGTGTTCCCAGTGCAACAACAGTGATCATCCCACTCCACACTGCATAAAGTTTAAATTTTAGGGTACACCAATTGACAAAGAGACACTCTCTCACGTTGCCTAAACTTTTTTAAAACTCGTATGCTGCTCCTTTTTCTTTCACAATCATCATCAAAATACCCAGCGTTAGCTGGTGTTGAAATCTACCTAAAGCGTTGTTCTAATAAGGAAATGGTTGTGTCTCCATCCCTTTTGTAGACAAGCCTTGGGGGGGGGGGGGGGGCGAGTGTCTCACCAAAAATGAAATCTCTATCACAGGGCATGCCTACATTTTTACTTGTATATTAATGCAAGCTTCTGGGAAAAGCCAATCACAAAAGTAGGAAAATATTTTATTAGGGGCTTAACACCTCCAGATTGCCATCTTAAATTAATTTTTTTTTACACTTTCTTTTAAATTACAGTGGCTGCATATTTAAATGGAAATGTAATTTAATAACAATCAATTACAAAATGGCTTTTGTAGCAAAATCAGAGTTCTCCTATAAGGGCTAAGGATAGACAGCGAAGACAGGGTTTAGAAAGCATAAATGTTATGATTTGTGACTGTGGTTTCTAGAAAATTCCTTAAAATATCTTTTTCAATAAAAATGCTGCTCTCTGCTCTTATAATACAGTGCATCATGACAGCCACACCCTTCATTCTGGGTGTTCTTACACAGACTTATGTCTAGTATACACGATCAGAAAATCAGTACTAAAAATACTGCATTTAAAGCATTCGTATGATAATCTGATCATTAGTACTGTACACAGCTTTTCGAGAGCCGATCATGACAGTTCATGCAAGAAGGGGCAACAACAAAAACATTTCTCATACCATACCAGAAAATAGGATATCAATGACATATTTAGTCAGGTTGAAAAAAGACACAAGTCTGTCTAGTTAAACCAATAAAAAAAAAAAAATCGTATAATCCCCTATACACAATCCTATACCCACATTTGATCCAGAGGAAGGCAAAAAAAATCCCAGCAAAGCATAATCCAATTTACTACAGCAGGGGAAAAAATTCCTTCCTGATCCCCTGAGAGGCAATCAGATTTTCTATGGATTAATATTCAATATTCATTCAGTACAGTATTTTGCACTGAAGACCAAGACCAAGTATGATCAGAAAGGACAGAATACATTACAGTACAATACAAAACATTACATCACTTCCAACATTGTATTCTGTTTTATGAGAATTTTCGTAACTTAATTCTTCATTTTTGATATGAGACTAACATGCAAAAAACAAAATGGACAATTATTCGTCCAATATTCTCATCATGTACAAGGCTTTAAATTGCAAAGAAGAAAAGGTCTGCCAATAGAAATGTGTAAATAAATCACTAATTCACAAACAGTGGGCAGCACAGTGGTGTAGTGGGTAGCACTTTCATCTAGCAGTAAAAACGGTCGCTGGTTCGAATCCCAACCACGACACTACCTGCCTGGAGTTTGCATGCTCTCCCTGTGCCTGCGTGGGTTGCCTCCGATTTCCTCCCACACTCTAAAGACATGCTGGTAGGTTAATTGAATCCTGTCTAAATTTTCCCTAGTATGTATGAATGTGAGTTAGAGGGACCTTAGATTGTAAGCTCCTTGAGGGTAGGGACTGATGTGAATGTACAATGTATATGTAAAGCGCCGCGTAAATTGATGGCGCTATATAAGTAACTGAAATATAAAAAATAAATAAACAGGGAACGTAATTATGAATCTAAATATATGAAAGTGAAGTAGCTGCCAACAAGAAGCAGTGTTCACATACTAAGCAAAGTTGAAAAATAAAAGAAATGTGGTGCTTACTAACCTCAAAGAGAATGAGTCCTTAAATAAATAACAGTGACCAATAAACTAAACATGCAACATAATGCAGTATTAACAACTGATAATGCAGTGCAAAAATTTTAATAATAATGACGGTACGAACAACCTAAACGAATGCAGGTACCAGTAATCAGTGATTGTGCAACAAATATCCAAATAAAGTGCAAAGTGACAGTCAGTGCAAATATGCGGCGATTTATGACACAACAGTCTTATTCAAAGTGCAGAAATTCCAAATAAAGTGCTGGATCTCAATATGCAAGGCAGTTCATCTGATAAAGTCCATCCAGTATAAATTGCATGTGCCACACTCCCTTTGAAAAAGTCACGTGGACAGTGACGCAACGCATCAGGGAAAAGAACCATGGTGACGCCATTTCCGGTCGCGGCTGAGGGCGAAAATGTGATTAGTTACATGCTGTGTATGCACAGTCTTAACTGTAAGTTATTATGGTTTTCATTACAATTGTTTTTGATAAACTACTAAACCATGAAGTCCCCCCCCCCCGCCTTTTTATGTTACTGAGCACTGCTAACCTGTGAGGCTGACTATGCCTGATTAACTGAGGAATCAATCCGTTGGAGACCGATCAGCCAGTGGGGATTATTCACGCTCTGCTTATTTACCTGCTATATGAGGTGAGAGGCTGGGGGAAACGATATCACTCACATTGGATGGAGTACGTTAATTAGAGTGTGGCACTGGATGGACTTTATTGGATGAACTGCCTTGCATATTGAGATCCTGCACTTTATTTGGAATTTCTGCACTTTGAAAAAGACTGTTGTGTCATGAATTGTTGCATATTTGCAGAATTTATTTGCACTGACTATCACTTTGCACTTTTTGTGAACTGTCACTTTGTCCTTTATTTGGATATTTGTTGCACAATCACTGATTACTGGTACCTGCATTAATTTAGGTTATTCGTACAGTCATTATTATTAGTATTAATATTTTTGCACTGCCAATAGAAAGTGTCCATATCATAAAGGCAGTGACATGGATCTCTGAAGAAGGACTCCATTTCCTCTGCAGGGAAGTATATGGAAGACTTAGGACCCAGCACATGGATCATGGATTTAAGTAAGAAAAAGGGGCTTTCAGTTTTTTTTAAAGTCATTATTCAGGGTACTGGAGTAGGTGAATACCTGGAGTTCAGTTTTAAGAAGATAGATTTTCCAACGAAATATAAATAGCTCAAAATAGTTAGAGATTGGATGACTTTAATAAGTGCACAGAATATTATAGTATGGTAATTTTAGAAAATGTAGGAGTATCAAGTACACATTTCCAAGCCAGTGCTTCTTATGAGGTTGGAATAGTGTAGAATCTGAAGAAATCTCATAAGACTTTCTCATTTTGTAGCATCTTCAGACATTATGGAGAATTAGTTAGAGCATCATGTTCTCTTTTTGTTAGCCTTGTAGGCTCCCCTGTTGTTTTATCTGTCGCTCACTATTTGATATCAACTGAAGCAGCATAATTAGCAAAGCTCCAGCCATTCACTCATCTTGCTCTCATGGCATTCACTATTCAATAGGGTTTTATGTCATCCGGAACTGGCATAAAATGGCTATTAGTTGTGTATGTATGAAGGGTTCATTATAGGAAGCCTTCCATACCTACTTCCTCCATGGTGACATGTCTGTGTTTATAGGAATCTATTTGCACTTGAAGGGGCGATTAGTTAATTCATTGAGGAATGTTTCTGTCTGAAGATCTGAATCCCACCAGAGTGTCTGTCTCTGCATCTGATCTAGTCCTAATGGAAGACGCCAGGCAAAGCACTGAATATAAGTGAATCTTACCTTAAAAAAATGTTAAAAGGGAAAGTTTTTTTTTCTTCGGAAGACAAGACATTCGCCCCTTCTCCAAGCATTTTTTTCGTGTGTGTGTGTGTGTGTGTGTGTGTGTGTGTGTGTGTGTGTGTGTGCACATTGATTGCTGCTCTTGTCATGTGCCGTATGGTGTACACTACCATCATCTGTAAGATACTGAGAAGGAAGTCAGGATATTGTAACTGAAGCATTTATGCACAAGTGTAACATTATTAGTGCCTATCCAATAACCAAAAATAGGAAGATGCCAGACACAAAAGAAGTTAAGATAATGGCAGATAGAATGGCAGCTGACAACTAAGCTATGTTTTTGCTATAAGTATGTCACATAAAAATGGTTATTTCCCGTTCCTACTTTTGATTTCTGAACAATTTGTCAGAAAAGTTGACCACCATCTTTCAAACATCTGCCTGCAACAAGTCTTTGGTATGCCTTCCTATAGACTTACACAGTGACTATACTTTATTGTTCCTTACTTTCAATGCAAGCTTTTTGTAATGATAACATTCTCCAAAGAGCTCTTCTTACTAAGGCCTCTAAAAAAGAAAAGATTCTACTCATGTTACTGTTGCATGAGTTCAAAAAGGTCTTTGACTCCCTATTGTGGCCACATTTATTTTAACCCTTGGTAATTGGGGGTTTGGGTCAAAATTCCACTTTTAGATTTCAGCCCACTATAGTGGCCCTAGAGCCTATGTTTAATATGCTGGCCCTACAGTAAGTCTGCTCAATTCCCACATCTTACGAGGCACCAAGCCAATATCCTTGCTCTTATTTTCGCTGGCAATAGAACCTCTGGCCCAACTTATTAGTGCACCCCTTAATATTTCTTTGGTAACAGTAACTTGACAAAAGTTAAGCCTATTTTCAGATCATGTTATTCTCACAGTCACCAATCCTGTGCTTTCTCTGCCAAATCTATATAACCTTCTTTCGCAGTTTGGTGCCATTTCTGGGTTACATGTGAATCTGGCAAAATTCTCAGTGTTTCCCTTCTAGCCCCTTTCTTTCAACTCTCCAACTGCACTTTCCATCAGGCAGCCCACTGACACAGCTTACAAAATATTTTGCCTTTAACAAAACCCCAATTTGGTTTACCCTAGAAGAGGTTGATTGTGTTCCTTTATAAATACTAACTTACATTGGCCTTATCCACTGACAGGAAAGCTTGAACAAACCCTGCCATTCCCTGTGAATATGGGGTGATTTTAAATACTCAGGTGCCCTCCTTTCACCCCACTGGCCTTTATTATTTATTCTCTGCCGCCCTCTCCTTCCTCCAGGGATTTCAGTCGCCGGCAAGTACTTTTTGGTTGTGGATCAAGGCCAGCATAATATGTTTTAATTGACTGCTCATGAAAACTTTCCCCGGTTTACCAGGAGAATTTCCATTACCCAACTTTGAACTATTTCTTTTGCAACTAAATATAAAAATTACACTCTCTCCACACTCTCCAGGGCTAATCTCCTTAATTTATGACACCCTACTTTCTTGGTTCACTCCATCATCCCCCAATTATGGGCAAATAGTAACTAGTTTAAGTTAGAGCACTTTTACAGTACCATAACAAGGGGAATTATATAAAATGGATTTTCAATGAATATTTAAATAAACCTGCATGTGTTAAAAATCTTGTTTCTACAGTATGCATCATTTATATTTGTACACAGGGGCATCCATATTTGCTTATTAAATACTCAAGCTCTGCTTTGCAGCGCGACACGAGTGTACTTTACTGTGCCTGCCCATAATATTACTAATACTATTACTAATATTACTACAAAGTAGCTAAACTCCTTTCTAATGCCCACCTAACCATCTGTCCCCTGGACCCTATTCTCTCTCAAATACTACAGTCACCCTCTGACTCTATCCTATACTCTCTAACCCACATCTTCAATCTCTCCCTCCCCTTTGGCATCTTCCCTAATGCTCTAAAACATGCACTGGTCACCCCCATACTTAAAAAGCTTGGACCCTACCAATCTTAACAACCTACACCCTATCGCCTTGCTCCCCTTTTCTTCTAAACTCCTTGAATGCCTGGTTTACAACTGAGTGACCACTTCATTAACCTCCCTAGCGGTGATCCCAAGTCTGGCTCGGGCTGGGATTTCAGTGCCACGAGCGGCAACCCCTAGCCAGACTTGGGATCGCATCACTGGATACAGGGAGGATACCAGGAGAAGTTACTTACCTTGTCCACTGGATCCAGCGAAGTCCTCTGCGCTGTGTGATCGAGCTGTCCTCCGCTCAATTCACACAGTGCCCGAGTGCCGCCGAGCTCTGTTCCCTGCGACGTTACGGCGCACGGGAGCGGAGATCGGCGCCAAATTCAAAAAAGTAAAAACACACAAAACACACACAGTACTGTAATCTTACAGATTACAGTACTGTATAAAAAAATGACACACCCCTTTGTCCCTAGTGGTCTGTCCAGTGCCCTGCATGCACTTTTATATTATAAATACAGTTTTTTCTGCCTGGAATTTGGAGATTGCCCATAGCAACCAAAAACTGTCCCTTTATGTCAAAAGTGATTACCGTATATACTCGAGTATAAGCCGAGATTTTCAGCCCCTTTTTTTAGGCTGAAAGTGCCCCCCCTCGGCTTATACTCGAGTCACCGCCGTCTGCCTACCTGATCAGCGTGTCGTGCAGACAGACGGCGGCCATTCCACTGTTCAAAAGCCGCGCCTCTCTGTCTGTGATAGGCGGAACACTCAATTTCCCAGCAGTCAGTGTTCCGCCTATTACGGACATCCTCTCATCCTCGTCCGTAGTATGAGGATGAGCGGATGTCCGTGATAGGCGGAACACTGACTGCTGGGAAATTGAGTGTTCCGCCTATCACAGACGAGGAGGAGAGGTGCGGCTTTTGAACAGTGGAATGGCCGCCGTCTGTCTGCACGACACGCTGATCAGGTATGCAGACGGCGGTGGAATGGCCGCTGTATGTTTTTATGACATGCTGATCGGTGCAAAATGGCACACGGAGCTGCAGAAGGACACAGAGGCTGCAGAAGGACACAGAGGCTGCAGAAGGACACAGAGGCTGCAGATTGGCACACGGAGGCTGCAGATTGGCACACGGAGGCATGCACAGGACACAGGTAGGCTGCAATGGACACAGGGAGGTACACAGGGAGGTATGCAGCTGCAGATGGGCATTGTTGACCCTCTTTTCCACTTACAGTAGCTGCTGCATGTCTCATCTTCGGCTTATACACGAGTCAATAAGTTTTCCCAGTTTTTTTGTGGTAAATTAGGGGCCTCGGCTTATATTCGAGTCGACCTATACTCGAGTATATACGGTATGTCAAAAGTGATTTTAGACCAACTAGAAAACAGTGATATTAAATTATAATCCCTTTCAGAATTGAGCGATGGTGATTTTTGGGGAAATTCGTCATCAAACACTAAATCTAATGACAGCGACAATTCTGCAAATGAGCAAATTTCGGTATTTTTGGATTTGATTACATTATTGAATAATTTTTATTATTATTTATTATCATTATTTATTATATTATACATTTTATCATACCCGGGATGTCTGCTAGACTCTGGTTTGAACAGATTTAAGAGAGTTATTCCTAAAAATTGCAGGTCTACAATATAAAACGCCAAATTTCCATGCAAAATAATTGTACCGCTTTCAGCACCTAAAATCATACAGCCAGGGAGGTTAAGAATCACCTTCTTGATCCCCTTCAATCTGGATTTTGCCTTCAACACTCCACAGAACTGCTCTCTTAAAACTCACAAATTACCTACTAACTGCAAAAACCAATGAACACTATTCTGTACTCCTACTTCTGGACCTTTCAGCTGTCTTTGACACGGTTGACCACCCCCTCCTCCTTAAAAAACGTTACTCCCTTGGTCTCCGTGACTGTGCTCTTCAGTGGCTTTCAACCTACCTATTCCAACGCACCTTCAGTGTCATTTACAACTCTACTTCCTCCACTCCTCTTCCCTTCTCCGTCGGGGTCCCCCAAGATTCTGTTCTTAGACCTCTTTTATTTTCAATCTACACCTCTTCCCTGGGTCAGACTCTCACGGCTTTCAATATCATTTCTACACTGGCGACACACAAATCTATCTCTCCGCCCCTCAACTTATTCCATCAGTCTCCTCATGTATCACTAACTTACTAACAGACATATCTGTATGGAACTGAGCTTATAATATTTCCTCTCCCACGTGCCGCTTCCCTTGGTCAAAAGCAATGGCACAACCATCCACCCATCCCCAGATGTCAGCATACTAGGTGTTATCCTGGACTCTGAACTCTCCTTTTGGCCCCACATCCAATCACTTTCCAAAGCTTGCCACCTCAACCTACGCAACATCTCTGAACTACGTCCCTTTCTAACCAATGAAACCACAAAACTCCTGATTCACTCCCTGGTTATCTTTTGCCTTGGCTACTGCAACTCCCTCCTCATTGGCTTACCTTTAAATAGACTATCGCCCTTCAGTCCATCATGAATGCTGCTGCCAGACTCATCCACCTTACAAACCACTCAGTGTCTGCTACCGCTCTCAGCCAATCCCTCCATTTGCTGCCACTCTCCCAACGAATTTAATTAAAAATTGTAACTATAATTTACAAAGCCACAACTCTGCCCCAGCTACATCACTAGCCTAGTCTCAAAATATCAATCTAATCGCCCTCTTCATTCTTCCCAAGACCTCCTGCTCTCTAGCTCCCTTGTCACCTCCTCCCATATCCGCCTCCAGGATTTTTCCTGAGCCTCGCCCATCCTCTGGAATTCGCTACCCCAATCTGTCAGACTGTCTCCAAATTTATCGACTTTTAGGCGATCCCTGAAAACTTTCCACTTCAGAGAACCCTATCCCGCCTCCATCTAACAAATGCACTATTTTCTCCATTAGCTCATCCCCCACAGCTATTACCCTTTTGTATAACTTGACCCTTCCTCCTAGATTGTAAGCTCTAACGAGCAGGGCTCTCTGCTCCCCCCCTGTATTGAATTGTATTGTAATTGTACTGTCTGCCCTAATCTTGTAAAGCACTACGTAGACTGTCGGGGCTAAATAAATCCTGTATAATAATATGTCAATAAGTTGGCCACATCATCAGGTTAAGACTATTTACATGAGCATATTTCATTTTTTGTTAGTTTAGTGAATATGGTGTGTATATTTCAAGTATCCAGTCATGTGCAAGAAAAACAACAAAAAAATTAAAAAAAAAAAAAAAAAAAAAAAATATATATATATATATATATATATATATATATATATATATATTTTTTTTATTATTATTATTTATTTATTTATTTAAAACATAATTGAACCTTTGATGTAAACACAACTACACCTAATTTAGTAAGCAGCAAACAGACTAGTTTAGTAAAGAATGCATACAATAACTCAACAGTTGTTAAAAGTAAGTAATTCCATTGATTCACTGAGAGCTCCCTCTATAGGCTAAGCTTAAATTGTTCTATTTAATACAATGACAAAAATATGGAAAAGTAAGCACATAAAAATGTAATAGCCACATTCACAGTGGCTTTTAGATAAATATTGGAATAATAACTAAAAATATACTGTATACTCCCTGAAAATACATTGAGGGAAAATGATCAAAACTGGACAATCCGAAGCAGCTGTGTATGGCAAACAATCATTTTCGGCACTATTAGACTTGAATAACAATTATTCAGTCATGCAACACTGTACCCAAATTACATTTTTATAACTTTTTAATACAGATGGAGTTTTCCTTTGCTGGTATTTAATCACCACTGTGGGGTTTTTTTCAGTTTTTTTTTTTTTTTGCTATGTAAATGACAAAATACCAAACATTCTGAGAAAAACCCACGTTTTTCATAGTTTCTGCAAAAAATTTTTGCAAATAAATAACCTTTCTTCATAAATTTAGGCCAAAATGTATTATGCTACATTTCTTTAGTAAAAAATAACCCAAATTAGTGTATATTAGTCAGTCTGTGTGAACGTTATAGAGTCTACAAACTATGATAAATATATTTGAAACTTTATCAATCCTGAGGTACTAACTGCCTTTCGCATTTATTGAGGACTTAAAATGCTAGGGCAGTAAAAATATTCCCCAAAAGAGCCCTGTTTGAAAAGTAGACAGTAAGAAAAGTATTTAGCAAGAGGCATGGTTAGTTTTTAAATGTGTAATTTTTTGTCACAATTTCTTATAAATAAAGAAATTAAATAAAAAAAAATATGTTTTTTACAACAAAGCCGTCTCACACACAGCATGGAAGGGCCCAAAATCCAAGGAGCACCTTTGGGCTTTCAATGAGCATAAAGTAAGCATATAATTTTGTATCTAATTCCCTAAATACCTATCACATTTTGGAAACCCTGGAGCAACAGGACAGTGGAAACACCCACATAAAAAACCTAATTTTGGAAAGCAAACACTCCAAGGCATTTTCTGTAAGGCATAATGAGGCTTTTGAAAATTTAATTTTTCCCACGTTGCCAATTATTAAAGAATTATACAACAAAACGTGTTTTTCAACTTCTTCCAAGTGTGGTGATATCACAAGTGAGCCTTTTTTTTACAGCCTAACCACATGAAGAGAGCCACAATCCATTGTCAATTTAATTAAACATTTATCACATAGAGCATGGGCATACTTAGAATTACAACTCAAAACACATTCTGCCACTTCTTCTGAGTATGGCACATGTGTGAGACTTTTCAGTGTTTGGACTGATTATGTACCGGACATTGTAAATCGTGTATCATACAAATTAACCAATAGTATCAAAACCAATGTACTGTATATATGTATATGTACTCTATATGAGTGGTCAGGGAATATAGCTTAGTTTATCATCACCTATAGCAGTCCCAGTTCCTATAAGCCAAGCAAGCCTAGCCTACTAGTACTTGACTGCCCCCAGGAGTGCCATGTTATCTGGCCAGGGAATACAGGATGTTAAAGAAAGGAAGAACAAAAGAGTTTCTGTGGTTTCAGAAGTGCAGTTGTCTGCAGCGGATGGCTGGGGCTGGTGCAAGTGGGACTTGCAGATGGGTCATTTGCTGGCTGCACTGATCTGGTGGCAGTGGGACTTGTGTAGCAGCAATCAGGAACACTCTTGCTGACTGACATTGGTCTAGTAACACTGGGGACTAGTCTGCAAGCAATCAGGAACACTTACGCTGACTTACACTGGTCTGGTGATACTGGGACTGGAGTGGTGAAAATCAAAGACACCATTGTTGGCTTACACTTTTGTGGTGACACTACGACTGGTGTGGCAGTGATAAGGAACATTGTTGCTGAAATACACTGGTCTAGTGAAACTGAGACTGGTGTGATGGTGGTGAGGAAAACTGGTGCTTGCTGCGCTGGTCTGCTGTGTTTGCAATCAGGAAAACAAATTCTCAGAGATCTCAATAGTAAGCAATGGGAACATGAATGAAAGCCATTGTTTACTAATGGACAAATGGTCACTGTGATTGGTCACAGCGATCAAATAGTAACAGGGGGCCAATTACAGTGGCCCGGTACCGAGAACTGTGGACAATCACAGATAAGCCCCTGCATGACCCATGGGATGTGAGCAAGACACACTTCTGGAAGGACTTAAGGGTACATCTTCCTGAAAGAACAAATCTCCCGCCTGGCCATTTCTCTACATTGGCTGGGCTAGAGGTAGTTAATTTTCAAAGCTTAACTGAACAAGAAGACAATAGAAACTGTTTGGTTGCTATGTACAGTTGCTTCCAATTATATCTGCTCCAGTTTTGATCATCCCCCACCACTATATTTTCCCAGTACATGTTGGAAAACAAAAGAAATAATGTGATTGGTTATTATGTCAAGCATATGCACTTTTCTTCCAGACCCTTAGCAAATGAAGCCCATTGGATTTCTTCAACTGAATATTTGTTCCTTTCAGTGGAACTGCAGAACTGTATATTTCTTTGTGCAGCTAGCCAGAATCTTGTATAAATACAGCCTAAAGAAAACACATTGGTGACCTGTAGTTGTATTTAAACAGCTGTCTATCTGCAGGAGGATCGGACCTAGAAAATTCCCAAACCCTGCAGGCAGAAGAGTAAAGGCCATCTTTGTGCAAACTACACATTTCCAATGCTAAACTAATTTCTCTAGGTTATTTACTTAATCTATTTGCTGCATCTTCTAGATTGTCTTGTATCTGTGTAATATACAGGTGTTCAGATCATTGGTCAGTTTACTAAAAATTATTTAAAGGAGTTGTAAAGTCAGAAGTTTTTTTTTATCTTAATGCATTCTATGCATTAAGATAAAAAGCCTTCTGTGTGCAGCAGCTGCCCCAGCACCCCTTAATATTTATCTGAGGTCCCTCTCTGTCCAGCGATGTCCATGATTGTCTGGGCCTTCCGAGATTCTCCTTCCTGATTGGCCGAGACACAGCAGGGGTGCCATTGGCTTCTGCTGCTGTCAATCAAAGTCAGCTAGCCAATCAGGGGAGAGAGGGGACAGGCCTCAATTTCTGAATAGACACACTGTGACTCAGTTTGGGTGCCCCCATAGCAAGCTGCTTGCTGTGGGGGCACTGAACAGGAGGGAGAGGCCAGGAGCAGCAAAGAGGGACCTGAGAAGAAGAGGATCAGGGCTGCTCTGTTCAAAACCAACTGCACAGAGGAGGTAAGTATAACATGTTTGTTATTTTTATAGGAAAAAAATGGGCCTTTAACATCTTTAAGTACTGATTAAAAACCTGAAGGCTTTTATTTTGTGGGGACTTTGGTGGAGATACAGTGCCTTGAAAAACTATTCACATACCCGTTGAAATTGTCCAAATTTCTCAGGTTACAACCAAAAACATAAATGTACAGTATTTTATTGAGATTTTATGTAATAGACCAACACAAAGTGGCACATAATTGTGAAGTGGAGGGAAAATGATAAATGGTTTTCAAAATGTTTTACAAATAAGAATCTGAAAAGTGTGGCATGCATTTATATTCAGCCCCCCTGAGTTGAACCCTCTTTCACTGCAATTATAGCTGCAAGTCTTTTTAGGGATGTCTCTACCAGCTTTTCACATCTAGAGAGTGCCATTTTTGCCCATTCCTCTTTGCAAAATAACTCAAGCTCTGTCAGATTGGATGGAGAGCATCTGTGAACAGCAATATTCAGGTCTTGCCACAGTTTTACAATTGGATTTAGGTCTGGACTTTGACTGTGCCATTGTAACACATGAAGTGATCTAAACCATTCCATTGTAGCTCTGGCTATATGTTTAGAGACGTTATCCTTCTGTAAGGTGAACCTCCGCTCCAGTCTCAAGTCTTTTGCAGATAGGTTTTCTTCTAATATTGCCCTGTATTTGGTTCCATCCATCTTCCCATTAACTCTGACCAGCTTCCCTGTCCCTGCTGAAGAAAAGCATCCCCATAACATGATGCTGCCACCACCATGTTTCACAGTGGGGATAGTGTGTTCGGAGTGATGTGCAGTGTTCGTTTTCTGCCACACATAGCATTTTGCTTTTAGGCTAAAAAGTTACATTTTGGTCACATCTGACCAGAGCACCTTCTTCCACATGGCTTCTGACAAACTGCAAACAAGACTTTTCATGGCTTTCTTTCAACAATGGATTTCTTCTTGCCACTCTTCCAAAAAGGCCAGATTTGTGGTGTGTGCCACTAGTAGTTGTCCTGTGGACAGATTCTCCCACCTGAGCTGTGGATGTCTGCAGCTCTTCCAGAGTTACCATGGGCCTCTTGGCTGTTTCTCTGATTAATGCTCTCCTTGCCTGTCAGTTTAGGTGGACGGCCATGTCTTGGTAGGTTTGCAGTTGTGCCATACTCTTTCCATTTTCAGACGATGGATTGAACAGTGCTCCGCGAGATGTTCAAAGCTTGGGATATTTTTTTATAACCTAACCCTGCTTTAAAGTTCTCCACAACTTTATCCCTTACCTGTCTGGTGTGTTTCTTTGCCTTTATGATGCTGTTTGCTCACTAAGGTTCTCTAACAATCTGTGAAGGGCTTCACAGAACAGCTGTATTTATACTGAGATTAAATTACACGCAGGTGAACTCTATTTACTAATTAGGTGACTTCTGAAGGCAATTGATTCCACTAGATTTTAGTTAGGGGTATCAGAGTAAAGGGGACTGAAACAAATGCATGACACACTTTTCAGATATTTATTTGTTAAAAGTTTTAAAAACCATTTATCATTTTCCTTCCACTTCACAATTATGTGCCACATTGTCTATCACATAAAATCCCAATAAAATACATTTACGTTTTTAGTTGTAACATGACAAAATGTGGAATATTTCAAGGGGTAGGAATACCTTTTCAAGGCACTTTATCTCAATTTCAGAAACCTGGTTCAACAGCTCTAATGATTGGCTGGCAAACATTTAAAGGTATACCCTTTATTGCAAGGATAGAGAGGGTAAAAAAGGGGGAGGGGTATGCCTATATATCAAGAATAATGTACAAGTGAATGTGAGAGATGACATCACTAAGGGAGCTAGTGAAGAGGTGCAATCCTTATGGGTAGAGCTGCAAAGGGATGAAGCTAAGGGAAAAATATTACTGGGAGTATGCTATAGGCCCCCTAACCTGAGGGAGGAAGGGGAGACAGGTCAGATAGTACATGCACCAACTAGAAATAAAGCATTACTGGATCTACTGGATCTACTTACCAACAATACAGACCTGATCACGGATGTGGAAATACGGGGCAATTTAGGTAACAGCGCTCACAGGTCAATTGGCTTCAGTATAAATCACACAAATAGGAAACATAAGGGGAATACAAAGACACTGAATTTCAAAAGAGCCAACTACCCTAAACTACGAGCCTTGCTAGAAGGCATACATTGGGATAAAATCTTAGGAACAAAGAACACAGAGGAGAGATGGGTTTGCTTTAAGAGCATATTAAATAAGAGCATTAACCAATGCATCCCATTGTGTAATACATTTAAAAGAGCGAACAAAAGTCCTGGATGGCTTAACTCCAATGTAAAAATGCATATAAAAGCAAAGGAGAAGGCCTTCAAAAAATACAAGATTGAGGGATCATCATCAGCATTCAGACTTTATAAATAATGCAACAAGAAATGAAAGGGTGCAATAAGGATGGCTAAGATAGAACATGAAAGACACATAGCGGAGGAGAGCAAAAAAAATCCCTTACTGTAAACAGTAAGAAAGGGAGGACAGACCATATTGGCCCCATAAAGAATGAGGAAGGACATCAGGTTAGAAAGGATGGGGAGATGGCGAAGGTATTGAATTTATTGTTCTCCTCAGTCTTCACGAGGGAATCAGGGGGCTTCAGTAACCAAAACATCACAGGAAGCGCCTCCATGGTTAACAGAGGACAGAATTAAAATTAGGCTGGGGAAACTTAACATTAATAAATCACCGGGACCAGATGACTTGCACCCGAGGGTACTTAGGGAACTCAGTCAAGTAATTGCCAGACCATTGTTCCTAATTTTTACTGACAGTCTGCTGACTGGAATGGTACCAGCTGATTGGAGAAAAGTCAATGTAGCACCAATATTTAAAAAGGGCCCAAAATACATCCCTGGGAATAACAGACCAGTTAGCCTAACATCAACAGTATGCAAGCTCTTGAAGGGGATGATAAGGGAATTATATACAAGATTTTAGTAACCAGAACGGTATCATTAGCAGTAATCAGCATGGATTCATGAAGAATCGTTCTTGCCAAACCAATCTATTAACCTTCTATGAGGAGGTGTGTTGCCATCTAGATAAAGGAAGGTCCGTACATGTGGTGTATCTGGATTTTGCAAAAGAATTTGACACAATTCCCTATAAAGGTTTACTGTACAGAATAAGGTCCATTGGCATGGACCATAGGGTGAGTACATGAATTGAAAACTGGCTGTATGGGTTCAGAGGGTGGTGATGAATGGGGTGTACTAGGAATGGTCAGGAGTGGGTAGTTGGGTCCCTCAGGGTTCTGTGCTGGGGCCAATCCTATTTAATTTGTTCATAAACGACCTGGAGGATGGGATAAACAGTTCAATCTCTGTATTTGCAGATGATACTAAGCTAAGCAGGGCAATAACTTCTCCGCAGGAAGTGGAAACCTTGCAAAAAGATCTGAACAAATGAATGGGGTGGGCAACTACATGGCAAATGAGGTTCAATGTAGAAAAATTTAAAATAATGCATTTGGGTGATAAAAATATGAATGCAATCTATATATCGGGGGAGAACCTCTGGGGAATCTAGGATGGAAAAGGACCTGGGGGTCCTAGTAGATGATAGGCTAAGCAATGGCAAGCAATGCCAAGCTGCCCTCACAAAGCAAACAGAATATTGGCATGCATTCAAAAGGGGATCAACTCCAGAGACAAAACAATAATTCTCCCGCTCTACAAGACTCTGGTCCAGCCGCACCTGTAGTATGCTGTCCAGTTCTGGGCATCAGTCCTCAGGAAGGATGTACTGTAAATGGAGCGAGTACAAAGAAGGGCAACAAAGCTAATAAAGGGCCTGGAGGATATTAGTTATTGAGGAAAGGTTGTGAGCACTGAACTTATTCTCTCTGGAGAAGAGATGTTTGAGAGGGGATATGATTTCAATATACAAATACCATACTGGTGACCCCACAATAGGGATAAAAGTTTGTCGCAGAAGGGAGTTTAACAAGACTCGTGGCCACTCATTAAAATTAGAAGAAAAGAGGTCTAACCTTAAACTACGTAGAGGGTTCTTTACTGTAAGAGCGGCAAGGATGTGGAATTCCCTTCCACAGGTGGTGATCTCAGCAGGGGGCATTGATAGTTTCAAGAAACTGTTATATAAGCACCTGAACGACCACAACCTACAGGGATATACATTTAATACAGACATATAATCACACACATGGGTTGGACTTGATGGACTTATGTCTGTTTTCAACCTCACCTACTATATATGTATCTTTGCAATGAATTTCCTAAACACTGCCATGCGAGGCATACAAAAAAAGGGGACACAGACAAGTCCCAAATATATTCCAAAAGGGTAAAGTTCAAAACAAAGATGGTAACAGTCACAGAAATCCTGAGTGAACATCTAAAAGGTAACATAGAAGATCTGCCACCAAAAGCATCAGTCGCTTACCAGAAAGGATAGACTCATACAGACGTACACCTGATGGGTCAAACATGCTTTACAGGATGACCATGGAATTCAGGCTCACTCATGGGGATAGGCAAACACTCCAAAACGATGGACAGAGCAGGTAAAGCAAATGGGCAAATAAGCCCAACCATAAAGAGAAAAGAGAGGAAGAACAGGGCACAAACCGTAAATTCCGTAAGAAATATTTACTGTTGTAAACATAAGAGTTGTACTTACATTTTCCAAAGCAAAAACAAGCACTTCAAAATAGATAGTAACCAGGGGATCAGCTTAAAAACTGACGCGTTTCGTCTAAGTAGGCATCATCTGGGGATTCCTTACGGAATTACGTAAGGGTCCTGCATGGCTCCAAAATGTTAGACTACACTGTTTTGTGACGTGTTCTTTCTTTAATAAAAAAAACGTTTAAATGAAATTGAGGATAATTGGTGTGCTGGGGAATATCTACATTCTCGATCTGTCCTGCCTCCCACTCTCCACTCTGCTATGATAATCATATCTGACCATTCTTCCAGAAGCCCATTTGCCAGATCAGACACTGATGTGGGAAGAGAAGGCCTGGCTCACAGTCTCCGCTCTAATTCATCCCATCCTAAACTCACTCATTCATGTGTTTATGGATCTTGTTTAGTGCACTGGTCTAAATCATTTGGTGAAGGGGGGATTATGGTGTGGGGTTATTTTTCATGGGTTGGCCTTGGTCCCTTAGTTCCAGTGAACGGAACTCTTAGCTCCTGTACACACGGTCTGAGATTTCCACAACCAAATCCGTCGGATTTTCTCAGTCGGATTTTCTCTGTCGGATCTTGTCCGAAACTGTTGCATACACACAGTCGGACTAAGTTGTCGAAAAATCCGATCTTTCAGAACGTGATGACATCATTTCGTTACGATGGGACTACATTCAGGCTAGTAGCCAATAGCTTTGATGTAGGAATTTGATCTGAGCATGCGTGGCACTTGGTCCGATCAAAATTCGCTACACATGATCGGAGTATGTCTGACCGGCCCAGTTGGTCGGGAAATATTTCCAACATGTTGGAAAATTGGGTCCGACGGATATTCCGACGGAATCAGTCCGATGCATACCACACACAGTCGGATTATCCGACGATACGGTCCGATAGGACACATTCCGACGGATTCTCCGACCGTGTGTACAAGGGCTTAAGGTGCAGCATACCAAGAAACTCTGGAAAATGTCATGCTCCCAACTTTGTGGGAACAGTTTGGGGATGGCCCCTTCCTGTTCCAACACGACTGCACACCAGTGAACAAAGCAAGGTCCATAAAGACATGGATGAGCAAGTTTGGGGTGGAGGAACTTGGCTGGCCTGCAGAGTCCTGACCTCAACCCAATAGAACATCCTTGGGATGAATTAGAGTGGAGACTGTGATCCAGGCCTTCCCGTCCAACATCAGTGCCTGACCTCCCAAATGCGCTTCTGGAAGAATGGTCAAACATTCCTATAGACACACTCCTAAACCTTGTGGACAGCCTTCCCAGAAGAGTTGAAGCTGTTATAGCTGCAAAGGGTGGGCCAATTCAGTATTGAACCCTACGCACTAAGACTAAATGCCATTGAAGTTCATGTGTGTTTATAGGTAGGCGTCCAAATACTTTTGACAATATAATATATATATATATATATATATATATATATATATATACACACAATATACACATACATTCATGATACACTGTGGGGTTGATTTACTAAAACTGGAGCAGAAGCAGTGGGAAAAATGCATGTGTTTCAAGCACGAATCGCATTACCTATCTGTTCAAATTGCGTGTGATTCTTTGCAATGTGATGTGCACCCATTTATTTTGTCTTGACATAATAAAGTATCAGTACTTGACTGAAAGTATCGGTACTTGTACTTGCTGATAAAAAAACGGTATTGGTGCAACCCTACAAAATAACCTCTTTATCCTGTCAGAAATCCTAAGAAAAGAAAACCTTTGCAGTCACCACATTTAAAGACCAACAAGCTGCAATACATTACTTTTTTGGATTTGGCTAATAATTGTGCGGACACTAGTGGTACGCCATAAGTAGGGGGTTGGCAATGACAGCCTCCTTGTGTCTTTTTAAGCCCTTGTACACACGGTCGGACATTCCGACGGAAGGTGTCTGATCGGACCGTGTTGTCGGATAATCCGACTGTGTGTGGGCTGCATCGGACTGTGTCCGTTGGAGTATCCGACGGACCAAGTTTTCCAACTTGTCTATAAAATTTTCCGACAACATGATTCGATCTGACTTTGTCCGATCATGTGTAGAGAATTCCGATCGGACAAAGTGCCACGCATGCTCAGATCAAATTCCTAAACCAAAGCTATTGGCTACTAGCCTGACCGTAGTCCCGTCCTAACGAAATAACGTCATCACGTTAAGTATGATCGGATTTTCTGACAACTTTGTCCGACTGTGTGTATGCAACAGTGGAAATTTGGCATTTTATATTGTAGGCCTGCAATTTTTAGGAATAACTCTCTTAAATCTGTTCAAACCAGGGTCTAGCAGACATCCCGGGTATTATAAAGTTTATAATATAATAAATAATAATAAAAATTATTCAATAATGTAATCAAATCCAAAAACACTGAAATTTGCTAATTTGCAGAATTGTCGCTGTCATTAGATTTAGTGTTTGATGATGAATTTCCCCACAAATCGCTCAATTCTGCAAGTGATTATAATTTATTATCGCTGTTTTCTAGTTGGTCTAAAATCCCTTTTGACATAAAGGGACACTTTTTGGTTGCTATGGACAATCTCCAAATTCCAGGCAGAAAAAAACAGTATTTATAATATAAAAGTGCATGCAGGGCACTGCACAGACCACTAGGGACAAAGGGGGGTGTCTTTTTTTATACAGTACTGTAATCTGTAAGATTACAGTACTGTGTGTGTTTTGTGTATTTTAACTTTTTTGAATTTGGCGCCGATCTCCGCTCCCGTGCGCCGTAACGTCGCAGGGTACAGAGCTCGGCGGCACTCGGGCACTGTGTGAATCGAGCGGAGGACATCGCTGGATCCAGGGGACAAGGTAAGTAACTTCTCCCTGTATCCAGTGATACGATCCCGAGTCTGGCTCGGGGTTACTGCTTATGATAGTAAAATCCCAACCCGAGCCAGACTCGGGATCACCGCCAGGGAGGTTAATATGTGTTACCATTAGATATTCACTAACAACCCTGCTCATTTATTTTTTTTCCTGCCACTTGGACCGTATACTGTAGTCCTCATTTAGAGCATTTGATGCCATGGGGTTGCATACCTCCCAACATTTTGAGATGGGAATGAGGAACACCTACTAGCAAATGTATGTAGGCATAGGACTCGCCCCCTGCCACACCCCCTTAAAGGAGAATTAACTAAAAAAAAGTTAATTAAATCAACAAGGACTTTTTTTTAACCACCACTATCCCTTTATACTGGCTTTTAAAATTTACAAATGCAGCAATTTAGAAATTGCATGAAAGCTTTAGCACTGGGAAACGCTTTTTGATAAAAAGTGCATTTTATATACAACGACATAGATCAGACCAAAATGAGGGACAAATGAAGGGGAAAGGGGGACAGAGGGACAGTGCTCCAAAATAGGGACAGTCCCTCCAAATCAGGGACAGTTGGGAGCTATGGGGTTGATTTACTAAAAGCAGAGTGCACAAAATCTGGTGCAGCTGTGCATGGTAGCCAACTGGCTTCTAACTTCAGATTGTTCAATTAAGACCTGACAATAAAACCTAGAAGCTGATTGGTTTCTGTGCAGAGCTGCACCAGATTTTTCACTCTCCAGTTTTAGTAAATAAACCCCAGTGCTTTAGCAAACTAAATATCATTCAGCTAGAGTTTAGCAAAAGTGTGTATTACTGCTTAATTACATCAAACTATTGGTTAATATTATGATACAAAGTTATCAGACAAGTTAGATCATCTCTGTGATTCCTTTCAATTTGGCAGCAGAAAAAAAATGTAGGAAAAAAGACGTTGTGTAAATCAATCTGTCCCCAATTATTCTGCCTTTTTCAGTTGCCTAAAGGTGGATAAGGGAGGGTCGGCCCTCTTGGGACAGTCCGCATTCATAGAAAGACATGGATATGATGCTGTCAAGGTCATGTGGGGGACACATACAATGACACCGATCCTGCCACCGTGGTTGCCATGGCAATTCACACGGATTAAGCAGACACTCGGCACTAGCCTGGCCTTCCCTGACCACCTTTTTTTCTCATTGTTCTTCAGACATATCCATCTCATATGCCATTCAGAACAGAATCTGTTGTGCTCGGCTCCATTCTGTCACTCTACTTTGGTGAGACTAAAGCATTCAGTTAAAGGAAAACTCCAGCAAAGCAACTAAGCACCAAGCTTAGATACATAGATAGGACCCCTTGATTTGTAAACTAAAGCGCAATTCCAGGCAACCACCCAAATACCAATGGTACTGTTTTGACTCCCGCAAGCCTGCTTTCAAACAGAACCCCAATTTGCCATCAGCAATGGCTTTGCTGGCCCAGAACACCTACCATCGCCCTCCTGATACAGGAATAAAATGGAGTATCAGACATCTCGTTTATGGAGGAATGCCACCATCTTGCTACTCACATACTCTTGGCCTGAAGCCCAGCTCGTAAAAGATGGATTGTGCACACCATAAGCCTTTTTAACATCTTATTGTAAACACAGTTCACTTCCAAAAAAGCTATGCATAATCTCCTTCTTCCCATAAATCCATTGCGGCAATGCACTTTATAAAGTCAGTCTTGACATGGGTGGGCCAACCAGCTCTTCCTTCATCGTAGGTTCCCTGGACTGCTGTTCTGGGCCAATTAGGGGCGAATCTTAAGGCCGTTCATACCGTTCATTTCATCAGTTCAGCCACTTTTTTTGTGATAAGTTTTTTTTCAGTCAACATCAGTTTCACATGCATTTTTCATCTGGTTTTCATCCGTTCTTCATTCGTTTTCACCCATTCTTTTTAACGGATGAAAAATAGGACTTTCATCCGTTCAAAAAAACGGATGTTGACGGAAGTGGATGATCATCCATTTACATCCGTTTTTCCATAGAAATGCATTGATGTCGGGTGGATTAAAAACAGACAAACGGCCTTTACGTGTGAACGGGTCCTAAGACTATTCTGCAACCTATATAATAGGGTTGATTCACTAAAGGAATATAGACAAAGCTTCACTTTGCAAAGAATACCCAATCCTGTGCAAGGAAAAAAAAACAGCATTTTTTCTTTCACATGATTGGATGATGGAAGTGCACAGTGTATTTGCCTTTAGTAAATTAACCCCAATGAGTCTTTGCAGGTTACCACTTCCCATCAACCTCTGCAACTGATTTACCCTGGCCCTTATTATATGGGGAAAAGATAAGCCCAACCTACACTACATACTCAGGGGCAGGGCTTCTCATAAAGGGTACTAACCCCTGCTTACAAAAACGCACACTGTGGGTATTGAAAGAGCTCCTGGAAGATATAGTCCTGGGGGCATGACTATGTCAATAGGGACTGAGCTTCTAGTAGCAGTTCCTAAGTTCCAAAGATTTTTACAAACTTGAAAAGTAAAAAAAAAAATGTAAGTGTATTTAAAACCCAAAACAAATATGTAATATAGTGCAGCTTACCAACTCTTACATGTGGTGATTTCATTTGTTTTCTTTTTTATTTCTCACTTTTTTTTATCTGGTCATCCTGCCAGCAACACACTTCTGGAGGAGGAGCAGCTTTGTTACCACTGAGAGGCTCCTCCCCGTTTGGATTCACATTCTCCTTACCTCAGGCCATGCAGGTTGCTAACATATTACCTTAATTTTCCATCCACTGTCCTCAGTATCTCTGCAATATTTTATACATCTTGCAACTCAGTTCTCAGACCCTTATGCCCCGTACTCACGATTGGACTTTCCAACAACAAAACCGTGCTTTTTGTTCGAAGGATGTTGGCTCCAACTTGTCTTGCATACACACGGTCGCAGAAATGTTGGCCAACAATTATGAACGTAGTGCTGTACAAGACGTATGTGATATCGCCATTACTAAAGTTAGTTATATCTCCGGCTCGTACTTGATTCCGAGCATGTGTGGACTTGGAAAGTCCGCCAACAAATGTTCGATAGAGCATACACACTTTGTCGGACTTTCCTCCGACAAGCTCACATCCAACATTTGTTGTCAGAAAATCTGATCGCGTGTATGGGGCATTAGTGTATTCTAAGCCCTCCTACTCCTTCCACCATCACATAGTTTAGTAGTCAGTAAAAAATGTAGCGGTAATAATTATAATAATAACAACCATAATGACATTTTATATTATGGCATAATTGTTAATGCACCCGTCCTACAAACAAATACTCTATCCCTTAATATAAACTTTTCTAAATGTTTGCAGGACTACAAATAACTACAAATCTCATCTGTCTTATCAGTTTTTAGCTGAGAGGACTTTTGTTTTGTTTTTTCAGCCTCAGACAGCATTCAGGGTTAACCTATGACTAATAACATCACAATCTAAAGACTCCTCCTGCAAGCCTGACATCAGCTCTACTTTACGGGAAACTTTCCATCAGGGTTGTCATCAGCTGCAACCATTCTATCGTTCAATGATGCGGTGTTGTATGAGTAGTATGAAACCCCTCTGCATTTTTTTTTATAGACCACACATAATAACATAAACATCCCCCAGTAAACTATATGTTAATTTGTATGCCAGAGAAGCTGTGTGTTTCTATTGATGCGCACATTGTTGGGAGAAATAACACTAGTCCCTGCATGCAAAGGTGTCTCCAAAGGATGCTGCAAGAGAAATTAGCCACTTTAAAACAGGAAACGTGGGGCAGCGGTCATGGCACCAGTTTAAACTGGAACATAAGCAAGGATTAGAAGATAAAGAAGCAGCATGTGTTTAAGTAATCAGGCTGTTTCCACTGGAAATCCAACAGTCAACACATGAAAACAGACTGCTGGCTGCTATGCCAGCAGTCAGTGTATAGGGCTGTGCTAACACAGACAAGACACCTACATGTGTGGCAGTGAAAGGGTTAACACAGAACTTAAGTATGCTTTCTATTCATTTATTTGTCCCATGAAAACCTTCTAAAATTGCAATTTAAAAAATGTGTTTGCATACGTGTGTTACATTTTGAATTGTCCATTTCCTATTTACAGTATACAGTGCATCCGGGAAGTTTTCACAGCACGTTTTCCACATTTTGTTATGTTAAAGCCTTATTCCAAAATGGATTAAATTCACAATTTTTCTCAAAATTCTACAACAATATCCAATAATGACAACATGAAATACATTTTTTGAAATCTTTGCAAAATGTATTAAAAATAAAAATGTATTAAAAATAAAAAGCAAAATAGTCACATGTACATAAGTATTCAAAGCCTTTGCCATGGCACTCAAAATTGAGCTCAGGTTCCACTGATCATCCTTGAGATGTTTCTACAACTTGATTGGAGTCCACCAGTGGTAAATTAAGTGGATTGGATTGTTTATTTGGAAAGGCACACACCTGTCTATATAAGGTCCCACAGGTAACAGTGCATGTCAGAGGACAAACCAAACCATGAAGTCCAAGGAATTGTCTGTAGACCTCCACGACAGGATTATATTGAGGCACAGATCTGGGAGGGGTACAGAAAAATGTCTGCAGCATTGAAGGTCCCAATGAGCACAGTGGCCTCCATCATCTGTGAATGGAAGAAGTTTGGAACTACCAGGACCCACTAGTGCGGGCCGCCAAACCAAACTCAGCGATCGGGGGAGAAGGGCCTTAGGGAGGTGACCAAAAACCCGATGCTCATTCTGACAGAGCTCCAGCATTTCTCTGTGGGGAGAGGAGAACATTCCAGAAGAACAACCATCTCTGCAGCACTCCACCAATCAGGCCTGTATAGAAGAGTGGCCACTCCTCAGTAAAAGGCACATGACAGCCGCTTGGAGTTTGCTATAGGCACAGGAAGGACTCTCAGACCATAAGAAACCAAATTTTCTAATCTGATGAAACAAAGATTGAACTCTTTGGCCTTAATGGCAAGCGTCATGTCTGGAGGAAACCAGGCACGTCTCATCACCTGGACAATACCATCCCTACAGTGAAGCATGGTGGTGGCATCACCATGCTGTGGGGATGTTTTTCAGCAGCAGGAACTGGGAGACTAGTCAAGTTTGAGGGAAAGATGAATGCAGCAATGTACAGAGACATCCTTGATGAAAACCTGCTTCAGAGTGCTCTGGACCTCAGACTGAGGTGAAGGTTTATCTTCCAACAGGACAATGACCCTAAGCACACAGCCAAGATAACAAAGCAGTGGCTAGATGACAACTCTGTGAATGTCCTTGAGTGGTCCAGCCAGAGCCCAGACTTGAACCCGGTTGAACATCTCAGGAGAGATCTGAAAATGGTTGTGAACCGATGCTCCCGATTCAACCTGATGGAGCTTGAGAGGTCCTACAAAGAAGAATCGGGGAAACTGCCAAAAAATAGGTGTGCCAAGCTTGTGGCATCATACTGAAAATTTGAGGCGGTAATTGGTGCCAAAAATGCTTCAACAATGTATTGAGCAAAGGCTGTGAATACTTATGTACATGGGATGTTTTTTTGTTTTTATTTTTAATAAATTTGAAAAGATTTCAAACACACTTCTTTCACGTTGTCATTATAGGGTATTATTTGTAGAATTTTGAGGAAAATAATGAATTTTTTTCCATTTTAGGACTGAGTCATATGATTCTGTGCAATAATGATCTCTGCCCCTTAGGCAATATAAGAGACATATTAAGAGGTGGTGTGAAAAGCCTATGACCTCTGAGCTGTGGAGCCAAAGGGTTTTAGAGAATCCCAGTTCCTGCACTTAGGCTTGATTCACATCTATGCATGTTGCTTTTGAGTGTTTCTGCAGTGCTTTTTGCGGTGCTTGCCGTGTTTTTGGACACACGTTTTTACAACGAATTTGCCGCGATTTGCTTTTTGCATTTTTTTTACACTATATATAGCTGGTTGCTAAGGAGGGGGCCGGGAAGCCGGCCGCTGCGTCCTTAACATCCGATGAGTCATCAGTTGACAGCGGGCTTCCCGCTGAATGTAAAAAAAAAATTGCCTGCTAAAAAAAAAAAGAGAGAAAAAACGGCGTGGGGTCCCCCCCAGGTCCATACCAGGCCCTTGGGTCTAGTATTGATTCGGAGGGGACCCCCAAGCCAAAATGTAAAAAAAAATGGCGTGGGGGTCCCCCCAAAATCCATACCAGACCCTTGTCTGAGCATGCAGCCCAGCAGGTCAGGAAAGAGAGGGGACAAGCGAGCACCCCCCTCCTGAACCATACCAGGCCGCATGCCATCAACCTGGGGGAAAGGTGCTTTAGGGCAGGGGGGCTCTGCCCCCCCACCCCAAACCACCTTGCCCCCATGTTAATGGGGACAAGGGCCTCTTCCCGACAACCCTTGCCCGGTGGTTGTCGGGGTCTGCGGGCGGGGGCACCTATCGGAAACTGAAATTTTACATTGTACCCCTACCCATTCCTCTGTAAAAAAGTAGTGTAGTGTTAAAAATGACAGTAGACATTTTTTGACAAGTCTTATATTAGGCAGTTCTGGGGGTCTCTTCCGACTTCTCTACTCTCTTCTCCGCGCTCTCCGTTTCTTCTCCCGCTGTCTGGTGTCTTCTGCCGGGTTCTTCTGCTCTTTTGCCTCTCTTTGGCTAGCTCATGACCAGTCTTCTCTGTCATCTTTTTCCCTCTTCTCTTCTTCCGATGTTGACTCAGCACTCTCTCCCGCTGTTATGCTGTGTGCGCGGTACTCAATGACTTATATAGGCATCCTTACGACATCACAGCCCGGGGCATGATGGGTCCGTGATATCACAAGGGGCATGGCCTCCGAATGATGTAATCCAATTACCACGCCCCCATCGTTATTTTAGAAATGCAGGACTTCGGCGCTGACAGATCAGCAGGACACAGCATCGGAGGAGGGTCATCGGCAGGACCGGCGGGAAAAGGAAGAAGACAGAAAAAGGAGAAGACTGGAGGATGAATATGCAGGAGAAGATGGAGGAAGACCGGAGGAAGAAGCAGGGAAGAAGATTTTTAATAAAAGACTTTTCAAAAACTATCTACTGTAATTTTTAACACTACACTACTTGTTTTCCAGGTGAATGGGTACTCCATACTCATTCACATAGGGGGGGGCGGGATCTGGGGGTATGCTGGGGGGGCGTCGCTTGTCCCCTCCCTTTCTTGACCTGCCGGGCTGCATGCTCTGATAAGGGCTTGGTATGGATTTTGGGGGGACTCCCACACCATTTTTAAAAAAAATTTGGCATGGGGGTCCCCTCCGAATCCATACTAGACCCAAGGGCCTGGTATGGACCTGGGGGGGGGCCCCAACGCATTTTTTTTCACAATTTTTTTTTTGTCTGCATTTTTTTTTACATTCTGCAGGAAGCCAGCTGAAAGCTGATGACTTGGTTGTTAAGGACGCAGTTGCTGGCTTCCCGACCACCTCCTTAGCAACCAGTTATATACAGTATAAAAAAAATTAAAAATAAAATACACAATGCAAATCGCAGCAAAATCCCGGTAAAATCGCAGTTAAAAACACAGTACTTGTGGGTCCATTGAATTCTATTACATGCAAAACGTTGCATTTTGCTGGAAAAAAGTCCCCGACCCTTTCCAAAAACGCAGAGGCACAAAAATGCATTGATGTGAACATGTTCCATAGGAACCCATGTTAAAAAAAATTCCCTGCATTTCTGAAAAATGTATCAAAAAACGCATTAGTGTGAATAGAGCCTTAGTCTGTATAGCAGCTAGGAAACGTTATGAAAAAGACACAAAACAAGCTATTCAGGGTTAAAGAGTAACTCTACTTTTTTTGAGGAAAAAAACATTCCCCTCTAGGGATCTATGTACATTGCAAGGATATTAACACACTTTGTGGGTATTTACTAAAACGTGTTCACACAGAATGTGGTGCAGCTGTGCATAATAACCAATCAGCTTATAACTTCAGATTGTCCACTTAAGCTTTGACAATAAAACATAGACGCTGATTGGGTACTATGCACAGCTGCACCAGATTCTGTGTGCACCAGTTTTAGTAAATACCACCCTATATTGCAGATTCCTGCCTTTTGTTATTCTGAAGAAATAGCTATTTTTTTCTCTAAGTCCATGTGTGAAGTGAATGAGCACTGGAGTGACTTTATAATTATCAACCACCTGCTGCACTTGCAGGGTTCTAATTAGGAAACTGTCAGGGTCTGCATCCCTTTAAATGTGATTTCCCTTTGGATAAATCTCTCCAAAAATTACATTTTTGTTACAGGAGATGCCCAAACTCTGTCTTGTATCTTAGTGCAGATTTCTGGGAAAATCAGTAAACCAAACACACAAGCAGGAAATTCCATTTCTGGGGGTGTTCTTTACCCCATCTGTGTACAGAACGCCTCCAGGTTGTCATATTTTATTGCGTTTTACAGAAAACTATAGTTTCAAAAGGAAAGGTAATTTAATAACATTCAATTACAAAATTATAATATGACTTTTGTAGCAATTGTTTATGCATTATTTTTTTTTGCTGTTTTTTTTTACGAACGAAAGTGGCGCTGCCCTTTAAAATAGGCATGGCCATGTGGCAAAGCATTGTGGTCTCAGCATCTATATGACCCTCTGTCTAGTTAGTATTTCAGGGGGGCGGTATTGCTGCACTTGTGAACAAAGCCTAAGGGGGATTTGCCCTCACTTCTTATTTTGTCGCAAAGGGACAGGAAACAGAAAAAAACGTTTTGGCTTTATACTTTAAATATTTTAAGAAATGTAACAACAATGTTACAACAATGTGTGGCTCTGCAAATGAACTTGAATGCAGTGTTATAATTCACTGCTGTTATTATATAAACTGGAACAGGGCGCTATCCAAGCTTTTCCAGCTTGATGGACATTTAAACAACATTTAAAACCAAAACTTTTTTTATTTTAAAATAAAATGAATTTATTTCTCAGTGATAGTGGTCACCAGTACAAACAGAGGGGCGAATCTCCAGCAAAGGTCCAACCCTTTCCCTTCTTAATTGAAAATTTAAAAACAAATAGGTTTTGGGTAGAGATACACTTTACAGAAAGAGCTGAGCTTGTATGGTGTTCTACTACTCATAAGCAGTGTTCATATGACACCTGCTGGACAGCAGCAGTCTTGCATCACTATCAGAATAGCAGTTTCCTTGCATGACATATGTAGAAACCTTTGTCAGCAGGATGAAATGTTTTTTTTTTTTTACTTTTTTTCTAATGCATTTGAAATGTAAAAAAATATATAGGTTTGCTTTAACACTGGAGCATTAATATTTTTTGCAAGGTACAGACATGCATTCATGTCTAAAAGTAAATACTAATTCTGAACATGTACTTATGCTGTATAGGCACTAGATAGCACTGTTGTAACAACTAAACACCCTAATGGTGCAGTTCACTAAGCTAAAACACCAGGATAAGGATCTTCATTTATTTATTTATTTTTAAAAATGACACGACTGAAAGTAAAGATTCCTATTTTTATGTAAAGATTTCAAATTGAGCCATTAGTTTATATGACAGAAGCGTCACTTACATATCTTCCAACTGCTCCTCTAATGGACTCAAATATCCTTCTTTTAGGTCAGATTTCCAAAATAATGTTCTATTTATATTGCCTATTTTCTAACACTGATATATATATATATATATATATATATATATATATATATATATATATATATATATATATATATACACTGTATATTATTATTAACGATTTATATAGCGCCAACAGTTTACGCAGCGCTTTACAATGTATAGGGGAAACAACACAATTACAGTACAATACAAAAGGTACAGGAGGGCCCTGCTCATAGAGCTTACATTCTAAAGGGAGGGGGTGGTGGTACATATATATGTATATATTTACTGTATATATATATATATATATATATATATATATATATATATATATATATATAGCGCAAGTTAAGTTGCCTGAAGCCACAGTTGGGCTTCGAGATTATTTCTCTAAATTTCTGGTTTCAGTACCAGTCCAGCTGGGTTGCACTGGGTTCTCCTTGACTGCAGGTGTCGCTGTCACCGACAGCAAGAGTAGAAATGCAGTCTAGCTGGGTGCATTGAATGCCACATATCTCTCGAAACCAGCCCAGTGGGAGTGTTTTCCTGCTGTGCATTCTGGGGGTGGTATTTAAGGTCCTGTTTGTTTGGTTCTGGTGGTCCTCCTGACCCAGCCCCATGGCCCTCCTGGCCTGGGGTGCGGAACTATGCATCCTGAGTCTCGGGGCCGGCTGGGCCGAGGCGACCCAACTGCAGGGACAGGCCCGAGCGAATTTCGGGGCCTACTGATCCAAGGATGTTCCGGTGCCATCTCATCTGAAGGGAGAGGCCCAGCAACTGAAGAACCCCAGGGGAGGACTCTTTCAGGAGAAGACCGTGCGCAAGGCTGGTTTCTCTGAAGGAGCCTGGAGGCTTAGTTGAAGGACGCAACCTGGATCAACACTCATATGGTATCGCTGGATCAGCTGAGAGAAACAGTTTTTTTTTTTGTTTTTTTTACTGAAAGCCTGTGACGTGCAAAACACACTCAAAAACTCACCCAGTCCATAAAAAATGTGCACACACATAAAGAGTGACACAAAAAAAGTGCAGACGGGTACACAAGCACTCTAAAATCAGAGGGCCTTGTCCTGAATCCCCTGGGGTGTTAGGCTCCTGACAGGGACAAGGACACTTAAAACTTGGTCTTTCTGACCAAAACCAGGCAGACCCCGTTCTTTGGAAGTTCTGCCGAAACAGACCCACCCAAATACTAGGTGAGGCTCCCCCTAAGGGAGACCCCAACCCTAAGGAAGAGGGTGAACTAAGCCAGAAGGCCATGTCCACCCCCTCCCCAGACTTTCAGGACAGGCCCTGGGACCTGTCACCCTACTCATCACAGCAAACGTGCAAAGTGACAAAACAAGACGTGACAAACACATGAGAAAATAAATAAATAAAGTAGGGAAGGGATAGTGAAGAGGAGAGTGAAAAGGTGGCCATTGTGTGAAACAATGACCAGGCCCTCTGGCCAGGAATAAAAAATTCCCCTGGTCCCAGCCAAAAGGCCCGGCCCAAGAGGCAGGTGCTAAAAAAGCGTGCTATTAGTGCAGTGACCGTGGTGCCCAAAATTAACGTGACCCTCACTCACAGTGATCTTAAGGCACATACTCCAAAGGCTTTCAAGACCGCCTTGACCCAGCTGAGAGAAACTGGTACCGTATGTCAGTTCTTTAAATTTATCCACATCCCTCAGTAACGCTCGAATGTGTATCTCACAAGTCTGTGGCAGAGACTTTGTCGAGCACCCCACCAGTTGCTAGGCCTAGTGAGAGAGGTCTATCCGGGGGTTGTTAAATCCAGATGTGAAACAGTTTTTATTCTCTGGATTTTCTCTCAAGACTTCCATCTTGCAATCTAAGTGCCTGAACTCACTCCTAACCCTCTACCCTCTATTGACAGACTTTGTTTTGTTCTAAATAAATAACCCAAAAATAGGATTCAGTGTCATTTTTAACATTCTTTGGGCCATCTACCACGGGAACCCCAAGACAGAGAAGCAAGCAGGTGAGGTAACGGTAAACCCAAATAAAACGAGCAGCTCCTTTAGGGGTCAGTGATACATATACATATATACGGTAGATATCTATATATATAGATATATATATATATATATATATATATATATATCCTTAGAGTGTAAGCTCCTTGAGGGTAGGGACTGATGTGAATGTACAATGTATATGAGTACACCCTTAAGTGAAAATGTCCAAATTGGGCCCAAAGTGTCAATATTTTGTGTGGCCACCATTATTTTCCAGCACTGCCTTAACCCTCTTGGCCATGGAGTTCACCAGAGCTTCACAGGTTGCCACTGGAGTCCTCTTCCACTCCTCCTACAGGACATCACAGAGCTAGTGGATGTTAGAGACCTCCTCCACCTTCCATTTGAGGATGCCCCTCGTGCAGCCCCAGACCATGGCACTCCCACCACCATTCTTGACTGTAGGCAAGGCACATTTGTCTTTGTACTCTTCACATGGTTGCCGCCACACATGCTTGGCACCAACTGAACCAAATAAGTTTATCTTGGTCTCATCCGACCACATGACATGGTTCCAGTAATCCATGTCCTTAGTCTGCTTGTCTTCAGCAACTATTTGCAGGCTTTCTTGTGCATCACCATTAGAAGAGGCTTCCTTCTGGGACATGCAGACCAATTTGATGCAGTGTGCGGCATATGTTCTGAGCACTGACAGGATGACCTCCACCCCTCCTGGGGTATGGGTCATCCTGGCAGAACTCATACATCTATTTCCCAAAGACAACCTCTGGATATGACACTGAGCACATGCATTCAACTTCTTTGGTCGAACATGGCGAGAACTGTTCTGAGTGGATCCTGCCCTGTTAAAGCGCTGTATGGTCTTGGCCAGCGTGCTGCTGCTCAGTTTCAGGGTCTTGGCAATCTTCTTATAGCTTAGGCCATCTTTATGCAGAGCAACTATTCTTTTTTCAGATCCTCAGAGAGTTCTTTGCCATGAGGTGCCATGTTGAACTTCCAGTGACCAGTATGAGAGAGTTAGAGCGCTAACACCAACTTTAATCCCCCAGCTCCCCATTCACACCTGAGACCTTGTAACACTAATGGATCACATGAAAAGGGAGGGAAAATTACTAATTGGGTCCAATTTGGACATTTTCACTTGGAGTGTACTCACTTTTGTTGCCAGCGGTTTAGAGATTAATGGCTGTGTGTTGAGTTATTTTGAGGGGAAAGCAAATTTACGCTGTATACAAGCTGTACACTCACTACTTTACATTGTAGCAAAGTGTAATTTCTTCAATGTTGTCACATGTAAATATATAACAAAATATTTAGAAAAAATGTGAGGGTCGTGAGGAGGGGCGTACTCACTTTTGTGAGATACTATATATATATATATATATATATATATATATGTGTGTGTGTGTAGCCCTTTACCCCGAAGGAGCTGCTGGTAATTAATTGGGCCTGTACTCTGCTTTTCCACCCCCAAAGAATTGGCTCAACCCACTTGACACAGCTGTGTAATAGTGTTGGTGTGAAACACAATAGCAAGGAACAAACCAACAATAACATCATATATTGTACCTTTACCATTACCTGGGTATTCGGCACTCCATCTGCTATAAAAATAGACAACGTCTCACACCATTTGTGCTTTAACCACACAGTAAGTTTACTGAAAACTGGTTTAGGGTAGTAAATACAACAATGATTTTGGGACATATATGTTATATATATATGTTTGCCATGGCTATATAGACTCACCTGCAGTCTACTCAATAGCTCTACAGGCCACCTTACAGTCTTTCCGTCCTTCTCCAGTACGTCAATGACCTACTGTTGTGTAGTCCCTCCCAGGAAGAAAGACTCTGTTTTTTATTATAGACAGGTCACAAAGTGTCTAACAAAAAAAAGCTGCAATTGTGTCAGGGTACTGTTGAAAATCTTGGATTTACTCTGTCCTATGAAGAAAGGAGAATCAGTCACAAGAGAGCTGCGACTCTTGTAGGTCTGCCCCACCCACATACCAACAAGGGAGTGTTAATCTTCTTGGGTATGATTGGTTACTGCCGCCAATGGATACCTGATTGCTCCTACTATGATAACTTGCTGAAACAATCTGCTCTACCTGACAGGCCTGACCTTGTGAGATCGAATGATGAAATGGTTAATGCTTTTGTGTATCTTAAAACTGCTATGATAATGGCTCCTGGTTTGGGATTATATTAATATTATAAAGTGTTTCATTTGTTTGCAAGGGACAGCTGTAAAACCATGGCTGGGGTCCTTGCATAAGAGCAGGGAGGAAAGCTGAGTCCTGTAGTCTTTTTTTCTGGAGTAGTCCCAGTTCCGGTACAAGGCATGCCGGTTTGTCTGAGGGTTTTGGCCTCTTGTGCCACGGCTGTAGAAATGGCTACATCATTTACATTAGGTCACCCTACAGAAGCACACACACAGTACTGATGAAAAGGGAAATGCACTGGCCGACGCTTTTGCTAAACAAGCTATTATGACGGGCCTAGCTTTTATCCAAGTCACCCCCATCTTACACCCCCAACTTTGCCCCGTGATCAGGTTTTAAAGGATCTACAGGCTATGGCTTCACCAAAAGTTCTGGCCTATCGGCATACACAGGGATTGAAAATGAGTCCTGAGACTGGACTCATTGCCAAATAGGGGAAACCAAGCATACCAAAAGCAAGTGCACCTTTATTCATCTCACAGTACCATGGCATAGAACATAAAGTATGGAAAGCTATAGCTGAAATGTTAACACAAGTCTTTGCAAATAGAGTGGAAATTCCACATTCCATTTCACCCACAGAGTTCAGGTATAGTGAAAAGAATGAACCGAATGATTAAAGAAAAAATAAGGAAGGCTACGGGTGGCACATTTTCCAAATGGAAAACTGTGCTGCCTGAGGTTTTAGCAGAAATAAAAATGAACCCTTCCAAAACCAATCACTTGTCCCCTTTTCAGATCTCAATGGGTCAACCTTTTCCCACACTCTGGATTAAGAAACCTTTGGTAATAGAGCAGGGAGAGCTGAGTTTGATACAGGAAGAATATTGTAGAAGCATGATTATCAAGCTGAATGACATCTACGGTAAAGTATTCTCTTCTTTTCCTTTATCCTCACAGGATCCAACACACGAGTTTCAAACCGGAGATGTGGTCATAAAAAGCAAGATTACCCTTTTGGCCCACCCACTTGCGTAGTCACAGTGACCAGAACCACTGTCCTTACGGAACAATTAGGAGCCTCGGTCAACGACGAGAGGATAAAATAAAGTACCACAAAGAACCCAGAAGCAAGACACAGATAAAGGAGGTCAAGCAGCTGATGCAAATCCTCAAAGAGCGAGTGAAACAGGTGATAAAAGACTCTGAAAAAGATGACCTCACTTCTCTCACCACAGACTTTTGGGAAAGCCTTATGCCGACACTGATAGTATTTCTGCCCATATGGATCATCACTAACTGTATTCATCACCCTGAGGACTTGGGCACCCTAAAGGCCATATGCAGCCCCCCTTCTGAGGGAACAGTAACTAGACAAAGGAGGGAATCCAACGTGGAGGGCCCAAAGGACTCATACCCTCCTACTGATAAAATGATGTTACTTCAGTATAAGTATTCTTATGCTTAGAAGTCAGGTTATGACAAATTTTGGGTATGTAGTAAATTGCATTCAAGCACACTCCAAATTCCTCTCTTAGCTGCAAATAACTGCAAATATGCAAATGCAAATAACACAGTTCCTTTCTGATAATTGGTAGAAGCTACTCTCCAGATTGGTGTTTTAACTTAGGAAATTCCTTATATAAAAGGTCAAAAGATATGCCGAAGCTCACAGCAGTTTAATATCTCTTTAACCACTTGCCGCCACTGGCCGACATATGATGGCCAGGCAGCACGGCTCTCGTTCTGGATGGGGGTCATAAGACGTCCGTCCATTTAAACAGAGAATGCATGCTATCGTGTGCGTGCATCCCTGTTCCTTCGGTGGCAGCATGTTACAGAGACACCGCTCGCCACCGAGAGGGGTGAACAGCCATTGTGCATGGCTGTTTACCACGTGACCGGCCGCAATGAAGTCACGGCCGATCACAGATGGTACCGCCCCACTTTGCACTGTGCATGCGCACAATCGCGAGCGCACTGCACATGTACATGGGTGGCGGCGTGTTCCCGGGAACACTGCTCGTCATCGATGCTGGTAAACAGCCATTGGCCGGTGGTTGTTTAACACATGATCGGCTGTGATCCTTTCACAGCTGATCAGTAAATGTAAACATAGAGCGGTAATAAGATGTTACTGGGTTCTCCTCTTCACACATCAATCGTGTGTGAGAAGGAGATTGCGTTAACATCTCGTTACCACTTACAGTGTACACCAATTAAACTGATTGCCCCCCCCCCCCCAATAAAGAGGACTTGTCACCACCCATCAAAGTACCTGTCACAGTTCATCTGAGTACCTGTCACAGTCCATATGAGTACCTGTCACAGTCCATCTGAGTACCCGAGTACCTGTCACAGTCCATCAGAGTACCCGGGTACCTGTCAAAGTCCATCAGAGTACCCGAGTACCTGTCTCAGTTCATCTGAGTACCCGAGTGCCTGTCACAGTTCATCGGAGTACCTGAGTACCTGTTACCATCCATATGAATATCGAAGAGTACAAGATGAAGAAATCAAATTAAAGATACCACATCCCAAATAGAATATAACAAAGAAGGGGGGACTGAGAGGTAACAAACCTCGGGACTTTCACGGTATCCAATACAAGGATCAAAATGCCAAAGGTCAAAAAATATAAAACAACAAGCTTTTTATTAATTTACACATCAGTAAAAACAAGAAGGCAACAATAGTACATCCATACAGCGGAATATAAACATTAATGAGATATGAATATATATAGTGCTACCACTCTCGACATGTTTCACTCTTTAGAGTTTCTTCAGGAGATTGATGGTAAATCTCTTTTGTATACTGGAATAACAAAACATAAATAAGAAAACAGCCTTTTGTAAAACATATATACATAGATATATCATAAATGTATATTAATTGGAAGTCGTGGCTATCAACAAGGACAGAGCCACATACCAAGGTATCATATTGAAGTTGTAAGGACATCAGACAGCAGATGATTAAGAAATGGGAAAGGAAACCGGTCTCACCACATGTGTTTAGATTCCACAATATGAAGATAAAGCAATATTGAGAATTGGAGATGGCCCCAGAAAACAACGAGAAGCCGCGTAGCATGAGCTTGTAGGGAGGGACCCTCGAATTGTGTAGGTCTAAGTATAAAAAAGAAGAAAAAGTTTTCGGGACTTTAAATGAGGCTGGCACTAAAGGAATGCCTGCCTCCATCCCTATCAATAATATATAAGGGGAGAGAACAGAGTTGGGACTTTAAATGAAGCACACATCAGTAAAAGAGTAAGTCAAGTGACTATAATATTTTTTTGCACATTTCCCAAAACAAATCATGAAGTAACCCTAATTAATGGTGGAAATTTACCTATTAAATGGGGTGAGTATTTTTAGTAGAATCAATGCAGAAAAAACTTCTCTTTCCGACATGCAGGTGTGGGTTGCTTTTGATCCACCAACCCCTGGGTTTCGGTTTGCGCCCTCCATAACATGAACTGAGGGCTTGATATGTCCAAAGATGGCCACGATGTGTAGCTGGCGCTTTTTGCGCCATCTGCGCATGCAGGGTTTGACTACCCTATGCCCTCTCTCTTAGCACTGAGGACATGGGTGTTCAAAGATGGCCGCGGTGGGCTGATGACACGATTTGCATCATCAGCGCATGTCTGTTCAACACTTCCGGATTTCCTATGAAGCACAGGCCCCTGATTCTCGCTCGCAACTCGAAGGTGACGTCAGATGCCGCCGAGTCGGGGAGGACTTTATAAGGCAGTATCATTCTGCCCTTACTTTCTGTGTGAGATGGTTGCTTAGGGGACACATTCGTTTGTGTCCCTTCATTTGGGCCCCCCCTATTCTCCTTCAGGTAAGATTCCTTGATTATCTTCATTGTGATTCGGGCCATACAGTAATACTTGTTAGCCTCTGAATCTATGACCTTTTAGACAAACAGAATCTTCGTTTTTGTTGGTCTATTTCAAATAGATCTTTTGGCTTAGTTTTCTTTTTTTATAAAATTAATTTTTTCTTTATATTTTATTATTTAGATGCCTGACTCAGCCAACATCCGGTCTGCACTTATTTCCTTCCGTTTTTTTTAGTGCTTGCATTTAGGCCATTAGCATTTCAGCTAGTTTTTTCTGCATTGATTCTACTAAAAATACTCACCCCATTTAATAGGTAAATTTCCACCATTAATTAGGGTTACTTCATGATTTGTTTTGGGAAATGTGCAAAATAACTAATCTCTATATTTATTTATACATCTTAGACCTACAATTCGAGGGTCCCTCCCTGCAAGCTCATGCTACGCGGCTTCTCGTTGTTTTCTGGGGCCATCTCCAATTCTCAATATTGCTTTATCCTCATATTGTGGAATCTAAACACATGTGGTGAGACTGGTTTCCTTTCCCATTTCTTGATCATGTGGCTCTGTCCTTGTTGATAGCCACGACTTCCAATTCATATATATTTATGATATATCTATGTATATATGTTTTACAAAAGGCTGTTTTCTTATTTATGTTTTGTTATTCCAGTATACAAAAGAGCTTTACCATCAATCTCCCGAAGAAACTCTAAAGAGTGAAACATGTCGAGAGTGGTAGCGCTATATATATTCATATATCATTAATGCTTATATTCCACTGTATGGATGTACTATTGTTGCCTTCTTGTTTTTACTGATGTGTAAATTAATAAAAACCTTGTTGTTTTATATTTTTTGACCTTTGGCATTTTGATCCTTGTATTGGATACTGTGAGAGTCCCAATGGTTTGTTACCTCTCAGTCACCCCTTCTTTGTTACATCCATATGAATACCTGAGTACCTGTCACAGTCCAAATGAGTACTAGAGTACCTGAGTACCTGTCACAGTCCATATGAGTACCTGAGTACCTGAGTACCTGTCACAGTCCATATGAGTACCAGAATACCTAAGTACCTGTCACCGCCATTCAGAGTACCCAAATACCAGTCACCAGCCCATCAGAGTACCCGAGTACCTATCTGTAGCCATTCAGAGTACTCGAGTACCTGTCACCAGGCCATCTGAGTACCCGAGTACCTGCATGCAGCTCAACAAGTTACCCGAGTACCTGTCTCGAGCCCATCAGAGTACCAAAGTACCTATTTGCAGCCCATGCCTCATAGAATATATATGTTGGGGTGTTTGCTTTCAAAACTGGGGTAATTTTGTGGGTAATTCTATTGTCCTGGTGCTCAAGGACCTTCAAAAGTGTGATAGGTAGGAATGAAATGAGATGTGTAATTTATGCTTCTAGAACACCTGAAGATACTACTTCAATGTTGGGCCTCTGCATGTGGCCAGGCTGTGTAAAAATCTCACACATGTGGTATCACCATACTCGGAAAGAGTAGCAGAATGTATTTTGGGGTGTCATTTTTACTATATACATGCTATGTGTTAGAAATATCTTATAAATTGACAACTTTGTGTAAAGAAAAATGTGTTTTCATTTTTTTTCCACATTTTCCCAAAACGTCTGGAAAAAAATGAACTGTTCAAAAGACTCATTATGCCTCATAGATTATATGTTGGGGTGTTTGCTTTCCAAAATGGGGCCTTCAAAAATGTAACAGGTGGTTGAGAAATGAAATGTGAAGGCGAAGGCCTGAAGGTGCTACTTCAATGTTGGTCCTCTGTATGTGGCCAGGCTGTGCAAAAGTCTCATACATGTGGTATGGCCATATTCAGGAAGAGTAGCAGAAGTAGCAGAATGTATTTTGGGGTGTAATTTGTTGTATGCATATGCTGTGTGAGAAATAACCTGATAATATGACAATTTTGTAAAAAAAAAAAAAAAAAATCTTCGTTTGCAAAGAATTTTAGGAAAAAAATTCTACTTAAAAAAAACTCACCATGCTACTTACTTAATACCTTGGAATGTCTAATTTCTAAAAAGGGGTCATTTGGGGGGTATTTGTACTTTCCTGACTTGTTAGTGTCTCAAAAAATGAGATACACCTAATGTACTGAAGGCCTAATTAGATGTGATGAATTTTCAGTGATTGGCACCATAGTTTGTAGACTATAACTTTCACAAAGACCAAATAATATACACTCATTTTGGTTATTTTACCAAATATATGTAGCAGTATAAATTTTGGCCAAAATTTATGAAGAAAAATTACTAATTAGCAAAATTTTATGACAGAAAAACAGAAAAAGGCATTTTTTTCACAACATTTACGGTGTTTTTTTATTTATAGCACAAAAAACAAAAAAACAAAACAATAGTGATTAAATACCACCAAAAGAAAGCTCTATTTGTGTGAAAAAAATGCAAATTTTATACGGTACAGTGTTGCATGACTAAGTAATTGTCATTCAAAATGTGAGAGTGCTGAAAGCTGAAAATTGGTCTGGGCAGGAAAGGGATGTAAGAGCACTGTATTGAGGTGGTTAAACAGAGATTTGTCCTCCATGTTTCACACCAATAACCCAGAACTAAATACAAATTTAAATACTGTCTTGAATAGGGAAGCTGGTATTAACAACCCTGTGAGTTTCGTTTGGAACCAGTTGACCATGGCTGCCGTTTCTGAAAGTTTTCAGGATACTATAAGCCAACGATCATTTTTCCTAGGGGATAGTGTATATGTATGTTGCAACAAGGAATGCTATCCATGGATACCGGTTGGTACCCTTGGGTGGTGTTATTTGAACTCATTGATTGATTCCAGTGATGGGAATAATAGAGGAAAGCACCAACATCTTTTGAAAGCTAGGGCATACCCCAGGTACCCCACATAGAGAAAAAATACTTATTTCTTGAAAAGGATCAGGCCTGGGTATGGTTTCCCTCGTGGACAGAATGGGGAATAGAACTGATGAAAAGATTGAATAACTACTCCAAAATTATGGATACAATTATGTAAAAGAATTCTGTAGACATCAAAACTGTTAAGTATTGAACAAATGGCTATTCGTAAACAACTAGATATGCACAAAGTAACTATCAAATCCATAAGAGCTGCTCTGACTGGACTCTGTGAAGTAATGGAGAACTATGAGTGCTGCATATGGATTCATAATACCAGTATTGAAATACCCGATTATTATGATATAACTGATAAACACCGAAAGGAAGTGTCAAACCTCCAAGCTGAAGCCAGAGATATTGCCAAAGATGGGTGGAACCCCTTTAAGGCACTAGGAAGTTTCGGCAATTTTTTGGGGTTCCATTTTCTCTTGGTTCTGATAGGCAGGAATGTTAATTTTAATGTGCCTGGTTTTTATCCTTGTTATATATATATATTGTTCAAGCTTATTCAATATTTGTAATTATACAATGCAATAAAATCACCCCACACAGAGAACATTAAGTGATCATAGTGAAATCACTTTGTGATTTAAGAGGGGATTGAAGGGTAAGAAAGAGTTAACATGGCTACAGAGTTAAAATAGCTGACAGAGGAATATTTTTTATTTTAAGGTTCTGTTTGTCACAATAACCACAGGATAGCTAAGGTCTGGTAAGAACTGGTTTTGGAATTATGTCTTCAGATAAAGTCAAAACGTCAGCATTAAATAGTTTAAATTACATCTGAAATGTTATGTTTCATGTGATTAACTTTGTCCTCCCTCCCTCCCTCCTTTCTCTTTAAGTTGTGCAATATTCTGTGTCCATATTTTGTATAAAGGTACAGTCCACGCTGCCAATAAACTAAGCATTCATTGAACCTGCTATTTTGTCTTGTGCATTAAATGCTTCCAGAGCTCTGACAGAATTTCTCACTGATTGTCCAGGTCTAAGGAGATTTAACCCTTACACTATGAACATGTCGTTTTTACTGACCAGTCAAGCTAAGTGCCAGGGAATATGGTTGGTATTGTATGGTAAATTACCCCTTCACTAAGAGGAGAGGAAATGTAAAGCTTGCCATACATGACTCAATTGTCAGCTGAATCCTATGAATTGAGCAATGAGCAATAGATGGTCAACACCACTGGGCTTTGACTTAGAAATTGTATGAGCTGGGTGGAAAAAATTAGTCAGCTGCAGTCACTGTTTGGGTATTTTGACATTCTTAGGTACTGGCTGTCAGAATACAATGGATGGGGAATTTGTATATCATTGCTGTTTAGTGTGGAGGGGGGACTCTATGGATCACTCTCATCCAGCTTGCTGGGCTCAGAGAAAACAGTCTTTACGGCCAGCTTAACCCCAACCCTAATTTTCCCATTTCTCACAGTCGTGGCTTTTTTCTCAGAGAATAGGTGCAGGTACTTCCCCCTCGAGCAACAATAGACCAATTCCAGCAACATTAGACTAATCCCAGCAAAAAACAGACCCCCCCTCCGCAATAACAGACTAAGCCAAGTAACAATAGACCCCCCCCAGCAGCAATAGATCTGCCAAGCAACAATAGATTATGTTAGAAATAATAGATCCACCCCAGCAACAATAGATCCACTCCAGAAACAATAGATCCCCCCAGCAGCAATATATCCCACAGCAACAATAGATTACCCCCAGCAACAATAGATTTCCCAAGCAACAATAGAACTCCCCAGCAACAATAGACACCCCCAGCAAAAATAGAAACTCCCAGCAACAATAGACCCAAAAAGCTACAATAGAACCACACAGTAACAATAGACCCCACAACAAAATAAACCCCACAACAAAATACCCCCAGCAACATTACTGTTCACCCACCCTAGCAACAATAGACCCCAACAGCAACAATAGATCTCCCAGAAGCCAGTATCAATAGTTGCGGCTTAGTATCAATAGAGTATCAATAGACCCTTACCTCAACAGTAGAGCTCTCCCATCATCATCTGACCACCCCCCCCCCCCCAGCAACATAAAATCCCCCAGAGCAATAGACCTTTTCAGAAAAATTGATTTCCCCAGCAACAATAGATCCCCAGCACACGTTAGCACCTCTTGGCATTATATATATCAAGTTCTGGGGGTGCCGAAACTGTGTTCCCCCCGCGTTCCTGCTGAACAAAAGCCCTGCTGAAAAAAGTAAAAACAAAAAAAGACATTGAACTTTTTAGACAATCTCTAACTAGCACTATTATTGCAACGATAGATCTGTTCTTGTATCATCTTCTTTTTAGAAGACATTCTAGAGAAAGCTGCCCATAGAACCTCACAGCTTACACTTTTCTGGTTCAAACTGGGAATAGTTATTTGTGGACTTGTGTGACCAAGGGCAAGGAAAGCAGCCTGTGGTGTGACACAGCATTCCAGAGCATGACTTTTAGCTGCACACACAAACAGGCATAATGGCGTTACACAGACACACGGCAATAGGAAATTTCCACAGCACACTGATAGCACATGATCATCCTGTTTACTGAAAAGGCTGCAAGTGAGGAGTGCTTTGTGTTTACACTGTACATTCTTCAGAGCCAATAACAGTGTTTCAGGCTTCATTATACTTAGTTGCGGATTATAATCAGAGCAGAATGTGCATTTTCTTGAGGCCCTAGATGGCAGGGGGGCCCCATGATAATTCTGAAAACATTTCTATATTCCAGAGCTGTTTTATAGAAAGTTGACTTGTGTTTTGCAAATCTTGTTTTTTGTTTTTTTTTAGAATGGCTACTTTCTTATTGTAATCAGTATATCAGTAAAGTTTTTCCTTTAACCACTTCAGCTCCGGACGGTTTTAGTCCCTTCCCAGATAGCAAGCAATTGTGCTGCAAGTTTGAAAATGACTTGCTAAGCTATTGCTAGATTTGCCAGGCTTCACAAGTTTGTTGCACAATTGCAGCAAGTCCGCACTGCATGACTCCGGATCTTTGCAAACATTCTGCAAGTCTGCTGCAAGTTCTGCTTCAGTTATGTTGTACAATAGTCATCCCACCACAGGGGTCACTGTGGCTGAATTTTCATGCTGTAGACTTGCAGAGTTCTTGCTGTTGACTCAGCACTGCAACTTTGCTCTTGCTAGAGACTTGCCATGCATATTTGCTACAAATTGGAAAAGTGTCACCTAGACCTTGTGTTTCAAGTGCTCAGCAAGTGTACAACTTGCCAGTGAAAATGTGCAGCAAGTTACCAGACTTACAATTCAACGCTTCCACAAATGTGCGACAAGTTATCCTTGCTATCTGGGTTCAAGACCAGGCCATTTTTTGCTATTTAGCACTGCACTACTTTAACTGGCAATTGTGCAGTCATGAAATGCTGTACCCAAACAAAATTGATAGCATTGTTTTCACAAAAATAAAGCTTTATTTTGATGGTATTTGATCTCCACTGGGTTTTTTATGATTTAAAAAAAATCTATATATATTTTTTACTTTCTACTATAAAACATTTCTAATAAAAAAAAAATTAAAAATCAATTTCTTCATAAATTTTGCCCAGAATGTATTTTGCTACATGTCTTTGGTAAAACAAAAATTCCAATAATTGTATATTGATTGGTTTGCATGAAAGTTATAAGGTCTACAAAGTATGGTATATATACTTGAATTTTTTTTATCCTGCTGATGGCAGTGATCAGCGGTCAGTCTACAAAGGAATAAAGAGGTTTTTCTTTCACATTATTTGGTTCTTGATTGGTCAAAATACTTGTAGTACTTTATCCCATCTTCCCAGGTGTCTAGGTCCCATCGGCAACTAAATAATGTAAAAAAAAGTGATATTTTTTCTTTAACATAATCAATCAAAGAAACATATATGAATGCACACTCCTGTGTGGGGGATATTTACTAATACTGGAGCACTCAAAATCTGGTACAGCTGTGCATTGTAGCCAATCAGATTCTAACTTCAAGTGGTTGTAAAGCCTAAACATTTTCTACCTTAATACATTCCTTGCATTAAGATAAAAAATGTTTAGGTATCAGCATCCCCCCTCACCACTCCCCCCACCCCCCTGCTTCTACTTACTTGAGCTCTCATTCCATCCAGTGTTGTGTACATCTACAACTCTCCTCTCTCCTCACTTCTGGGTCTCACTGGCTTTGCTGGGACAACGGGAGCCATTGGAGGGAAAAGGGGTCGGCGTCAGGAGTGAGCACGCATGGAAAGTGGCCAGGAGCACCGGTGAGGGACCCAAGAAGAGGAGGTTTGTGGTCACTAAAGCGTGGAAGCTGATGGGTTTCAATGCAAAGCTGCACCAGATTTTGCACTCTCCAGTTTTAGTAAATGTTCCCCATTGTTTCCATATGTCAATTTCAAAACTGCTGCTGCATGATATTCAATTAAAAATTCATACACAGCATTCCAAATATTTCAGAAATGTTTTACAAATCATGTCACCAGCAGAACACAAATGCCTATGTACATTGTACTTTATGCATGATCCCATTCACCCATGCGGAAAAAGGCCCATTTTTACTTCGAGGATTACTTTTCCTCATTGAAAAATTCTATTCAGTGTTAACTCTAATTTACTACATCTGATTTGCTCCCTACTTTGCCATTATCTTCTACTCTTTTCTTCAATGTCTCTGCTCTTTAAAACTGCCTCATTGCCCTTAATGTTTGTACTGAAGATCATCAGAATAATGGAAACATAGAGTATGAAAGGGATATGTGAGGTCAGGGTGGAGTTCTATGCTGTTCTTTTTGTCAGCTTCAAAATAATTTTTCAACAGAGGAAAGGGAGCATACACCCTTTTTACACAGGGTACCACATAACCTAGGGTCCTCTACTGGGTTCCCTGAACAGCTGCAGAGTGGGTGGCTTCAGCAGAACAGCTAAATAAAGGGCTGAAATTGAGGTACTATTTTACCTGCCAAAGAAAACAAAACATATGCCAATCCTCTCCTATGTGGTTACAAAGTACTGTATACAGACATCCCAACCTTCAAAACCTAATTTCAGGGAGGTGGTAAACTCATTTCAGGGAGGTTTTGCGCCGCCGCTGAAACCCCTCCCCCAATTAAATGCAGCCTCATCGTGCCCATCATTGCAGCCTTACCGTGCCCATAATCGCAGCCTCACCATGCCCATAATCACAGCCTTACCATGCCTATAATTGCAGCATTACTGTTCCCATAATCCCAGCCTCACCGTGCCCATAATTGCAGCCTCACCATGGCCAAAATTGCAGCCTCATTGTGTCAATAATTGCAGCATTAGTGAGCCCATAATTGCAGCCTTACCATACTCATAATCACAGCCTTACAGTGCCCATAATCGCAGCCTTACAGTGCCCATAACCGCAGCCTTACTATGGTCAGTGCCTGGATTATACACAGCAGGTGTCACCCGCTGTGTCTCGGAATTCAGTGTGAAAACTCTGGCCACGCTGTGACAAAAGTCCTCCTCCTAGACCAGCTCGTGTGATAGACGCAGTGCTCTGTCTATCACACAAGCTGGTCTAGGAGTAGGGCAGGACTTTTGTCACAGTGCGGCCAAAGTCTTTTTACACTCAGCTCCGATCGCTGTGTGTGACTGATATGTGTGCCACAGACAGAGCAGCCGTACTCCATTTGGCCGCTCGGGCTGTAATAGATCTGTAATTTATTTTCACTTGTACTCTGTCTACTGACCTGTAAATTAAACTCTCCTGACCCCTGAATTCTGTGCAATATGCCTTCCTGACCTCTACATTCTATGTGTTATCCACTCCTGATCCCTGTGCTCTTGTCTTAAAGCGGAGTTCCACCCTAAAGTGGAACTTCCGCTCATCGGAACCCTCCCCCCTCCGGTGTCACAGTTGGCACCTTTCAGGGGGGAGGGGGTGCAGATACCCATCTAAGACAGGTATTTGCACCCACTTCCGGGCATAGACTCCCACGGGAGTCTATGCCTCTTCCTGTGCCGCAGTGCTGTCTGCTGGGACACTCACGGGTCCCAGAGACAGTGCAGACCATTCCCATTGCGCTGCACGACTCGCACATGCACAGTAGGGAACCGGGAAGTGAAGCCGCAACACTTCACTTCCTGATTCCCCCACCGAGAATGGCGGCGGCAGCAGTCGAGAGCCGAGCAACTGATCGGCCTCTGCCGACATCGCTGGACCCCGGGACAGGTGAGTGTCCATTTATTAAAAGTCAGCAGCTGTAGTATTTATAGTTGTTGGCTTTTAATTTTTTTTTTTCCAGTGGACTCCCTCTTTAAGCACTTATTAACCCCCTTAAGGTGGTAGGGGTGTGGGGCAGTGGACGGTGTCAGTAGAGCAGTGGATGCTGTCAATTTTTTATTTTTATGTATTCATAAAAGTGCTTCAGTTATAAATGGACACGGTGAGCGAGTATGTTCACTGTGTTCATTTAGAAAAGAAAGGGGCCGGTAAATTACATATTTGCTAGGCAACTTCCCTTCATCCTGAAACAAGGGCGAGGGGGAGCCAGGGAAGTAGGGGGAATTGGTACCGCACATAGTGATTAGGGTGTCCAATTCAGAAAAGAAAGGGACCAGTAAATTACATATTTACCAGTCCTTTCCTCCACTCTCCATCCTGAAACATCCCCCCAGCAGCAGGTAGGAGAGGAGAGGAGGGAAGCCGGCTGTGGGGAACGAGGGGAAGTGGAGGAGGAGGACAGGAGGCCACAGAAGGGCCTGGAGAAGGACAGGGGACCAGAGGAGCACACAGGGCAGAGGAGGAGCACATGGGGGGGCCAGAGGAGCACAGTGGGGCCGGAGGAGGAGGAAAGGGGGCTGGAGGAGCACACAGGGGGGGTGGAGGAGGAGGACAGAGTGCTGGAGTAGCACATGGGAGGCAAAGGAGGAGGACAGTGGGCCAGAGGAGAAGCTGGAGGAACACACGAGGGGCAGAGGAGGAGAACAGGTGGATGGTGGAGCAGTTGGAGGAGCCCACAGGGAGCAGAGGAGGAGGACAGGGGGTCAGAGAAGCAGCAGGAGGAGCACACAGGGTGGAGGATGACAGGGGGCCAGAGGAGCACACGGGGGGATGAAAGAGGGGGACAGGGGGCTGGAGGAGTGGCCAGAGAAGCACACGGGGCAGAAGAGGAGGACAGGGGGCTGAAGAAACACACGGGGTGGAGGAGGAGGACAGGGGGCCAGAGGAGCACACAGGGGTGGCGGAGGAAGAGGACAGGGGGCTGGAGGACAGGGGACCGGAGGAGGAGGACAGGGTTATGAAGGTGCACGTGGGAGGCAGAGGAGAAAGGGGACCAGAGGAGAAGCTGGAGGAGCACATGAGGGGCAGAGGAGGAGAATGGGTGATCAGAGGAGGAGCCCACAGGGAGCAGAGGAGGAGGACAGGGGGCCTGATAAGCGGCAGTAGGAGCACACAGGGGCGGAGGTTGACAGCAGCTGGGGGAGCACACGGGGGGCCAAAAGAGGAGGACAGGGGACCGGAGGAGTGGCTGGAGGAGCACACTGGGGGTGGAGGAAAAGGACAGGGGGCCAGACGAGCACATGGGGCAGAGGAGGAGGATGGAGCCGGAGGAGCAGCCGGAGGAGCACACAGGAGGGCCAGAGGGAGAGGAGTACACCATATTCCCATCGCACACGTTCCTAGAAAAGCTGTGAAGGGTTTGGGTGCTGCAGCAACAACCAGCTGGGAACTGGTTCAGAAGTCACAAGGAAAATGTTTGCCAGCACACCGTGGATCAACAAGGAAGTGTCCAAGCAAACTGTTTAATGCATGATCACATCACAAGAGTAGTGCAACATTTCGGAGTCATGTAGGACCCCCTTCGTCAGGCAAACTTCTTGGTCAAAGGAATTTTCAGACAGTGTATGTGGTTTTCGTTTACAAATTACATTAATTTTAAAACTGAATGTTAAAAGCAAGTGAAATTTTGAAATGACATTCTTTCGTTCAGCGAATGTACAAAGATTTTTCGGATGAATACTCTCGGCCAAAAGTCATGTATAGCCAGCACAAGGCTCGGTTCACACCTATGCAGTTTGCATTTGATCCATTTTTGCAGTGCTTTTTGCTGTGCGTTTTGCAATTTTGCTGTGAGTCTGAAGAAGGGGTCTTACGTGACTCTGAAACATTGCACTACTCTTGTGATGTGATCATGCAATAAACAATTCGCTTGGACACTTCCATGTTGATCCATGGTGTGCTGGCAAACATTTTCCATTGGAGGGAGAGGAGGACACAGGCAGTAGGTGATTGGTGTGGCAGCAGGGACAGCTGTGAGCACTGATGTCCCTGCATGGCTTTTCAGCTGACAGCCACGGGAGGGAGAGGTGTAGAAGCTCCTGTAAGCTGAAAAGCCATGCAGGGGAATGATGCTTGCAGCCGTCCCTTCCACTGCACCGATCATCCCTGGCTGTGAACCAGGTAACCATCCATGTGTGCAGTGTGGGTCACAGTGGTGTGATCAAAGGGTTAAATGTGTTTCTAGAACGGGGGTGGTGCTAGTACTGTGGGAAGACTGTGTTCTTGCTTAGCAGTAATACAGGATTTTTGTCTTCCCTTGTCACAGGACAGCGATCTGCCTTGTTTACAGACCGCCATTCTTTCTCTGTCAGGAACGATCAATGGGTCCCAGCGGACAACGGTCCAATCACAGTGGGAGCGGGTTTGCCAGTGGCAAGCGTGTGTGCTGTAGACCTGGGAGTGCAGTATATGTATGTAGGTGTTTGGCAAGCAGATATCAGTGTCTCCCCCTCCTCTTCTTTAGAGAACCCCAAGGTTCACTGATATAAGGGGACTCTGATCAAAAATTGCTGTGCGCTCTCTGTAAGCCTTATTAAAAAAAGATTCTGGGTATATAAAGGAATAAGTAAAGGACATACAGACATTTTGCTGGGGAGCTGTGAGGTATCATCAAGCTATACTAGGGGCCTAAATCACCACAGTCTTCTCCACAAATATTTTCCACAAACATTTTAATAAAAAATTACATCTCTTAAAACATTAGTCTCTTCCTATGTGAACCACATGCTTGCAATGGAAATATTTGATTGAACAATCTCATGATCCTGCAAGAGATGGCAACTGCTCTCATTGTTTACCAAGCAATCCCTGGCAGCAAAACTAATTTAACTGCAACAGTTACATAATTTCTTATGTAAGCCGCCAAACCTGTTATGTGACATTAAAACATTGACTCATCTTATGCAGCAGTCATTCAAACTGAATTTTTGGGTCATGTTTTATGGAAGAATACCAGATGAAAGGATATCTCCATATTCATTTAACATCTTCCCACCTGGCCTATAGCATAATGATGGCCGGGCAGTGGCTTTCCCATCCTGACTGGAGGTCATATGACATGCTGTCAGAAAGCGCCACACAGCAGCACGATCTGTCACCGGCTGTGCCCACGGGACACAACCAATGACTGATCAGTGTACTGGCTTGCTGGATTACTGGCTTGCTGCCAGTACCGTGTGACTGGCGTGACCAATCATAGCCCTCAGACCAAAAATTGATGCTGAGATCATAGGTTTTGTGAAGCAAGGTATATTTGAACCTGTAACACACCCTAAGTGATGTACCCCAATAGTTCCAGTATTGAAGCCAAATTGTGAAATTAGAATTTTTGCTGACTATAAATGTACAATCAACAAAGCACTGCAGGAACATCCCTATAAAATTTCTGACTACGTTAGCAAAAGGAAAGGTATGTGCCAAACTGGATATGGTACAAGCTTACCAAAAATTACCTGTGGATGACGACGACAAAAATAACACACAAAGGAGCTTTCCGAGCAAAATGTTTGCAGTTTGGAGTTTCCACTGCTCCTGGGATAGTCCAGAAATTAATAGAGGACCTCTTATCTGGACTTCCAGGTGTAGTACCTTATTTTGATTATGTTCTAATTTGAGCGGATTCAGGGCCGGATTAACATAGGGGCTATTGGAGCTGCAGCTCCAGGCCCCTTTCTCAAGATAGGCCCATTTGCCCAAAAAAAAAAAAATTTTTTTTTTTTTTTTTTTTTTTTAAAGATAGACTTGTACGAGGATTGTAGCTCGGCGATCAGTCACAGAGACCCCACATTTGGGGAGTAGGTAGCTAAAGACCCACTCCAGCACTGGTTAAAATATGGGGCTGCTATCATCTATGGATACGGGGCTCCTTGCGCAGACTGTCATAAGCTACATACAGAGCGGTCAGTATAAATACAAGCTGGAACACTGCAGCAGACTCAGAGGATGAACTCACATAGCTTATAATAATTATTTTTATATTACTTATGATAATTAACCCCTTGCCACCCAGGCCCATTCTGAGACTTCTCTCCTACATGTAAAAATCATCATTTTTTTATGCTACAAAATGACTCAGAACCCTCAAGCATTATATATTGTTTTAGCAGACACCCTATGGAATAAAATGGTGGTCTTTGCAATGTTACACGATATTTGCGCAGCAATTTTTCAAACGTTTCATTCATTAAAAAAAAACGCTAAAGTTAGCACGATTTTTTGTTGTGTACTAAGCGATGCTTTACATTTTTTTACAGGTTACATGTTTAGAGTTACAGAGGAGGTCTAGTGCTAGAATTATTGCTTTCACAGTAACGATGGTGGCGTATGTAACCTGTGTGTATCTGGCTCTGATACTAACCAGTGCCTACCCAGGGACTGACTAGTATCTCTCCCCAGCCTGTCCCCACACACCCTCTCACCCGCTGACCTGTGAATGGGGCAATCACTCCCGCAGTGTTATTATGTTCTGCCAGTGAATACAATGATTAGTGTTGCTAACTATAGCTGGCAGCACTGATTGTTTTGGGGAAAACTTGACAGGCTGGTTGTACTCAAGTCGGTTAATAGGTTGACTTGTGTAAAACCAGCTAGCCCATACATAGATCAACTATGGCTGGTCTCTGCTTAATTGGTGTAATTTCAATCCATGTATGGCCTGCTTAAGCACTACGCAGTCCCTAAACATCCTTCCAAAAACCTTTACATTTTTCATTCCCAGATTACTTCATCCTCCTCTCCTATACATAGTTCCCACTGTCATACTCTCCACAATTCTCTCCTATACATAGTGCCCACTGTCATATCCTCCATACTCCTCTCCTATACATAGTGCCCACTGTCATATCCTCCACACTACTCTCCTATACATAACACCCGCTGTCATACCTCCAACACTTCTCTCCTATACATAGTGCCCACTGTCCTACCCTCCACACTCCTCTCCTGTACATACTACTCACTGTCATACCCTCCATACATAGTGCCCACTGTCATACCCTCCCTCCACATTCCTCTCCTGTAATTACTGCTTACTGTCCTACTCTCCACACTTCTCTCCTGTACATAGGGCCCACTGTCATACCCTCCACACTCCTGTAGATATTGCTCACTGTCATACCCTCCACACTCTTCTTTTCTACATAGTGCCCAATGTCATACCCCCTACACTCCTCTGCTGTGCATACTGCCCACTGTCATATCCTACACACTCCTCTCCTGTACATAGTGCCTTCTGCAATACCCTCTGCACTCCTCTCATGTACATAGTGCCCACTGTTAGACCCTCCACATTCCTCTCCCTCACCTGCACATACTTCCCACTTTTATACCATCCATACTCCTCCCCTATGCCTCTTACCCACAAAAACTGTTCTTTAAAATTATACTGAATATCCTCAATGTTACCAGCTCTAGAATGGGCACTTTTGTTAGTTCAACTAAAGGAAATCTCACAGTCCTCATATTTGTTCTGCCCCATTATTAGTACTTATTTAATTTTGTAATGACTATTGTGATGTATAGAGGAACACGGGGGTGTCAGTTACTCTAAATATAGCACTTGTAAAAAAAGCGTCCCTGAAAATATTTTTGAAATGTTGACAACTATCTACTTAGGCACTGCCCAAGGGCCACAGGGTCAGTAGGGGGCCCCATGAGAGGCTCCTGGGATATTAAAGCGGTAGTAAACTTTTCTAACATTACTACTTTTTAGAGGTCCTGGGGTAGGTTATGCCACAATGTACAATTATGCCCAGCATATTAGCACATTAGGGTACACTTACCTGTCAGACTGAGCCCTCCAGTGCTGTGCTGTGATCAATCTGGCGGGGCCCAAGCACTTCCATCTTCACCCGGTCTTCCTTCTGGGTTCTGTGCCTTCGGACACTTGCCTTGGCCAGGCTGCTTTGATGTCATTCCCACACATGCTCATGTGCATCCTCTCTCTCTCATCCCCCCCTTTCTCTCTCATCCTCCCTCCCTTACCCCTCACACCTCTTTCATCCCCTTTCTCCCTCTCTCTCTCTAATTTAATTTGTTATAACAAAAATAGTTTGCATTTTTATTTATTTATTGTTTATAAAAGGCCCCACAAAAATCTTCAGCACCAGGCCCACAAAGTTCTTAATCTGGCCCTGAGCGGATTGCATTTAGTCTTTGGCTTCACAACTACAACTTGTTTTGTAACCTTTTCTTGATGCTGGTCTCAAACTTAAAAAAAGAAAAGTGTGTTTTGGGGGTAAGCAGCGTGGATTTCATGGATACAAAATTGATGAACATGGAATCCATCCAACTGATTCTAAAGTTGAAGCTATCCATTAAGCTCTAGTCCCAACAAACAAACAAGAGCTGCAAGCTTTCCTAGGCCGCGTACACACGGGCGGACTGTATGGCGTACTTAGTCCGTCGAAACACATTTCAGCGGACAGTCCGCTCGTACTAAGTATTTTGGATTTTTCGAAATTCTGTCCGTCGTACTTTGGTTTCAGCGGACAATCCGCTCGTCAGTAGGCTAGTTCGACGGACTAAGAATGGCGCATGCTCAGAAAGGATTTACACGGCGGAAGGGTGCTTTGCTGTGTATTGGACTTCCTATTTCTAGTCCCGTCGTACGTGCTGTACACGTCATCGCGCAAGCTTTCGACGGACTGTTTGTGCATCCGTGTGTGGTCAAGTCCGTTCAGTCGAAAGTATGACGGACTGTCCGTCGGATTGTATGACGGACTAAGTACGCCATACAGTCCGCTCGTGTGTACGCGGCACTAGGGTTACTTCATTTTTACCATTCTTTTCTGCCTGTTGCTGAACCCCTGCATCATTTACTAGATAAAGATGTTCCATGGAAGTGGACTGCAGCTGACAAGCTAGCTCGGAGACAACCAAACCACTGACCACAGTTCACCCTTTAACCAAATTCCAGCTAAACCAACATTAGCTGGAATACCACCGAACCGGCCCATACCACCATTGGGTCCCGTATTCATGCTTATCTGGGGTTTCTTCCTTTACCCGCAAAGACCAACACCCGCCACAACAAACAAGGGTAAAACCTTATCCTTGAGCGCACCTCCAAACCCTCAATGCTCGCTGGATACCATCTTGTAAACCTAAAGCCAACATGTCAATCCCGACTGCATTAAGGTGCACCCCATCTCCTCAAAGGTAATGCCATGTCTCCACTTCCAGCTCCGAATGTCTGATTGCCAGCCCCCCATTCTTGACCACAAACCTGCTGACATCCCTAGTTACCTTCTTCCTGGCCTTATTAACATGTTCCACTGATCTTGCCAATCTCCAAGTGGTCTGAGCAATAATGTCTGACCACACTATCAAGAGGTCAAAGTTAATATATCACGTAATATCCAACATGGACCTGAGGCCTAAATCATTCCCACCCACACGTAACACTAAGATGTCAGGCGGCCTGTCCAATCATGCAAAACAGTGCACTTCCGGAACAGTCCTGCCCCATAGCATATCTGGCACCCCCAACCTAATCTAATACAAGCCTCCTGACTGGAAATGCCTAGTTGTCTGCCTTCCGGCCTCATATCACCCCTTCTAGCACCCCAAAATCCAGACCAATCCTTGAGTTCGACCTGAAAGAGAAGAAAATTACCCACACAGTAACTCAACTCCCATATAAACAAACATACACACAATCCCATGCCAACATCCTCCCAACTTAATTTTTTTTTATATCCCCCTTACATCACCAACAGCTGAGGATGAACATATGACCTAAATCTCGGTGATTCCCACCTCCTGATGCGTTTGACCGTATCCTCATTCAACCCCCATCTAACCGCTTCTGTAGCTGCCCCTAAATGAATGCAAGGAAAATTTTAGCTCCCCCAAACCCAATGCAGCCAGACATTTCCGGAAAACAGAAATTAATTGAAATCTCAACAATGATTACCCATTCTCACGCACCAAAAAGGATCCCGCCACCGCCGGACGGATCCCTAGGAAACACTTAACCGCCGCCACTGGACATAATGGCGAACCTGGTATAGCAAGAACCAATACCCTCTTCCCCCTGCCTTACTGATCAGTTTTAGAATTGCAAACTCGCATAGCCAATCTATCCTCCTCACAGCTGACACCTTCTGCCCCATCCCTCCTTTTTCCTTCTTGGAAGGGCTCATGAACTCACCAATCCTAAAAGCCCAGAAAAAGGCCAGGGCGAACACCGTCCTGAACAGCACTACCTCATATCGTGATGAACACGTCTCCCGCAACTGTGCAAAGAGGCTGCCCAGTAGTTTTCGAACAACACCGGGCGCCTGGTGTCCTTGGTTGGCCGAGAACGCCGATACCCTTTCATTGCCTGTCTAACCCAGAAATGCTTTGTGAAGTCCTGATATCCCTGCAACAAACCAAAATGCAAGCCCCGCCAGTTTTTTCCCAATTCCACTCACCGACACCTCATCTTCCAAATTCCATGAGACAAAGTATAACACCAGCAACCTGAAGTCCCGGTCTCCTTCTGCACTTCCTACCTGTTCCAACAGCAAACCCCATTCGGTCCACACTCTGCTGTAAACAGCCCATGTCCCCCCACTCACTGACCATCTGATCAAGCCGTAGACCCTCCCAAGACAATCTTCAACAGCCCTGGGGGATAAGGGATCCCTTGCTTCTCCGCCGCTGGTGCCAATTCCCAGAATTTGTCTCACTGAAAGCGAGACAAAGCATCAGCAATGACGTTCTCCACTCCCGGTAAGTGCACAGCATAGACAAAAACATTCAACTGCATACACCGTAACACTAAGGCCGCGTACACACGCGGGGACTGTTCGCTGAAACTGTCCGCCGAAACCAAGTTTCAGCGGACAGTCCGCTCGTGTGTGGGCTTTCAGCGGACAGTTTCAGCGAACAGTCCGCTGAACAAGGTTTTTCAGAAATTCCGAAAAACTGTCCGCTGAAACCTTGTTTCAGCGAACAGTCCCCTCGTGTGTAGGCTTGTTCGTCAAACTAAGTTCCGCGCATGCTCAGAAAGGATTTACACGCCGAAAGTTATAATGCAGTGTATAGGACGTCGTATTTTTCGTCCCGTCGTACGTGCCGTTCACGTCATCGCGCACGGTTTCAGCAAACTGTTCGTCCGTCGTGTGTGGCCATGTCCGTCCATGCTAATTTTGAGCGGACTGTTTGCCGAAACTGTTTGACGGACAAAGTTGAGCGAACAGTCCCCGCGTGTGTACGCGGCCTAAGTGTCTTAGCAACCACACCACTGGTGGGGGTGTCGCCGACACTTTGTTGATGACCTGCACCCCCCCCCCAGATTGTCCCCATGAAAGCACACTTTTTGATTCCTGAAGTATTCCCCTCACAACTCTGTAGAGTCCTAAGCTAGACCTTGCACAATCCCACAATCCCCCGAATTTCCTCCTGCAGTGCTCTCAATTTGTCCTTGGGCAGTCGACACTCCATGGCAACCGAGTCCATGATGATGCCCAAGAAGCTAATTACCCTTCCATTTTTTCCAGAGCCAGGGGAATCCCAAATCGCTCTCCAGGAGCAACGCACAGAGGCCGGGCACACACACAGGAAATCTTTCAAGTAGTGTATTATGGAATTCACTCCCACGACATCTCGGATCACCCATTCCACCATTCCTGTCCCCTGTTCCCCTAGTCATGAAAGCCCTACGTCTATTCCTTTTCTTTCTTTACTCCGGGCTTTTCTTTTCTGTTTATATCCATGGTGACACCCTAAGCCACTATATCCATTGAGATTTACCTGGGTTCTATGTGATTTTTTTTTTAATGATTTCTCTGGATAACAATTCATTCCTGGATGCTTGATGTATGTGGATAAATCATATTAGGAGTATTTGACTCATAATAGAGTACTCCATCTTGTATTAGTGGTGGATGACATGGTGGAATTGGAACACTAATATGTTTATGACCGGAACCATTGTTACAATTGCACACAATATGTGTGGACTTTTTGAACTCAGATTTTAATTATTTTCAACAATTAATAGCCCTGCATATTTTGTTTTTGTTTTACATGGTAATTGATTGTGATTCTATTGATAAAATAAAACTTTCAAAAAGGGTCCCCAGGAGACAGTAAATACTTACGTACGTCTCCTGCTGCCCATGTCACCCAAAGCTACCATAGTGAAGCAAAGCCACCAGCTGAAGACTGCCTAAAATGTGGCACTTCAGAATCTGGCACTAATAGGGGTGTCCATTCCCTAGTCTCCTGCTGTGCTTAGTTGTTGTTTAACAAGTAATTGGCTAAATGATGAGACAGTTACTGTAACTTGCAGTTTACTGAACTGCAAAGTTAAAATCAATAACTCAAAACAGTGTCAGAATGGCAAAAGCATGCATACACTCCCAACAATGAAAAACTGTTTAGGATGGCAAAAAACATTTCATCTTCACAGAAATGTCTCTGTGACTCAATTAGATTGACATTTGGCTGTGTGGCATTGTCTCTTTAAGACTCTCTGATGATAGAAAGTCAAGCTGAGAATTGTTCCTTTAACAAAACAGCACAGAACATAGTTACTTACGATTATCGTCATACATAGCATCCCTCATAGTGAAGTCCAGGGTAGCTTTGGAAATAATTGAAGAGATCCCAGGCACAAGGAAAAAGGGCCATCTCATTGGAACTAGAGCATTCTGGAAGAAGTCAGAGATGGGCATAGTTGCTTAGTCTTTTGATGTTGAGTGCTATTAGGTTCTTGCCCATCTGCCCACATGCCATTTCTGACATTGGAGTACCTCTCACCTGGCTGCAGATCACTTACTAACTACCTCTGCTTCATCAGGTTGGCCTCACTGAATTTCTGAGAGAGGGAAGCTGGGGAACTTATACTCCCTGGAATCCAGGGAGTTGTGGCAAATGGAGTTAAAGGAACCGCCACCTGCATCTGAGCATGGTGAGTAAATAGGCACTCTGCTACAGTTCAATCTGCCACCAAAGTTTTACCATGTCCTGTAGTGACGTATGGGTGGCAGGAAGGACCATAGAGTGCATCAAGGGAACAGGAAATAGACACTAAAATAAATTCTAAAGGGTCTTTGGGCAGCGGTTTCAATTTATTAAAGCAGGAGAGGAAAGTATTTGCTTCCTTTTTGCCAGTTGTATTTTAGGTTCATAAATACTTTAACGTGTATCTGAAGCCAAAACTTTTTTTCATTTTTGGATAGAGCAGGGAAGAGTAAAACTACAAATTAGTTTTTCTTTTCTGTGTCTCATTTTTTGTTATCTACTGTACGTCTCTTTAGGGAAGTTTCCCTTCACTTCCTGTACTGTAGACTCAATAAGGAGTGATAGGATATCTTTCCAATGTGGGTGAGATCCCCTTTAAGACAGTTGCCACTAGAACAGGTCTATTGGAGGATTCCCCTATATTTTGGTTTCAACTCAAAATTTAGAATTTACCCTCACTTTCAATCATGGTGACATTGGTCATCTATTATAGACAATTAAAGAGAGCGACTATCCCTCATTTAAAAGCACTAAGAGCTTGTTCACACTTGACTAAATTTCTAATGCTTAACAAATGCTTCTATAGCATTAGTATAGATGTTAGATGCGCTTTGATGAGCTTATTATGGGCATTAAACTAGCGTATAACAAGTTAAAAACAATCCCCAAATGCCCTATGCACAGTTTTCAGTGTTTAATGAGTGTTAAAGAGGTTGTAAACCTTCCTGTGTTATTTGTACCTATAGGTATGCCTAGAATAAGGCTTACCTATAGGTACTGTAAATATCTCATAAACATCTCCTAAATATCTCCTAAAGTATAGGAGATATTTACTGTATACTGCACCAATGTTGTCATCGGCACAATGCGCTCTGAAGGAATGGCCGCCCATGCTGTTTCTTCAGAAGTCAGTGACCAGCAGCTCCCGCACGCATGCACGGGAATGACATCACGTGGCTCCAGCCAGCCACACAGGTGGAGTCCCCAGCCCCAGAAGGAAGATGGGTGTAGCCTCCAGAGGAGAAGACGTGGGCTTTGTTTTCAGGTAAGTATCACATAATGTGCTATACAGCACTTTATCTCTTTACTTTTCAGGGAAGGAAAAAAAAATATTGCAGAGTATGCTTCCTCTTTAAGGCACGTTAAAACTGCTCCACAAACGCCTATTCCGTTACAGGAAATAAACCAATCTTAACGCTCCTTAACCATGCCGCGAACACCTGTCAGAGCGTTTGTGAAGTGTAACTATAGACTTGAATGGGAGGCATTGAAAGGCTTCAAATGCCTCCTGACTCGACATGAGGCTTAAATTTTGAAGCAAAGCGACGCAATGCAGCGCTAACACTTTATATTTTGATAGTATGAACAGCACTCTGTGCTGTCTATTGTATCACTTGAAGAGCACACGCTATGTGTTTTTCAAAGTTAAAACTTTACCCAAGCTAAAGGTTTGGGTCTATTTTTCCAAATTTGACTTCTGTGTCAGACTGGGCTGTGAGATATTCAGCCTGGCCACAGGGGGCACTGTCTCTTGTGGCAGGCGTGGAACTATGGTCTGGTCAGGCGCTTAAGTTACTCTTTTTTGGAGCCAGGTCAGTGGGAGTGGCCCTCTCGCTGTGCCCTCTGGTAGAGGGTATTTAAGATACGGCCGTCACATGGGTTCGGTTATAGCCTGGGGACGGGTGGGTTATAGCCTGGGGATGCGGATCCACCCGACTTTAATGCCTTGGGGCTGGCTAGCCCGAGGCAGGGAAACTAAAGGAGGATTCTGAGGTGGTTGGGTATCGTCTCCGGTTCGGAAGAGACCCATTGTACTTCAAGAATTCCAGGGGAGGACTCTTTAGGAGAACACTACGTGTGAGTTTGGTTTTCTTAACAAGAGCCTGGAAGGGCTGAAGTAACCAAGAGAATCCGGTCTTGTGGATATCACCAAGCGGGCTGAAAGATCCAGGTATCCTACAAGTGTTCTATAGCTTAGTTTCCTACGTGTTCTGCAACAACGTCTGTGCCAAAGACTTTGTTCCTGAATAAGCACCTTGTTGGCTGCTAGGCCTTGTGAGAGAGGGACTGTCCAACCTGAGTGTTCATCCAGCTGCGAATGGCTATTCTCTGGATGCAGTCAAAGTAAGCAAGTTCTTTAACATTTATAGACTTTGACATTGAGAGTACCTGAACCTCCTTCCCAACCCTCTGATCCCAAGTTGAAAGACTGTTCAGTGGTTCGAGTTTTTGCAAATAAAATCCATTCAAGTGGATCTATTGTCAGTCTCAAGTTACTGAGCCATCTACCACGGGACATCCCCTAGACCAGTGGCGGCTGGTGAAGTTTTTGGATGGGGGGGCGCCAGACCCCGCCCATCATGACCCCGCCCACCATTTTGGCCCCTCCCACTTCTCATAAAACACGCCCCTTATGTAATCGGAAAAAAAAAATTGACGTGGGTTCCCCCTCCGAGAGCATACCAGGCCCTTAGGTCTGGTATGGATTCCAAGGGGAACCCCCTACGCCGAAAAAACGGCGTGAGGGTCCCTCCCAGATCCACACCAGACCCTTATCCGAGCACGCTACCCGGCCGGCCAGGAAAGGGGGTGGGGACGAGCGGGCGGCCCCCCCCCTCCTGAGCCGTACCAGGCCGCGTGCCCTCAACATGGGGGGGTGCCTTGGGGGAGGGGGGGCGTGCGGCCCCCCCACCCCAAAGCACCTTGTCCCCATGTTGATGAGGACAAGGGCCTCTTCCCGACAACCCTGGCCGTTGGTTGTCGGGGTCTGCGGGCGGGGGGCTTATCGGAATCCGGGAGCCCCCTTTAATAAGGGGGCCCCGGATACCGGCCCCCCACCCTATGTGAATGAGTATGGGGTACAATGTACCCCTACCCATTCACCTGTGAAAAAAAGTACAAAAAAAAACACAACACAGGGTTAAAATATTTTATTGCACAGCTCCGGGGGTCTTTCGTCTTCGGGGTCTTCTCGCCGGACTCCTCCGCTATCTTCTTGTAGCTCTTTTGCTAGCGGAGGAGTCCGGCTTTCTTCCTCGCCGCCGGCCTCTTCTCCCGACTTCGGGGGTCTTGTCCCCCTCTTCGGTTCTTCTGCCGGGCCACCGCGCCTTCTTATAGCTCTTTTAGAGGCGGTGGCCCGGTCTTCTGCTGCTGCCGCTGCCGCCGCCGCCGCTTCCGCCCGTTCTTCTTCTTCTTCTTCTTCTCCTTCTTCTCCAGGAGATGTTGCCTCGACGATCTCCCTGGCCGGAATGCCAGGGACGCGCTGCGCTGCTACTTATATAGGGACAATGGGGCGGTGTCACATGGGTTGATGTCACATGGGTTGGTCACATGGGTTGATTTCACAGTCGCCATGTGACATCAACCCATGTGACCAACCCATGTGACATCAACCCATGTGACACCGCCCCATTGTTCTTCTATAAAAGTGGCAGCGCAGCGCGTCCCTGGCATTCCGGCCAGGGAGATCGTCGAGGCAACATCTCCTGGAGAAGAAGGAGAAGAAGAAGAAGAACGGGCGGCGGGGGCGGTGGCGGCGGCAGCAGAAGACCGGGCCACCGCCTCTAAAAGAGCTATAAGAAGGCGCGGTGGCCCGGCAGAACAACCGAAGAGGGGGACAAGACCCCCGAAGTCGGGAGAAGAGGCCGGCGGCGAGGAAGAAAGCCGGACTCCTCCGCTAGCAAAAGAGCTACAAGAAGATAGCGGAGGAGTCCGGCGAGAAGACCCCCGAAGACGGAAGACCCCCGGAGCTGTGCAATAAAATATTTTAACCCTGTGTTGTGTTTTTTTTTTTACTTTTTTCACAGGTGAATGGGTAGGGGTACATTGTACCCCATACTCATTCACATAGGGTGGGGGGCCGGTATCCGGGGCCCCCTTATTAAAGGGGGCTCCCGGATTCCGATAAGCCCCCCGCCCGCAGACCCCGACAACCAACGGCCAGGGTTGTCGGGAAGAGGCCCTTGTCCTCATCAACATGGGGACAAGGTGCTTTGGGGTGGGGGGGCCGCACGCCCCCCCCTCCCCCAAGGCACCCCCCCATGTTGAGGGCACGCGGCCTGGTATGGCTCAGGAGGGGGGGCCGCCCGCTCGTCCCCACCCCCTTTCCTGGCCGGCCGGGTAGCGTGCTCGGATAAGGGTCTGGTGTGGATCTGGGGGGGACCCCCACGCCGTTTTTTCGGCGTAGGGGGTTCCCCTTGGAATCCATACCAGACCTAAGGGCCTGGTATGCTCTCGGAGGGGGAACCCACGTCAAATTTTTTTTCTGAAATTTGGCGTGGAGTTCCCCCTTCAGAGCTCATTCTCTGATTGGCCACGGCAAAAGTCGCCTGGCCTGGGGAAACCTTTCTGGCTGTGAAAGCTTTTTGCATTCATTCAGCTAAATGCACGAACATTCTCCACAAAGTAGAGGCTAGAAAGCCTTTATGCGGTGACTCACCTCTCACTGTCTGGCAGCTCCGCTCGGGCTAAGGAACGGAGCTGCCTACGTCACTTCCGGGTTTCGTGAAGCAGCTGAAAGCCGGAAGTGACTGCCTGTCTAAGAATGACAATGCTCCCGCCCGTAGAATCACAGTGATTTTACGGGCGGAAGCTAGTCGGCGTTCTGCAGTGCGCCGCAAGGCGGGTTTTTAACCCGCAAATGAAGCGCCATGGATGCAATCTTGTGATTGCATGGACGTGGCGCTTCTCATAGTGCACTGTGACCGGCGCCACAGTACACTATGTTAAATTGTTAAATGACATTTATTTTATTTTTTTTTTTAAATGTGTTAAAGGGCCCGTTTTTTTTTTTTTTAGTTTTTTTTTTTACTTTTTTTTTTTTTTAACTTTTTATTTTTTTTTACACCTAGGGAGAGGGGGGGGCGGCGCCCGGGCGCCCCCTATGGGCGGGCCGCCACTGCCCTAGACGTGTCACAAGGAGAACGGAAGGTAACGGTAAGCCCAAAAATAACCAGCGGCTCATTCGGGGGTTAGTGCTACACAAGGTATGTTTACATTCCTTGTAATATGAATAAAAGTGACACATTATTTTTTTTTTTAAATAAAAGGTAAAATAATTTTTTTTTTTAAACGCATCCCATCCCCCTGAGCTCGCATGCAGAAGCAAACGCATATGAAAACAGTGTCCAAACCACACATGTGAGGTATTGCCGAAATCAGTAGAGCGACAGCCCTAGACCTCCTCTGTAGCTGAAAACATGCAACCTGTAGAATGTTTTAAACGTTGCATATGGAGATTTTTAAGGGTAAAAGTTTGTCGCCATTCCACGAGCGGGCACAACTTTTGAAGCACATCATGTTAGGTATCAATTTACTCAGCGTAACATTATCTTTCACAATATTTTAAAAAAAATTGGACTAACTTTAATGTTGTCTTATTTTTTTATTCAAAAATGTGTTGCTTTTTTTCCTCAAAAAAGTGCACTTGTAAAACCCCTGCGCAAATACGTTGTGACAAAAAGTATTGCAACGACCGCCATTTTATTCTCTAGGGTGTTAAAAAAATATATATATATGATGTTTAGGGGTTCTAAGAAATTTTCTAGACAAAAAATTATTTTAACTTGTAAACAACAAGTTTGAAAAATAGGCCCGGGCTTAAAGTGGTTAAAGCCCCTCAAAAGCCTGCCAGTGTGAACTTTGCCTAAGTGTCAATTCTGTTTGCTGCTTTGGTCTTGCTCTATCAGCATGAGTCACTTATGACAATTTACCCTGACACAAAGAATAATGGTGACAGTGGATTGACAACTTCAGCTTTGTTAACCACTACAGATCCGTGCTGTAGCCATCATTCAGACCTGCTTTGTCGGGACTATGTCTATTGACATTGTCCCGTGAGGCCTGCACTCTGTGATCAGCGAGTCTATGAAACTCGCTGGAACACAGATCGGAGTAAGGTGTCAATCCTGACCCCTTACTAGGTGATCAGCTGTCAGCCAATGACAGCTGATCATGTGATGTAAACAGAGCCGGTAATTGGCTATTTTTTCTCCTCACGTTGACAGAGTGAGGAGAAAAAAAAAGCAGATCAACGGCGGCCATGATTGGGACATCAGTCTCAATCACGTCAAGCTGCTGCAGATCCTTAATGCCCACTTGTGCCCCCTGCCAGTGCCACCTAGCAGTAGGCAACAGTGCCGCCTACCAGTGCCCACCAGCGCCACCCATCAGTGCCCACAGTGCCACCTATCAGTGCCTCAAAAAAGGTGGCACTGCTGTGCAACACTGATCAGTGCCCATCAGTGTCACCTACCAGTGCCCATCAGTGCTGCCCATCAGTGCCACCTATCAGTGCCCATCAGTGCCACCCATCAGTGCCACCTATCATTGCCCAAACAGCACTCCCAAAACGCCCTGCCCATTGAAATAAAATCGATTCGGAATGCGCTGCAACATGGGCGCTTTTAGCCCCTTCTTTGGCCAGTATCGGGGACTAAAATCATCCCGCTAATGGCCCAAAAGTGCCGCTAACGCTTGGCGGCCACAGTGTGAAAGTAGCCTAAAGGTATACTGTATGTTGCAGTCAACTCTATTGCTCCGCATGTGGTTTCTGATTCTCTTGCATCTTACATAATTCACTGACATTATATAACAGTGGCCTGAGACCATGCCCAGATTGTTAAACTTTCTGGTAAAGTCTTTGCAATTAAATCTGTTGGCATACAGTTGAACTATTATAAATCTGGAATTATTGTGTCTAAGAAGGCTGCAGGTCATGATATGATTATTTCAATTACAACACTTGGCAACTTAATGATATGATTACTTCAATTCACAGCACTTGGCCAACTAACACTTGAAGGGAATTTCCAAATGGCCGTAGTCCATTGTTTGCAGCTATGTTGTCTCTGGAGACAGGTGAAATTCCGTGAATGTTTTCTCCAATGAGAAATGTGAATGTGAATATCCAATATCTGTAATGTTTTTGGACTATCTATTTCTACCTAATGACAGTTAAAGGGACGTTTCACTTTTCATGAAAAATAGCAGATTAAAAATAATATAGCATATACAATTGCTTCACAAACCATATTGTAATAAAATGTTATTAAATTCTGTAATTAATGTTATTAAAAATTACCTTTTAATCTGCCATGCTGTCATTTTTTGTAAATATCAAAATGCAACGACGTTTATTAAAATCCTTGCAATGTACATTGATTACCCCAAGGAGATTTTTTTTTTTTCTCAAAAAAGTGGAGTTACACTGATAATCTTTTTACAGGTGTATTAGAAGAGGAGTTTTTATAGGCTGATAAACAAAAAACTCTTCACTAAAGTTCAGGAGAGAAGCTTTTGGGCAGAAAAATCGATTGACGTGTCTAAACGAGTCCAAACGCACCTAAAAGCACATTTAGTAATTAAGCATTCATTAATTCCAAAGGCCAGAATTAATATTTTGGCCAAGGGAAACCATTAATGCTCAAACGCTTGACACGCTTAAACGCACCTAAGCGGTTTAGGTCGATTTTTTTAAGCAGATTTTCTCCTACCAGGAGAAAATTAGTTCAGGGGAAAGTGAGCAAACAGTGTGCAGTGTATAAGGCCTAAAGCAGGCATGTCCAAAGTCCGGCCCGCGGGCCAATCGCGGCCCACGGTCTGCTTTTGAACGGCCCGCCTGGTTGTTTAAACACATATATCTTTTGTGGCCCCCGGCGATCTCCCAGCGCCGGGGCCACAAAAGATATATAGTCCGGCTGCCTCGGAGGGAGGAGACGGGACAAGTGCTGTGCACACAGGAGGAGAATTTCCTGTTTACACGGCAGCTGTAATAGGAAGTCCCGTCTCTGCCATTGGATGACTGTACTGTCCATCAAAGGAGGCGGGACTTTCTCTTAACCACTTCCCGACCAGCACACGACGATGTACGTCGACAGAATGGCACGGGCAGGCATATTGGCGTACAGGTACGTCCAATATTCGATGCCGCCCTGCCATCGGGAGCGCGCCGCCGGCGGCGCGCTCCCACGCTGGTCGGGACCCCCGTGAGTCCGGTTGCGGGACCCGCGGACTCGATTGCCGCGGGCATCCCCGCGATCGTCTCACGGAGCGGCCGAATGGAGGAAATGCTGTGTAAACAACATTTTTCCATTCTGCCTAGCAACTAGTGACGCTGATCTCTGCTCCATGTGATTGGAGCAGAGATCGGTGTACACTAAATGAAAGCCCGACCCCCCCACAGTTAGTAACACACCCCTAGGAACACTTAACCCCTACACTGCCACCCACTGGTTAACCCTTTCACTGCCAGTGTCATTTACACAGGAATCACTGCATTTATATAGCAGTGATTTCTGTATAAATGACAATGGTCCCAAAAATGTGTCAAAAATGTCCGATGGGTCCCCGACAATGTCGCAGTCACAATAAAAATCGCAGATCGCCGCCATTACTAGTAAAAAAAAAAATAATAAAAAATTATTAATAAAAATGCTATAAAACTATCCCTATTTTGTAAACGCTATAACTTTTGCGCAAACCAATCAATAATCGCTTATTGCGATTTTTTTTACCAAAAATATGTAGAAGAATACGTATCGGCCTAAACTGAGGGAAAAAATGTTTTTTTATATATTTTTGGGGGATATTTATTATAACAAAAAGTAAAAAATAATGCGTTTTTTTCAAAATTGTCGCTCTATTTTTGTTTATAGCGCAAAAAATAAAAACCACAGAGGTGATCAAATACCCCCAAAAGAAAGCTCTATTTGTGGGAAAAAAAGGACGTCAATTTTGTTTGGGAGCCACGTCGCACGACCGCGCAATTGTCAGTTAAATCGACGCAGTGCCGAATCACAAAAAGTGGTCTGGTCTTTGACCAGCAAATTGGTCCGGTCTGAAAGTGGTTAAAGAGGCCGTTGTGTAAACAGGAGATTCTCCTGTAAGATGTCTTTGGCGCTCGTCCTGCCCTCCATGGCTCCACTGATGGTAATGGTAGCTGCATTCCTGGCAATGGTGAGTGAATTCCTAGCAATGGTGGCTGCATTCCTGGCAATGGTGGGTGAAATTCCTGGCAATGGTGGCTGCATTCCTGGCAATGGTGGCAGCATTCCCGGCAATGGTGAATGAATTTCTGGCATTGGTGGGTGCATTCCTGGCAATGGTGCCTGCATTCCTGGCAATGGTGCCTGCATTCCTGGCAATGGTGGCTGCATTCCCAGCAATGGTGAGTGAATTCCTAGCAATGGCGGGTGAATCCCTGGCAATGGTGGCTGCATTCCCGGCAATGGTGGGTGAAATACCTGACAATGGTGGCTGCATTCCTGGCAATGGTGGCTGCATTCCCGGCAATGGTGGCAGCATTCCCGGCAATGGTGGCAGCATTCCCGGCAATGGTGGCAGCATTCCTGGCAATGGTGGGTGAAATTCCTGGCAATGGTGGGTGAAATACCTGGCAATGGTGGCTGCATTCCTGGCAATGGTGGCTGCATTCCTTGCAATGGTGGCAGCATTCCCGGCAATGGTGAGTGCATTCCTGGCAATGGTGGCTGCATTCCCAGCAATGGTGAGTGAATTCTTGGCAATGGCGGGTGAATCCCTGGCAATGGTGGCTGCATTCCCGGCAATGGTGGCTGCATTCCTGGCAATGGTGGCTGCATTCCTGGCAATGGTGGCTGCATTCCAAGCAATGGTGGCTGCATTCCCGGCAATGGTGGGTGAATTCCTGGCAATGGTGGCTGCATTCCTGGCAATGGTGGCTGCATTCCCGGCAATGGTGGCTGCATTCCCGGCAATGGTGAGTGAATTCCCTGGCAATGGTGAGTGAATTCCCTGGCAATGGTGGTTGCATTCCCTGGCAATGGTGGTTGCATTCCCGGCAATGGTGGCAGCATTCCCTGGCAATGGTGGGTAAATTCCCTTTCAATGGTGGGTGAATTCCCTGGCAATGGTGGGTGAATTCCCTGGCAATAGTGGGTGCATCCGTGGCAATGGTGGGCGCTGCATTCCTAGCAATGGTGGCTGCATTCCTGGCAATGGTGGGTGAAATTCCTGGCAATGGTGGGTGAAATTCCTGGCAATGGTGGCTGCATTCCTGGCAATGGTGGCTGCATTCCCGGCAATGGTGGCAGCATTCCCGGCAATGGTGAGTGAATTCCTGGCATTGGCGGATGAATCCCTGGCAATGGTGGGTGCATTCCTGGCAATGGTGGGTGAAATTCCTGGCAATGGTGGGTGAAATTCCTGGCAATGGTGGCTGCATTCCTGGCAATGGTGGCTGCATTCCCGGCAATGGTGGCAGCATTCCCGGCAATGGTGAGTGAATTCCTGGCATTGGCGGATGAATCCCTGGCAATGATGGGTGCATTCCTGGCAATGGTGGGTGAAATTCCTGGCAATGGTGGGTGAAATTCCTGGCAATGGTGGCTGCATTCCTGGCAATGGTGGCTGCATTCCCGGCAATGGTGGCAGCATTCCCAGCAATGGTGAGTGAATTCCTGGCATTGGCGGGTGAATCCCTGGCAATGGTGGGTGCATTCCTGCCAATGGTGGGTGAAATTCCTGGCAATGGTGGGTGAAATTCCTGGCAATGGTGGCTGCATTCTCGGCAATGGTGAGTGAATCCCTGGTAATGGTGGCTGCATTCCCGGCAATGGTGAGTGAATTCCCGGCAATGGTGGGTGAATTCCCTGACAATGGTGGGTGAATTCCCTGGCAATGGTGGGTGCATCCCTGGCAATGGTGGGCGCTGCATTCCTAGCAATGGTGGCTGCATTCCTGGCAATGGTGGGTGAAATTCCTGGCAATGGTGGGTGAATTCCCTGGCAATGGTGGGTGAATTCCCTGGCAATAGTGGGTGCATCCCTGGCAATGGTGGGCGCTGCATTCCTAGCAATGGTGGCTGCATTCCTGGCAATGGTGGGTGAAATTCCTGGCAATGGTGGGTGAAATTCCTGGCAATGGTGGCTGCATTCCTGGCAATGGTGGCTGCATTCCCGGCAATGGTGGCAGCATTCCCGGCAATGGTGAGTGAATTCCTGGCATTGGCGGGTGAATCCCTGGCAATGGTGGGTGCATTCCTGGCAATGGTGGGTGAAATTCCTGGCAATGGTGGGTGAAATTCCTGGCAATGGTGGCTGCATTCCTGGCAATGGTGGCTGCATTCCCGGCAATGGTGGCAGCATTCCCGGCAATGGTGAGTGAATTCCTGGCATTGGCGGATGAATCCCTGGCAATGATGGGTGCATTCCTGGCAATGGTGGGTGAAATTCCTGGCAATGGTGGGTGAAATTCCTGGCAATGGTGGCTGCATTCCTGGCAATGGTGGCTGCATTCCCGGCAATGGTGGCAGCATTCCCAGCAATGGTGAGTGAATTCCTGGCATTGGCGGGTGAATCCCTGGCAATGGTGGGTGCATTCCTGCCAATGGTGGGTGAAATTCCTGGCAATGGTGGGTGAAATTCCTGGCAATGGTGGCTGCATTCTCGGCAATGATGAGTGAATCCCTGGTAATGGTGGCTGCATTCCCGGCAATGGTGAGTGAATTCCCGGCAATGGTGGGTGAATTCCCTGACAATGGTGGGTGAATTCCCTGGCAATGGTGGGTGAATTCCCTGGCAATGGTGGGTGCATCCCTGGCAATGGTGGGCGCTGCATTCCTAGCAATGGTGAGCGCTGCATTCCTAGCAATTGTGGGTCTGCAGATAGACACTGACCCTTGTTTTGCTTCACAGTTCTTTATTTAAAATTTTAAGTTTTTTTTTCCTGAAGCTTCCCTCTTAAAGTGAAGGTGCGTGTTATACGTCAATAAATATGGTGTATCCAAATAATACACTCGAGTTCATCTATTCAGCACACACAGCCACAAAGGCAAGAGAATTCTTGTTGGGCCGTGTATTAGAGCTCGGATGGACACGCTTAGACCGAATTTTAATGGTTCAAAGAATGTCAGGCAAAATGGTCGGCCCTCGCGCATGTTCAGTTCATCAAATCTGGCCCTCTTTGAAAAAAGTTTGGACATCCCTGGCCTAAATAGTATGTAAGGGCATAAATAAGAAAAAAATATATCACGTATTATGCCTTTAAAAAAAAAAACTATAAATACTTAAAAATATAAGTGTTTTTTCCACCTAAATGAGCTGCCCATTTAGGTGGAAAAAACACTTATATTTTTAATACTGGTTACACTTTTTTTTTTATTATCATTATTATAGTAACCATTAGGGCCTGCCTAGTAGCTCAGGACTTGAAATGATGAGCCCTGCCCTAGCCAATCCCTGTAAGGGGGCATCCAGAAGGTAGCTGGGAAGGTGATAAATAGACAGGAGGCTTACACAGACTGTTCTTTCCTTTTTAGCGAGGGTTCTGATCAGTTGCGGCTGTTACTTTTTGGAGGGATACAAACAAACTGAAAAACTCTGAAAAAAAACCCCATCAATTGCAGCCTCACTGTACCATCAATAACAGCCACTGTGCCATCAAACCAGGCATGTACTGGCCATTGGGACTACAGGGAGTTTCCCGGTGGGCCGATGGCTCAGTGGGCCGGTTTCAGTGACAAAGTAATGGCTGCGCAGCTCGCCCTCAACTTCACGCAGTGATGTGAGAAAGATGAGAAAAATACAGAGGAGAATAAGTGAAATAATAAAAGAGGTTAGTGAGGACTCCTTATGTTATGCTACTTATGTTTTTTTGCACAATTGCGTATAGTTTTATAAACAGTTTTTGTGCTTCTTTGCAAAATTAATGTGGGCTGGTCTGGATGAAGTCCAGGGCCAAATTTTTGTCCCAGTCCAGCTCTGCATCAAACGCAGCCACTGTGCCCATCGATTGCAATCACTGTACCATAAAATGCAGCCACTGTGCCCATCAATTACCGACACTGTGCCATCAAATGCTGTACCATCAAACTACTGTGCCCATCAAACGCAGCCACTGTGCCTGTCAAACGCAGCCACTATGCCATATCAAATGTTCCCACTGTGCCATCAAATGCTGCCAATGTGCCATCAAATACTGCCACTGTACCCCATTAGCATGACGCTCGCAGGTCACCTTCTTTGATGCCTATTAGAGCCTGTGGCTTTAATCAGGTGCTTCAAAAACACCCCCAACCACTGTAATTCAGGCACCCGGTGGCAGTGGATAGATTCATGTAATGCATGAATCTATCTATTGGTGCTAAAGGGTGGCTGGAGAGAGGGCGGCATCTGTGCGTCCTTATGGAGGCACCGCCACTGGTTCCGATACTCCTGGGGCTGCTGCCCCTAGGAGAAGTACCACTGAGGCAAGAGACTACAGTTTGGGCCTCAACAGTGACTGGGCTGAGGGCCTTAGGAGAATTGCTGAAGAGGCATTCTTGCTAAAGGACACTACTTCAAAATCCTGGTCTGAAGAACGAATTTGTTATCTTTCTTACAAAAGATCTACCTGTGGATGCTGGGTGGCAAACAGCTCCTAGGACACTGTGAGTAAAGATCTTGCTAGGGACTATGTTTGGATGTTGAGATCTTAAAAAACTCTACCAATGCGTTGGCTTGTAAACTCTTTAGAAAACCAACATCGGGGAATACCATCTTACATTCGAACAGTTTTCATCCAAAACCTCTGTTGAATTAGATCCCCTTTAGTCGATTTCTAAATCTAAAAAATCTGCACTGGATAAATGGTTGGGAGAAGTAATTTGTAACTTAACTAATTACTTTTTTAAAGTAAGATGGCCAACACTGCATGTGTGTATACCTATGTCTTAATGTTTCGATGCATGAATTTTACACATTATATTTCTAATTTGTACTTATTTGTCTTTATGCTAGACACTACAGCATATATCCTCATATCCCTGAAGAAGGAACTGTAATGATTTTTCCAAAACATGTTGGGTATCCTGTTCTGATATGTCAGTTGATGCTCTTGGTATTAGAGAGCCTCTCTGACCTGTTTTACTAGAGATTTAGCTGTACTGTATTGTTTTATTTATTGTCTTAGTATGTATTTGTATTTTATATATTTTTTTAATACAATTTTGTTATTTTTTCTATACTTTTTCTACTCATTGATATTTATTAAAACTCTTACCCGTACTATCCCTGGGGCCTCTTTTTCTTTGCTTTTTTGCTAGGGATTATAGGTTCTGCAAGTTCTGCTGCAATAAATTCTGAATCAACATTTATCCTTCACCTTGTCTTGCCTCACACGGTATACATGCAAGCTACGTGGATTTCAGCACAGATATCGCTCTTTGAGTTTGTAGCTCTCCTTTAACTGTGTCTGTCTGCCCCATATTTGCACTGTGAGGTTGACCAGGCAAAAAGATTGCTCCACAGCTTAGAAAATGAGCAGTTCTGCTGACTTTCATCATCCAATCATGTGCAAGCAAAAATGCAGTTTTTTTTAATTACTTTCAAGTGATTGGGTGCTCTTTACAAAGTTGAGCTTTACCTCATTTACTAAACTGTGGCGTAAGTGCACTTTGCAAAGTGTACAGTCTGTTTGCCTTTAGTAATTCAACCCCCATGTGCCCATTAAACGATGCTAAATGCACATTGTTTACAAAGTATTTGCCATTTTGCACAATAAAGTAGGGGCTGGCCAGAGGGGGATCATTTTGACACAGTTGGGTAACTGGAACACGTATTACAATATACAAAATTTTTCTGCAAATGTTTACTTAAAATATGTAAGGGTGTTTAGCAGTGCACGCATGCTGTAATTAAGTGTCAGAAAAGTGGCAGCGTTTCTGATCTCTACATCTTTTGAGTGACTATCATTCATTAAATTAAAGTATGGCCAAAGCTTTTTTGGCTATACTTCTCCTATGGCTTCTTCTGCACTCCTGTGACCTGTTTTCTGCTAAAAAGAGAGAATACAAAGAAGGGGAAGGTGCACTGACCTAGTGCATTACCATAAAACAGCTTTATTTAAAATTGAATCAAATAGCAAAATGGCTACTCACAAACGAGTATTGATCACAGGCAAAATCCATACAAATAAATCCATCGCACCAAACGTTTGGCGACTCCAGACCAGATGTCCGAGGAATTTGATGAGTACCTCTACGGAAATGGCTAACGCGTTTCGGGAGTGACCCCATTTCTTCAGAGCCAAAGAGGGCTATGGTCTCTCGCTGGAGGCTGCCAGTAAATATATATAAAAATGCCTCTAAGCCCATGAGGTAGAAAAGGTCAGAAAACTCCACCCCAGGTCAGACAGGTCAGAAAGCTCCACCCCCCCAAAAAAAAAAAAAAAAAGGGAGGGAGAGAGGCGACTGCAAGTGTCGCATCTTATGCGGAAACGCACGCGTGTGCTCATGCACACGTGTGTGGATATACATATGTACTCCTGTTCAATAGAATAATACTAACCGCCACATACGATAGAGATTTTTTGTGTTAATATCTGCCACATAGAAATTACTGATGATCTTAGTGGTACACTCGAGGGGGAAGGTGCTACACCGAATTTCATTTTATTTTATTTTATTGAAATACATTTAGTGCTGTACACAACCTGTATGTGTGCAAAGGTGATGTCCTCGTGGAACGCTATCTGCTGGCTGGAGCGCACCTGGTTTCTTGTAGCAGGAGGCTATCACCTTTGCACACATACAGGTTGTGTACAGCACTAAATGTATTTCAATAAAATAAAATAAAATGAAATTCGGTGTAGCACCTTCCCCCTCGAGTGTACCACTAAGATCATCAGTAATTTCTATGTGGCAGATATTAACACAAAAAATCTCTATCGTATGTGGCGGTTAGTATTATTCTATTGAACAGGAGTACATATGTATATCCACACACGTGTGCATGAGCACACGCGTGCGTTTCCGCATAAGATGCGACACTTGCAGTCGCCTCTCTCCCTCCCTTTTTTTTTTTTTGGGGGGGGGGGGTGGAGCTTTCTGACCTGTCTGACCTGGGTGGAGTTTTCTGACCTTTTCTACCTCATGGGCTTAGAGGCCTTTTTATATATATTTACTGGCAGCCTCCAGCGAGAGACCATAGCCCTCTTTGCCTCTGAAGAAAGGGGGTCACTCCCGAAACGCGTTAGCCATTTCCGTAGAGGTACTCATCAAATTCCTCGGACATCTGGTCTGGAGTCGCCAAACGTTTGGTGCGATGGATTTATTTGTATTGATTTTGCCTGTGATCAATACTCGTTTGTGAGTAGCCATTTTGCTATTTGATTCAATTTTAAATAAAGCTGTTTTATGGTAATGCACTAGGTCAGTGCGCCTTCCCCTTCTTTGTATTCTCTCTTTTTAGTATTTGAACACCCAATGTTCTAAAGGAGGGCTGCAAGACGTAGTGACTACACCATTTCAAACTGTTTATATCACATTTAAAGACCAAGAAACCAGAGCGCAGGAGAATTTGCTGTTTTTGTACTGTTTTCTGCTAAAGCCTGCTGTCAGCTGATGGTAATCAGCCAACCCAGCTCCGTGAAAGAGCCCAACCATATGGTCGGGATCCACCCAGATCCCTGGATTGGCACCTAGCTCAGTGATCTGCTGAGAGCCTGAGCAAGCCTCTCCCACCTCCTCCACAGCCCGGTGCTCCAGCGAGCGCTGGAGAGGAGAGCAGAGAGCTGCTGACTGACAGTCCCGGCTCTCTGCCCAGAGCAGAGTGGGAGAACTGAGCAATCAGCAGTGTTTAATCACTCAGTTCTCAATGCCAAGCCGACAGGGGACAGATGCAGCATTAGATTGATGCTGCATCTACCTAGGTAAGTTTAAATGTTTGTTTCGGTTTTTTTTTAAATTCCAAACTTCTCTTTTAAGAAAGCACTGAAGCCATACCTCCAAACTTTTTGAGATGAGAATGAGGGACACCTATCAGCAAAAGTATGCAGGCATAGGACACACCCCTTGCCATGCCCCTTAAAGGAGAATTGTACAAAAAAACAAGATTGGTTAAACCCACAAGTGCTATTTTACCACTACTATTCCTTTATATTGGCTTTTGGAATTTACAAATGCAGCAATTTAGAAATCAGATGAAAGGTTTAGCACTGGAAAACACTTTTTTATAGATAAAAAGTGCATTTCATATACAACTATATCGATCAGACCAAAATGAGGGACAAATGAGGAGGAATGAGGGACAGAGGGACATTGCTCCAAATCAGGGATAGTCCCTCCAAATCAGGGACAGTTGGGAGCTATGCTGAAGCCAATGCTTCAATATGACAGCCATGAAACTAGAATTATCAGAAGACCAGAAACTATTTAACATATGAAGTACATCGCAATGACGTCAGCACATGCATTCTGGGTAAGGGTATTTAAGGTACAGGCGCCATTTTTTGGGGTACGTAATCCTGACCTAGTGGCCCTCCTGGCCTGAGGTGCGTGCTGCCTTGTTCTATGTCTCGGGGCCAGCTGGCCCGAGGCTTCGCAAACGGAAGGGTAGGCCCATAAGTCCTGGGGCCTATTGATCCAGGGGTGGTCCTGTGCTGTCTTGCCTGCAGGGAGAAGCCACGCAACTGGAGGATCCAGGGGAGGACTTTTTCAGGAGAGGACCGAGCAACAAGGCTGGTATCTCTGGAAGAGCCTGGAGACTCAGTTGGAGGATGCATCCCGGGTCACCTACCACACAGTATCGCCGGATTGGCTGAAAGAAACTGGTACTGTGTGACAGCTCTTTAATTTTACAACAGGTTGCTAGTTGTGTATTCCTGTGACAGAGGATTGCATAACGATTCCGTTAACTTGACAAGTCTGTGGCAGAGATTTTGACCGAGCATCTCATCGGTTGCTAGGTCAGTGAGAGGGGCCTATCTGGTGGTTGCTAGATCCAGTCTGTGGAAGGAGTTTGACCTCTGGATCAAGGAGATACCTCTAACCTGCAAATTACAAGGTACCTGGATCCCCCTTAACCCTCTATCCCTCTATTGCAAATTGTGTGTTTTTCCAAATAAATCTTCAGAAAAGGGACTAAGTGTCGGAGCAATATTTTTTGACCAACCCCTTTAACAGGACCCCTAGGATGGACGCAGTGAACAGGTAAGGTAACGGTAAGCCCAATAAAAACCAGCAGCTCCTTTGGTGCTACATATGATACCGAGTGTTTTTCATTATTTCACAGGTATTTAATATACCACGGGTATCTATTTATTGTTTATTATATCACGGTTATTTCTCCTTTGTTCATTGTTTAATTTTATTCTTGATTTTCACAGCTTTTTCCTTTTTTTCTCACGCTACCAAAACCTCTCCCCTTAACAGCCCTTCTATACAGAGGAATCTCTGGCCTATATGAGATTCTAGATTCTTTGGTTTCTACAACCTACCAAAAATAAAGCAAAATACATACACACCCAAAGGCTCCTATTATTTATTTTGGTATAAAACAGCATCAAGGGTTGTACACAATATAAACACAGTGTCCAATTCTGCTCCAGAGTGCCTCTCCCCCCTACTGATAGCAGATTCAGCCAACAGGCTGTCAGATGGACATAAAATCCCGATAAACAGAATTCCGGGATTCTCCGCTAGGTCCACCAAGTCAATCAAACAATGCAGGCATGAAGTACAGCAGGGAGTGGGGGGGTATTTTCCTATGTTGTATCTACATTCCGCCCCCGGAACTTCGTCAGGATAGCTGGAGTCCCTGCATTCCTGGACTTTTTCACTTTGCAGGTGCAGTCACCAGGGGTTCCATCTTGGGGGGCAGTGGTTGGCAGCCGCACTGTCCCAGCTCCTCAGGGGGGGTTTTGTTAGCTGGTCCACAGGATTAGGGGTCTCAGGGGAAATAGTGGGTGTGGGTTTTTGGGGGGCTACTAGATGGGGAGTCACTTGTATTAGTCATGGAGGGTAAGTATGTGAGTAGGGGGGAGGGGCGCTCTGGAGAGGAATTGGACACTGTGTTTTTATTCTGTACAACACTTGCAGTTTTATACCACAATAAACAATGGGAGGTAGCCTTTGGGTGTGTTCATATTTTTCTTTGTTTTTATTAGATCCTATATTGTTTAGTACATCCTGCCAGTACCTTATAGGTGGCAACCCTAATTAGTTAATTACCTTTCAGGCTCCGAGTCCTTTTTCTTTTTCCTTTTCCTTATATGGTTTATACAACTTTCTATTCCTTTCCACAGACTGATCAAATTGGCCAGATCTACATTACTCAAGCTATAAAACTGTTTTGAATATTTAAAACAAATTGAACTGTTCTTATGTACACCCTTTACAAATTCACTACAACCACTTCAACCAAAATCATGAGATGTCCACCAAGATGAATAAGTGTCTACAAAAGGTAAATAACTACCTTTTGTATTCACATTATCAGCAGAAACTGTTCTAGAAAATAGGATATGGGGAAGCCTCTTTGTGCTAACGGAAGCCAAAGATGACCTTTTACCTTTATATAGAAAGTTGAGCCATAGATGCATATAAGAGTCTAAAGCTTCAATCATACTCCCCGCCCGAGCCAAGTGGACCCGCCTGGGCCAAGGCAAGATGGCTGGCCACCTACCCACCCAAGCTGGCCCACCTTTCCATCCAAGCCGAGCAGACCCACTCCCCGAGCTGAGCCGGCTGACTGGCCTCCGTGCCCGAACTGAGTGGACCTCGCCCCAAACACTCGCCTTCAGCTTTATTTCCACTCACCAAATGCGACCTGTCAAGTGGAAATTTTGAGGGCTGCCATACTGTAATATTAGGCCAGTTTCACACTGCTGCATTGGGGTTAGGCAGCAATGTGTACCCACAGCTTTTGTGTGGTTAACCTGCATTTTCCCAAATGCTTTCCATTAGGTCGTGTGTTTTTTTGGCATTTTTCTGAAAGCAAGATGTATGATTTTTTTGCACTTTCAGAAATTGCGCCAAAAAAGCACAACCTAATAGAAAGTCTGTAGGAAACCGCAAGTTAACAACATGAAAACTGCGGGTTCACTGGCACTGCGGCCAAACCATAGCACAGCAGTGTGAAACCGGCCTTAGGGGCCATAATGTTTGCCGTTGATGCTGACTCTGTACCACCTGTAACATTACCAAAAGTATGTTACATCAACAAAAAGTCTGTTGATGTGCCAGAAATATATTATGTTCCTACCATCCTTTTTTGACATGACAACACAGCTTTGAATTCCTAAGCATGCGGTGAATTAATTAATGGCTGTGTGTTGAGTTATTTTGAGGGGACAGCAAATGTACCCTGTTATACAAGCTGTACACTCACTACTCTGCATTGTAGCAAAGTGGAATTTCTTCAGTGTTGTCATGTGAAAAGATATCATAAAATATTTACATAAATGTGAGGACCTTGCTTTGTGCACTGGTCCAAATCATTTGGTAAAGGGGGGATGATGGTGTGGGGTTGTTTTTCAGGGGTTCGGCTTGGAACCTTAGTTCCAGTGAAGAGTACTTTGTGGAAACAGTTTGTGGATGTCCCCTTCCTGTTCCAACATGACTGCGCACCAGTGCACAAAGCAAGGTCCATAAAGACATGGATGAGCAAGTTTGGGGTGGAGGAACTTGACTGGCCTGCACAGAGTCCTGACCTCAACCTGATAGAACACCTTTGGGATAAATTAGAGCAGAGACTGCGAGCCAGGCCTTCTGACCTCACAAATGCACTTCTGGAAGAATGGTCAATCATGCCCATAGACTCACTCCTAAACCTTGTGGACAGCCTTCCCAGAAGAGTTGAATCTGCTAAAGCTGTAAAGGGGGGGTCAATTCAATATTGAACCCTACAGACTAAGACTGGGATGCCATTCAAGTTCATGTTCATGTAAAGGCAGGAGTCCCAATACTTTTGGAAATATAGTGTATGTGTGCATTGGTTGTTATTTGAACCCGTAGTACAGTCCAGAAACAATAGTGTGTATTTTGCTTATTATTTTATCCTGCCTAAAACACACTGATTAAATTCTACCCAAAATATACTGATCGTAACCTTTGACCCCAACCTTGAGCCTAACACGAACCCTGGCACACCTTGGTCTTCTTATTGTTTTATATTTTATTCTTTAATTTTATTACACACTTTGGGTTATTTACATTTTCCTCACTTGTAAGGAGAGGAAGATACAGTGTAAGAAAACACAGGGGCGGGCTCTCGGTGACTGATCAGTGTGATAGCCAATGAAAGGCTATCACAGCGATCAGGTGACCCGGAACCGACAGTACCGGGTCCTGATCGTTGGTACAGTGAGAGCCCAAGCACTGTGCTGGGAGCGTGCGGTGCGGCGCACTCCCAGCACAAAGAGAGATATGCGTATATGCGGCCTTATGGAAAAAAGCCTACTTTTAAGTGTGTGGTTGCTGTGAAGGGTTACATATAAGTGTGTGGTTGCTGGGAAGGGGTTAAATGATCCTTTAACTCTTGCTTTGTACATACACAGCCCCACTGCAAGGGATAATTTTGATGTTTCCCAGAGTTGGGATTTAAAAGCTGGTTTCAACCCTTTGATTGCCTAGACCCCTAGGACTCATCCTTGGCAATCATAGGGTTATATTATCTTTGCTTTCCTTGCTTCCTTTAGCAGAGTGGCTATCAGTTGTTTTTCTTCAGCATCTTTTGTGTATTGAGTAGATGGATGGAAATATATAAAAGTTGTTTTCAAGTTAAACACCTTCTTTTTTTTTTTTTTCTTGTGTGCAGGTGTGTGATTGGGACAGGTAAGGCTAGTTCTGGATTGGGGTGAGACTAGTTCTGTCCACTCAGCCAGCATCAAGTTTATTCCAGATTTTGACAGATCCCTTTTGTATAATTCTGGTGTGTCAGCTGGTTTTTGGTTATTTTTCACATTACGGTTATGATGAAGTGTAAAAGGGCAGGGTGAACATGACTGAAACTATCATATAACCATTACACCGAAACCGGTTTATTGCTTATTTCTTAGATTAAAAAAAGGTTAAAGTGTTACTAAACCCACAACAGTAAAATCAGTCTGTATATGCAGTAAAGCATGCTTGTTATACTCACTGCAGAACCTAAGGGGTTAATCCTCCACATTGTGTAAAAAGGCTGTTTGATCCTGTCTTTTCTGATCCTCCCCTTCTTGCATTGCCCCCAAAACATGGCTGGATAAAACAGAGTAAACAGAGTCACTCTGCACATGCTCACTTTGTTGTGTATTGCTAGAGATTTTTTTTTTCTTGGGAGAATGCATGTCATCAGCACAGCACTGTCCAGACAGAGGGTCAGGGGTCCTTGTCCTGATAGGACAACCAGTGCAGTATGAAAACTCCACCTATAAGCTTTAACCAGGCACTGGCAGAAGTCACAAGATTGCTATATACTGTTGATGAGAAAGGGTATTTAGCAGTGTATATATACTAAAATAATTGCATTTCCATGTCCTATGTATTGTGGGAGACCAGATATAGGAAATTCAGGGTCCTGGGTTTAGTAACACTTTAACCACTTCCCACCCGGCCAATGCACATATACGGCCGGGTGGGAGCCGTCTACTCCTGATAGGACGTTCACCGGGACACGGCGCATCTCAGATCGGCAGGAGGGCTCTGTGATTGGCCCTCCTGATCACATGACGGCCGTGTCCAATCACGGCCGTCATGTGATGTAAACAAACAGCCGGTTGCTAGGCAATCGACTCCTCCTCTCCTCACACAGAAGTCATCGCTGAGGAGAGGAGAGCAGATTTCTGCAGCCGGCTGATCATCAGTGAGTATGAACTGTTTTTTACAGCTTTTTACTCACTGATCTTCAGTCTAGTGTAAACACACAACACACCACACAGTGTAAACACAGTCCCCACATATGTCCCCATAACACACATGTCCCCAAAACATACATGTCCCCAAAAAATAAAAACACATGTCCCTAATAATAAAAACATGTCCCCCACATATGTCCCACTAAAATCACTTGTCCCAATGATTATGTGCACACATATGTACGTGATCACCTGCACACATTGGTACATGATCATTTGCGTACATATGTCCGTGATCACACAAACCAATTATTATACACTTAACGGAATTTTTTTTACCAAAAACATGTAGCAGAATACATTTTGGCTTAAATTTATGACAAAATTTGATTTTATTGGATTTCTTTTAAAATAGCAAAAAGAAAATATTGTTTTTTTTCCAAATTTCCGCTTTTTTGCGCTTATATCGCAAAAAATAAAAAACGGAGTCGTGAATAAATACCACCAAAATAAATCTCTATTTGTGCAAACAAAATGATAAAAATTTCATTTGGGTACAGTGTAGCATGACCGCGCAATTGTCACTGAAAGCGCTAGAGCGATGAAAGCTGAAAATTGGGCTGGGAAGGAAGAGGGCGAAAGTGCCCTGTATTGTAGTGGTTAAATAAGGGCCATCCCCTACCTTTTGGGCATTATACTGTTATCACTGTTATCACTGTCACGGGCAATAATTGAATAGTGGAAACCCATACATTGAAATACAACAGTTAGTAGTTTAAAGCGGAGCTCCACCCGATTTAAACATATAATCTAAAATGTATATACTAACTTTCAGCTATCCAAAATAGTAGTTTTTATTTGAATTTTTTACAGTACCTTTTTTTTTTTTTCTTTGCTGACATGCTGGACTTCCTGTGTATTTGATCATGGATATGGGCGGGGATATTGCAGCTATCTGCACTGTCTCCTGGGAGCTTGTGTCATAGTTCCCAGGAGTCAGTGCGACGGCCTGAGCTGTAGTCTGCGCTCTGAATTGAAGTCACTGCGCATGCGCGAGATCGAAAGAACGGCGCGCAGTGCATGCTGGGACTAAAGTGACACAGTATCCTGGAAGAGGATGCCTATGGGCTTCACATGCCCACAGGCAAGGTGAAAACCACCGGACAGATGCTATATAACTTCATTTATATAGCTAAAATCGATATGGTAAAGACTTATAAAATGGGACAAGTGAGTGCTAATTATGATTAATTTAATCAATGTCATTGCATTTAAAAAAAAAAAAAACGATTTAGGCAGTGGAGCTCCGCTTTAAAGAAGAGGTTAAGTCTGGGCAAAACAAATTAAAAGTCAGCAGATACAAATAATGTAGCTGCTTACTTCTAATAAATGGATACTTACCTGTCCAGGGATCCAGCACCGTCCTTACTCGGGCTAGTTCTGCATAATCAGCTGCATCCTAACTGTGGGCAGCTGATTATGCTGCTTTCTGCTTCATTGCTGGCTGCCCACTGCGCATGCGGCTGCACTTTGTGAATGGAGGGGGAAGAAGAAGTTCCGCTGGGATTGCCAAGGAGTTCCACTTTAACTTCTTTAGGCTCGACTTTACACCCAACAAAAAACAGGATCTGCTATGACAGTTTCACAGATACATTGTACATGAGATGGATGTAGGGTTGTCACTTGATGGATGATTCACAGGCCAGGCTTGTAAACTCTTTAGATAATCTGAGACCGATAAAGGAAATAATGGCATTGGTATTTTACTTTGGGGAAGGCATTTGCACTCTCATACACTGCTTTAAAGTTTCCATACACAAGGGGTCAATTTACAAATGTCTCCTGTGGATCCCTCTTCCCTGCTGACCTCAGATTGCAGGATATTATTATCATCATTATTATTATGTAGCACCCTGGTGTTTAGGCAGGGTTGCTCCTAAATTTACCTGCCAGGTGTAGTTACCTTTGGTCTATTGTTAGGGATCAATTGATTTCACGCAAATTCTGTACTTGCTGCACTTTTCTCTTCTGCTGCTAGGTGGCCGGGTACTTGGTGGTTTAGATATCAGAAGTGCAATGCAAGATCAGATTATGGGTATATGGGGTATCTCAGACAATTCAAAGGGGTTTTCTTAAATCCCTTGGCCTGCTGGGAGAACCTATATATTTGGCGGAGTCAGGTGATCTATGTTCTGTGCCACCTGGACAGCTGTTTGGGTGGACATGTGTTGTACTGCCCGGGCTGCTAGGCCAGAGATTGGGCCTATCGTGGGCACATCTGGCTGCTAGGCTGTCTGAAGGCCTATCCAGAAGCAAGAGAGAGCAGCGCAGGGTTGGGAAGTGACAGCTCTGCCGGCCAGAGAATCTGTCGTGGTTGGAGGTAGGGGGGAAGCTGTCGCCACTAAAGGACTGTCAGCCTTATTACCAGGAACTACACTGAGTAACTGAAGCAAGTACCGGAGAAGCATTCTCACCAACTGAGGACGGTTAAGAATTGGGAAACTTCAGTGGGAATCAAGACAGGGACCCAGCTAGCAGTGGTGACGCTTGCAGAGCAGCCTTGTGTGTCAAGCTAAGGACCGAGCGGGCCAGCATGGGTGAAGCCTGAGAGGTATCTAGAGTATCAAGATAGGGACCCAGCAGAGAAGCATGGCTGGCGATTGGAGGAGCTCAAGGGATTCAGTGGCAGTAAATCAGCGGGTTAAGTGAAAGACCAGGAGCTCAGTGGGCTGAAGAACTACAAGGAGTGATTGTAGTGAAAGAGAAGGAACTGTTAGGTTTGTGTTAGGAACTGTTAAAGACTGTTGCCATAGGAGACAGCATTCCTGCCCATGAAGATGTGGCATCTTGCTGGATGCCTTTCCCTGCATGGCTGTCCTCCTATCAAAGTCTCTGAGTCTGCCAACTAATCTTGCAACTACGCTCTAAGAGAAATAAACTATACTTTGCATTTAAGAAGTGTCTGGCACCCAATAACTTTAACTACTCTGCACCCAGCATGCCTTACAATCCACTAAATACATAAGGATGACAGCTATCCCTGACCCTGGGGGTCCTCATTAGACCAAAAGAGGCCTGGGACTTCAAGTTGAATATTTAATATGTTCCCAGCGGGAGAACAAATTAAATACAGCAGAATATAGGAATCTATCTACAAGAAATTTCTAATCTAAAGGTGAATCCACTGGATCACCGGAAGGTTTACCCCTCTTCCTGACCAGGCCATTTTTGCCATTTTTTGTAATACGGCCCTGCGTTGGTTTAACTGACAATTGCGTGGCCGTGCATCCAACTAGCATTTATGTCCTTTTTCCCCCTCAAATAGAGCTTTCTTTGGTGGTATTTGATCACCTTTGCTGTTTGCCAAACTATATTACCAAAAGTATCAGACCACCCCTCCAAATCATTTTGTGGATGGGGATTATGGTGTAGGGTTATTTTTTAGGGGTTGGGCTTGGCCCCTTAATGCAACAGTATACCATGACATTTTGAACAATTTCATGCTCCTAACCTTGTGGAAACAGGTTGGGGATGGCCCCTTCCTGTTCCAACATGACTTTGCACCAGTGCACAAAGCAAGGTCCATAAAGACATGGATGAGTGAGTTTGGGGTGGAGGAACATGACTGGCCTGCACAGTCCTGACCTCAATAGGCCTTCTTGTCCAACATCAGTGCCTGACCTCACAAATGCGCTTCTGGAAGAATGGTCAAATATTCTCATAGACTCCCTCCTAAACCTTATGAGTTGAAGCCTTTATAACTGCAAAGGGTGTGCCAACTCAATATTGAACCCTATGGACTAAGACTGGGATACCATTAACATTCATGTGGATGTATAGGGAGGTGTCCCAATACTTTTGGCAATATAGGGTATATGGGCCATACTAAATGTCTTTAACAACATGGCTACATTAGTACTCATAAATATGGAGGCTGTAAATAAAGGCCATGCAATGCAACATGGAAAAGGCAAAAATTGGTCTTTAACGCTTTTAAACAGGTGTCAAATTCATATAGCTTTGCAGTCAGATAGCTTATAGGTATAGTGTTGATCCCACAAAACTGAAAATCTACCCAGATTTCATATATCATAAAATTGGTTGATGACCTTCTGCATATTCAGTTTAGGAATTTCGTATCAAACTAAATACACTACCATCATCTGCCTGGACTCCCTTTGTTACATACCTGGTAGATGCCAAGATGACAAGAGGGCTTCTCTTACACCTCCCAATACTCATACCTCCCAACTGTCCAGGACTTTGCAGGACCGCCCCAACATTTCTAGAAAGTCCCAACATTCTGCGGAATCTGGTCTGTATCCTGGAGCCCAGTGGCAGAACATTCATTCTGCTACTAGGCTCCAACATTGTATTATGCAGAGCAGTGCTGGCTGGGAAAGACTGTGCCCTTCAGGATGCTGCCCCATTCAGGCTGTGGAAATACAAGCACCACCCATTAGCTTCTCCCCGGCAGCTGGGGGCACTTGGCAGAGTCAATTATGTAGATACATCCTGACCAGGCAACTGCTTCAGCCTGACCTCAGCTGCAAGCCCTGCATAGAAGAGAGAGAGCAGCCCTGCAAAGGGAAGAGAGCAGCCCTGCAAGCTTTGCATAGAGGTGAGAGAGTAACCCTGCAAGGTGGAGAGAGAGCAGCCCTGCAAGGTGGAGAGAGAGCAGCCCTGCAAGGTGGAGAGAGAGCAGCCCTGCAAGGTGGAGAGAGAGCAGCCCTGCAAGGTGGAGAGAGAGCAGCCCTGCAAGGAGGAGAGAAAGCAGCCTTGCAAGGTGGAGAGAGAGCAGCCCTGCAAGCCTTGCATGAAGGTGCAGCATGACCCCCTTGGGGACTGCTTGGATTTACCTGCTCATCTGCATCACCATGACCCTGTAAACATTCCAACCCACCTGACACTCTGGGTTCAGACATCTTTGCCCCACCTTGAAGTAATAAGTCAAACAACTCAGTGCTTTTATGCTCTAATAACGTTTACTTGAGTACTTCAAAGAAGATCTTGTTGCACAGGGGAGGTAATAGATCAACAGAGCTTTGAATAACAATCCTAGCTCAGTAGAAGAATTCCTCTATAATAATACAAGTTAAGGCAGTCTGGCAATAACAGAATATTATATACATGTATGCACAATGAAATACCACTGGAACATGACCTGAAAGGATAATAAAGCGTTAAGCATTAATTCTGGCAATACTTCTAAAGGGAAACCCAGGCCGGCCTATTTAACCTTTAATCCTAATGAGAGATCAAGCAAACAAGATTGGTATGAGGGACCTTTAAGCAGTAATGACAGCAATGTCCCAGTCGCAGGCCTGATGGTCTTATAAGTTGCGGTAACAGGGTAATGGAATTTCCTGGAATGGTTGAAGCTAAAGGTGTCTATGTACAGTGTTCAAATAGAAGTGCAGTAAGGTATTCCCAAAGTAAAGCTGTCTGTACACAATGCCCCAATGAAGCACCAAAGAAAGGTTTGCAAAGATGAGCAATTGCCCTCTCACCAACGACAGGCCAATTCGATGCCTTCCGAACAGCGACTCCCGGAGAGGCAGCAGATCCACTTGTGACGACCCCCTGATGCGAAGCAGGGAGCATAGGTTGTCGGACATCCAAGTTTATGCTGGATAGATGTCTGAAGGACAGCAAGCAGTGCTTGGCCCTTCTCGGCCGGGTTGCAACGTTGCATTTAATCCTTCTTCGGCTGTTAGTGGCGCTTTACCACCAATGCCCCCAACGCCCCAGTGTGAAAGTAGCCTAATGCCCCATACACACTGAGTGGATTTTTTTTTTTGGATGGTTTTTCCAATGGAATTCCACTCAAGCTTGGCTTACATACACACGGTCACACAAAAGTTTACAGAACTTTCGTCCATCAAGAACGCTGTGATGTACAACACTACGACGAGCATTAAAAATGAAGTTCAATGCTTCCGAGCATGCGTTGAATTGTTTCCGAGAATGCGTAGGAATTTTGCGTGCCGGAATTTGTACAGAAGATTGGAATTTCCGATCTGAACTTTTTCCGACCGAAAAATATAGAACCTGCTCTCAATCTTTTGCTGGCTGGAATTCTGCCAGAAAGTCCGATGGAGCGTACACACAGTCAGAATTTCTGACCAAAAGCTCACATCCGACATTTGCTGGCAAAATTTCTGATTGTGTGTATGGGGATCACACGATCTTCTGATCATCTTGCTCCCAAAATCCCGACCTTGATCTGAGTGTAGGCGCTGAGGCAGCCTGTAATGAATGAAAAACTTCACCATTAGGGTTTTTGCTATAGTACTGGCCTGTTAATCCCGAGTGGGGAAAGCTTGAGCTTAACGGGTAAAATGATCTGTCACAACTAGGACATTACTCCATCCACTCAAGTCAGGTTCCAAAAACAAGAAATCAATGCATTGGGGCTGCCCTGCCTGGTAAAGTCTTTCTCTGAATGCATCTGATGCAACAGCGACAGTAGCTTTCCACCTCAGTTCTCATGGACAGCCAATAAAATCGATCCCTGATTAACTTGAAGGTTCTATCTGGGCCTAAGTGACCATGATCATCATGAAGGTTGGTCAACACTATTAGTCAGTTTCTCAGGAAGGAACAGTTGATGAACACCCCCTGGTTCCTCAGATGAGCCTCTCCGGTATATGACTCCATCTTCCAACCGCAACTACCTCATAAGTACTTAAGTCAACCTACCACTAATGCCCCCAATACTACCCTATGGAATTTGTTCCGCACTGACTATCTCAAACCTCTGCCCCCCCGCCTCCCCATCGCCAAGTTTAAAAACCCCTCTAACTTTTTGGCCATCTTCATTCACAGCTGATCTGCACCCTCCTCATTTAAGTGCAGTCTGTCCCTTCTATAGTACTGGCGATCGACCGAGAAGTCAGCCCAGTCTTCCTGGAACCCAAACCCCTCCTTACTAAACCAGCTCCTCAGCCACTTGTTTACTTCCCTAATCTCCTTCTGCCTTTCTGGTGTAGCTCCATGTACCAGTAGAGTTCCTGAGAATACTACCTTGGAGCGTCAATGCAGCGTGACCAGTGCCCACCAATGCAGCCTTACCTATGCCCATCATTGCAGCATGACCAGTGCCCACCAATGCAGCCTCGTCTGTGTCCATCATTGCAGTGTGACCTGTGCCCATCATTGCAGGCTCGCCTGTGTCCATCATTACAGTGTGACCTGTGCCCATCATTGCAGCGGGACCTGTGCCCACCAATGCAGTCTCCCTCACCTGAGCCCATCATTGCAGTGTGGCCTGTGCCCGTCATTGCAGCCTCGCCTGTTCCCATCCTTACAGCGTGACCTGTGCCCATCATTGCAGTGTCACCAGTGCCCACTAATGCAGCATCACCAGTGCCCACCAATGCAGCCTCACCTGTGCCCATCATTGCAGTATGACCAGTGCAAATCAGTGCAGTCTCACCTGTGCTCATCATTGTAGTGCAACCTGTGCCCATCACTGCAGCATGACCTGTGCCCATCATTGCAGCGTGAGCTGTGCCCATCATTGCAGCCTCACCTGTGCCCATCACTGCAGCATGACCTGTGCAGAGGAAGAGAGAGGGCGGCTGGATCATCACAGAGTGGGGATTGCCCGCCGTAACAGCTTACATTAGAATTGCCTTCCGCTCACGGTCACACATAGCCCCGCCTCCTGACCTGGCGCCTTTGACAGACAGAATGCCAGTCCAATCCTGGGATGTGTTCTGTCTGTCACAGGCACCAAGCAGACGGCAATTCTAATGTAAGCTGTTACTGAGGCAAATCCCCACTCTGTAATGATCCCGCCAGCTTGCCTCTTCCTACACTCTCTCTTCCCCTGGGTGGGCGATCGCTGGGAGAAGGGCAGTGCTCACCCCCCCCCTGCTCAGAGGGAGCCCATGCTCGCCAGAAACCAACTCTAGTCCAATATCTAGCTAAGTAACTTGGGGCTCCTTACATCGCTGTGTGGTAATGCAGAGTGTTCTTGAAATATTGTTCTGTTTCAAATATCACTTTATGCATTGACATACCTTCTAAGACCCAGTCTGTGCAGACAGTATATTCACCTGCTTATTTGGCACCATCCACAGGCAGCTTAACTCTTCAATAAGACACAGAAATTGAATTCAACTAAATTTTACTTCAGCTAATTGCACTACTTTTTTTCCAGTCTTTGGAAGTGTAAGAAGATAATGATTTTCCTAAGCCCCTCTCTCTTTCTATGAAGTACTAACAAGAATTAAGGGAACGTGAAAGAAGTGGGTAGGGTCTAGCTAGGATTAAACCAACCAGCTCTGAACAGGGTGGAAAGAAAGAGGAAGATATCAAAATCTCACTAGTAAATAAGTTGCAATGGCTCAAAACCACCACTAGATGTAGCAGGCTACAAAAAATGACAACTTGATGCAGTTCAATACAGAACATAAAAAATGCATGGAAGTGGAGCAGAGCAATTACTGTCTCCTAATGCCGCGTACACACGAGCGGACTTTCCAGCAGAACGATTTCATCAGAAATTCTGCTCATGTGTGGGCTTCATCTGACTTTTTTTTTCCAAAATTCTGACGGACCTAGAAATAGAACATGTTTCAAATCTTTCCGCTGGAACAAGTTCCTATCGAGAAAACCGTTCGTCTGTATGCTGTTCCGACGGACCAAAAATGACGCAAGGGCAGCTATTGGCTACTGGCTATTGAACTTCCTTTTTCTAGTCCCGTCATACGTCATCGCATTCTAGACGGTCGAACTTTGGTGTGATCGTGTGTAGGCAAGTCCGTTTCGGCGGAACTCCGTCAAAAAGTCCTTTGGAGTTCAGTCCGACGAGAAGTCCACTCGTGTGTACGCGGCATAATGCATATCAGTATTTTTATCTTAACCTCCCTGGCGGTATGATTCGTTCTGGTTTTAGGTGCTGAAAGCGGTACAATTATTTTGCATGGAAATTTGGCGTTTTATATTGTAGGCCTGCAATTCTTAGGAATAACTCTCTTAAATCTGTTCAAACCAGAGTCTAGCAGACATCCCGGGTATGATAAAGTTTATAATATAATAAAAATTATTCAATAATGTAATCAAATCCAAAAACAGTGGATTCTGCTCATTTGCAGAATTGTCGCTGTCATTAGATTTAGTGTTTGATGACGAATTTCCCCACAAATCGCTATCACTCAATTCTGCACGTGATTATAATTTATTATCGATGTTTTCTAGTTAGTCTAAAATCACTTTTGACATAAAGGGCCATGGTTGCTATCGACAATCTCCAAATTCCAGGCAGAAAAAACAGTATTTATAAAAGTGCATGCAGTGCACTGGACAGACCACTAGGGACAAAGGGGGTGTGTAATTTTTTTTATACAGTACTGTAATCTGTAAGATTACAGTACTGTGCGTGTTTTGTGTGTTACTTTTTTGAATTTGGCGCTGATCTCCGCTCCTGTGCGCCGTAACGTCGCAGGGAAAGGAGCTCGACGCCATTCAGGCACTGTGTGAATCGAGCGGAGGACGGCTCGCACACACAGCAGGGGGACATCGCTGGATCCAGGGGACAAGTTAAGTAACTTCTCCCTGTGTCCTCCCTGTATTCAGCAATGCGATCCGCTCGTGGTACTGAAATCCCAGCCCGAGCCAGACTCGGGATCACCGCTAGGGAGGTTAAAGTAGTTGTAAAGGCAGAAGGTTTTTTTTATCTTAAAGCGGAGTTCCACCCAAAAATGAAGTGAAGGTGACTCCCTGACATGCCACATTTGGCATGTCATTTTTTGGGTGGAAACAGATACCCTCTTTTTAGGGGCATCCAGCTCCCAATTTCTCCCAGGGCTTCGCAGAGCCGGAAGGAAGTTCACCTCTCCCCACAGTCACAATGCCAGGGGGAGAGGAGCGAGGCTTTGTGTGCCCGCATCGCTGGACTGTAGGACAGGTGAGTGTCTGATTATTAAAAGTCAGCAGCTACACTTTTTGTGCATTCAATGCTTTCAGCTATAAAACCTTCTGTGTGCAGTGGCCCCCCTTCAGGCCCTCTAATACTTACCTGAGCTACCTCTTGATTCAACAATGTTGCACGAGAGCCACGAAGTCCAGGGACTTTCCCTCCTGATTGGCTGAGACACAGCAGCGGGCGCCATTGGCTGCCTCTGCTGTCAATCAAAGTCAGTGAGCCACAGTGAGCCAATGAGGATATAGAGGGGGCTCCATGTCTGTAAGGACACACAGAGCAGTGGCCTGGCTCGGCAGGAGGGAGGAGGGAGCAGGGCCGGATTAACATAGGGGCTATTGGAGCTGCAGCTCCAGGCCCCTTTCTCAAGATAGGCCCATTTGCCCAAAAAAAAAAAAATTTTTTTTTTTTTTTTTTTTTTTTAAAGATAGACTTGTACGAGGATTGTAGCTCGGCGATCAGTCACAGAGACCCCACATTTGGGGAGTAGGTAGCTAAAGACCCACTCCAGCACTGGTTAAAATATGGGGCTGCTATCATCTATGGATACGGGGCTCCTTGCGCAGACTGTCATAAGCTACATACAGAGCGGTCAGTATAAATACAAGCTGGAACACTGCAGCAGACTCAGAGGATGAACTCACATAGCTTATAATAATTATTTTTATATTACTTATGATAATTAACCCCTTGCCACCCAGGCCCATTCTGAGACTTCTCTCCTACATGTAAAAATCATCATTTTTTTATGCTACAAAATGACTCAGAACCCTCAAGCATTATATATTGTTTTAGCAGACACCCTATGGAATAAAATGGTGGTCTTTGCAATGTTACACGATATTTGCGCAGCAATTTTTCAAACGTTTCATTCATTAAAAAAAAACGCTAAAGTTAGCACGATTTTTTGTTGTGTACTAAGCGATGCTTTACATTTTTTTACAGGTTACATGTTTAGAGTTACAGAGGAGGTCTAGTGCTAGAATTATTGCTTTCACAGTAACGATGGTGGCGTATGTAACCTGTGTGTATCTGGCTCTGATACTAACCAGTGCCTACCCAGGGACTGACTAGTATCTCTCCCCAGCCTGTCCCCACACACCCTCTCACCCGCTGACCTGTGAATGGGGCAATCACTCCCGCAGTGTTATTATGTTCTGCCAGTGAATACAATGATTAGTGTTGCTAACTATAGCTGGCAGCACTGATTGTTTTGGGGAAAACTTGACAGGCTGGTTGTACTCAAGTCGGTTAATAGGTTGACTTGTGTAAAACCAGCTAGCCCATACATAGATCAACTATGGCTGGTCTCTGCTTAATTGGTGTAATTTCAATCCATGTATGGCCTGCTTAAGCACTACGCAGTCCCTAAACATCCTTCCAAAAACCTTTACATTTTTCATTCCCAGATTACTTCATCCTCCTCTCCTATACATAGTTCCCACTGTCATACTCTCCACAATTCTCTCCTATACATAGTGCCCACTGTCATATCCTCCATACTCCTCTCCTATACATAGTGCCCACTGTCATATCCTCCACACTACTCTCCTATACATAACACCCGCTGTCATACCTCCAACACTTCTCTCCTATACATAGTGCCCACTGTCCTACCCTCCACACTCCTCTCCTGTACATACTACTCACTGTCATACCCTCCATACATAGTGCCCACTGTCATACCCTCCCTCCACATTCCTCTCCTGTAATTACTGCTTACTGTCCTACTCTCCACACTTCTCTCCTGTACATAGGGCCCACTGTCATACCCTCCACACTCCTGTAGATATTGCTCACTGTCATACCCTCCACACTCTTCTTTTCTACATAGTGCCCAATGTCATACCCCCTACACTCCTCTGCTGTGCATACTGCCCACTGTCATATCCTACACACTCCTCTCCTGTACATAGTGCCTTCTGCAATACCCTCTGCACTCCTCTCATGTACATAGTGCCCACTGTTAGACCCTCCACATTCCTCTCCCTCACCTGCACATACTTCCCACTTTTATACCATCCATACTCCTCCCCTATGCCTCTTACCCACAAAAACTGTTCTTTAAAATTATACTGAATATCCTCAATGTTACCAGCTCTAGAATGGGCACTTTTGTTAGTTCAACTAAAGGAAATCTCACAGTCCTCATATTTGTTCTGCCCCATTATTAGTACTTATTTAATTTTGTAATGACTATTGTGATGTATAGAGGAACACGGGGGTGTCAGTTACTCTAAATATAGCACTTGTAAAAAAAGCGTCCCTGAAAATATTTTTGAAATGTTGACAACTATCTACTTAGGCACTGCCCAAGGGCCACAGGGTCAGTAGGGGGCCCCATGAGAGGCTCCTGGGATATTAAAGCGGTAGTAAACTTTTCTAACATTACTACTTTTTAGAGGTCCTGGGGTAGGTTATGCCACAATGTACAATTATGCCCAGCATATTAGCACATTAGGGTACACTTACCTGTCAGACTGAGCCCTCCAGTGCTGTGCTGTGATCAATCTGGCGGGGCCCAAGCACTTCCATCTTCACCCGGTCTTCCTTCTGGGTTCTGTGCCTTCGGACACTTGCCTTGGCCAGGCTGCTTTGATGTCATTCCCACACATGCTCATGTGCATCCTCTCTCTCTCATCCCCCCCTTTCTCTCTCATCCTCCCTCCCTTACCCCTCACACCTCTTTCATCCCCTTTCTCCCTCTCTCTCTCTAATTTAATTTGTTATAACAAAAATAGTTTGCATTTTTATTTATTTATTGTTTATAAAAGGCCCCACAAAAATCTTCAGCACCAGGCCCACAAAGTTCTTAATCTGGCCCTGGGAGGGAGGGGCCAGGAGCACTGGCAAGGGACCTGAGAAGAGGAGGATCTGGGCTGGTATAACAGTATAACAGGTTTTTAAACCAAAAATTTTTTAAAGGAGTTATAAACCCTCCTGGATGTTTTCCTTAATGCATTCTATGCATTAAGGTGAAAAACCTCTTGTACTGCAGAATGCCCTCCAGATCCCGCCCCCCCCACACACACACACACACACACACATTTTTATTACTAGATCGTTCCAGCGATGGAGACGAGAACAGCATCTCCAGCCGCTGTCTCGGGTCCTCATTGGATAGATTGATAGCAGCAGGAACCATTGACTCCCATGGCTGTCAATCAAATTCAGTGACACGGGAGCTGGGGGTGGGGCCGAGTTCTGCTGTCTCTGTCAATAGATGCAGCAGTAGGACTCAGGAGTGCGCCCACACAGTTGCCCCTATAGAAAGCAGCTCTCTGTGGGGGCACTCGAAAAGAGGAGGAGCCAGCAAAGCAGACACCTTTAGACAGCAGTATTGTCAGTCTGGAGAGAGGGTGGTGTTAGACTTGGATGGACTAACAGATTTGGATGGACTAACAAATTAAAGCTGAACTCCAGCTAACACTTTATAGGCATTTACAGCAAACATGTTTTTCCTTTGGGGATAAAGTTCCTACATAAATGAATAAAAGCTGATTAATGTAAGCACCCTTGTCAGTGGTTTGTCCCAACCATCTAACTGGCACTTTTTCTGGACAGCTTGATCTGCTAATGGACGGTGGAAAATAACAGACTTACTGACTGGATCTAAAAAAAAAACGAAAAAAAAAAACACAACTACCACAGCTAAGAATTGGTAAGCTGCAATGTAATTGTTGTTTTTGAGCTTAATACTACTTTATTGTCTTTTTTTCCCCCATATGAATCAATTGATATACTCTTAAATGTGCATACAATGTGTTTTTTTTTAATTTATTTATTTTTTTTGGGGGGGGGGGGGGATTTGCACGGTTTTGCTATTAAAAAGGATTAAAAAACAAAACAACAGATTTTTTTTTTTTTTTTAATTGACAGTTTTATTAAAGTTTCATATTTTTCCAATTCAAAAAATAGAAAGGGATAATAAGCATTACAGGTTACAAAATTCCAGGAACATTCTGTCTCATCATGCATACATTAATACGTTCAAGTGTGGTATGGAGACTCCATAGCTGGAGCCATATTCAACCAACATATGATAGATGGGTAATTAGAAAATCTTGCGGATCATTTGCTAAAATAAAGCAGAAAAAAATAGAATGTTGTGATAAATTCCTATGGGGAGTTTAGCTTTATCTGCAAATTCTATGGAGTAAACCAAACGGTCTCTAGATTCAAGAAAAAAACAATATAAACCAACATAGAATGAAGAGTAAGAAAAAAGAAAAAATAAGAAAAAGGAGAGTAAGAAAATTGAGGAAGAATATGCTTGACATCCCTGGGCCCATTAATGACCGGGCCCCCAGGCTGAGCTGGGTCCTCAAAGCCTCGGAAGATCCTCTCTGAGGTGCGAGGTTTCCCAGACTGCACAGTGACGGTCTATCATATCTGCCAGGCGTGCTGTCAGGGCTCTGTTGAAGTCGGTGGGGTTCGTCTCTTCCATTGGAGGGCTATCAAACATCTGCCTGCTGTTAGGATATGGCTGGTCAGTTTTTCGGCTAGGCCTGATAATTTAGAGGGAAGCAGCCCCAAAAGATAGACTTTTGGGAGAAGGAGGATATCGACCTTAAAAAGCTGGTGAAGGAGAGCCTGGACCGAGCGCCAGTAGGATTGCAAGGATGGGCACTGCCAAAAGACATGGAGCAAGGTACCCTGGTCCCTACAACACCACCAGCAGCGATCCGAGGACCATGGATGTATGGCGTGTAGGGGTCATATACCAAAAGAACAACATGTTGTCAGCGTTTTCTTTCGTGCAAATGGAGCTTTTGGCTGTCCAAATGACCTGCCACTGTGAAAGGGAAAGTTCTTCCCCAAGAGCCTGCTTCCATTTGATCATATAGCTATGTTTTCCCTGAGTATCTATATTATCTGAATTTAATATTTTATATATATCCGAAGTTAAACCTTTTTTGCGAGGGGCCTGAAAGGATTAGTTGTTCAAATTGAGACAATTTAGAGAACTGTATTTTTGGTGTATAAGATAATGCATAGTGGCGTATTTGAAGATAACCAATGAAAGCACTATGGGGGAGATCATTTTGCTCCCTGAGTTCCTCAAACGAGAGTAGCATTCTCGACACAGGATTGACTAAATGACCGTAGTGAAGAAAAATTCATCTGCAGCCATGGGGAGATCATCAAGTGGGTTAGACTGTCTGGCAGCTGGGCGTTAAGAAGGAAGGCTGTCAGTAAAGAAGCTTCAGATTGGAGGGAGTGTGTTCGGTTTAGCTGTCGCCAAATATTGCACAGTAAGGCCATTGTGTGCTGGAGGGAGGCTGAGGGTATATTAGCATCAGTACTCCAGAGTAACTTATTTGGGTGGATTGGGTGGAGTGAGTTAAAGGGATAGGAACCAGTAAAGTAAGGTACAACTGATATTTTTATAGGATAACCCAATATTTACAGAAACGTTTTTGGCTCTACTGCATCAATGTGATGTTAAAGTGTAAGTCCAGCTTAACACTAAAATCCCTGCATCTACAGACATCCATGATCCAACACTAACCTATCTAGCCCTGTAAAGAAGAAATCAGTATACATACCTTGTTTTAAGTTGATCTGATCCAGTCTCCAGTGGTGGAAGCTCTGCAATGGCTGTGAAGCTCGATAATGGCTGCGAAATGAATGGGGAGTGTCATCACCCATCACCCATAGACTTACTATAGGGCTTCCAATGTATGTTGACTCCTCTGCACCCACCTCCACAGTAAAGCCGCGGCTGACAGCTCAGCATGGGACAGGACCAGATCGGCTTCAAAAAAGGTATGTATACTGATTTCTTCTTTATAGGGCTAGATAGGTTAGTGTTAGATCACGGATATCTGCAGATACAGAGATTTTAGTGTAAGGGTGGACTTCTACTTTGATGGCATGAGAATGATTTTAGTATAAATCTTTGAATGACGAAAACTAAAGAGACACTGCACCAGAAATTCAAAATCCAGTTTTTGCTAGATGCTGGAGACTAAACTATCTGAAGTTCCTTTATTTTTTTCGGGGACACTATTGGTGAGATATCTTCAGGTACTTCAGTGCCTAGGTCTTTAAGGGTTCCCACTATTCATGGTAAATGTTGTATTATTTTAGTGTAGCCATGCCCCTTTAGGGGTTGCTGAATGTTGTGGCTCACCTGTCACATTGCCCAGCCCGGCATACTTCTCTCAGGCACTCAGAGACACAGACCAGTCCATAAGCTTTTTTTTGTATTTTATTGAGGAGATTGAACTTGGATGGGAATATGAAATTATGGGATGCTCAGAAAGATTCAGTGCAATTTGCTTGGGACTTTGGTATACACTCCTGTATAAACATTCCAATCTTCTCTCCAGCACAACTCTTGCTTAAGACCTCATCCCTTTCACTCCTCCAGCACTTCACTTGCTGCAGACCGTTACTCCTCCAGGCGAGCTAGCACCACATGGTTAGGCCTGACACTAACTCAGCCAGGCCTCAGTGAATTGCCTTTTGCAAGCAGGGACCATGGGCCCCTATAGTGTTGCAGATAGTAGAATCCCTGGTGCTAACTGTCCTACATGCAGTTCCTGAGCCCAGCAACCCATCTTCAGGCCCTGTCAGCCAGCCTGGCTGCAATGACCTCTCTCTACTGCCCTTCCCACAGTCCAATCTTCTGGTTCTGCAAGCATCTCAAACTGCAAACTCCCAGTTCTCTCAGGTTTCCCCAGTCACCCCGAGTACTTAAGGAGGCCTGCCCCCTACCAATCCAGGTTGGGGATTGGTCAAGGCTTCTTAATATACCCCAGGTAGCTCCACCTCTCCTCTCCTCCACTCTTTCTAGCACTTTCTAGAAAGAAGGAGGTAACTATGATGCTACCTGTAAGTCACCCAGCCTGCCCTGAGCCACTCCCAGCCCAGAATGAAAACAAACAGGCCTAGCCACCAGCTAGGCCTGCCTACATTTCCCTACCCTATGGAAAAATCCTCACTCTAGCACCTACTTAACTAGATGATGCTACATTTGATTATGGAGAATTTTACAGGAGGTAAGGTGATAGAAATATAAAAATAGAATGTGTTACGCTGCAAATGATAACTACAAATAGGTACAATCCAAACCAAACAATAAACGTGGTCTATCTCCTTAACACCAAATCAAGTAACATACAGTATACAGTATAGCATTCCAAGTAAATAACTTCAATACAACAAAAGATAGTAGATTAACAATAGATTCTGTACATATAAAGTGAATTTAAATAGTGCTTAATGCTATATAACTTTTTTCTGTGTACTGGAAATCCCACACCTTGGAAACCATCCCAGTGCTTTTGAATAGATCCACCACACAGCCAGCTCTTCTCCAATGATGAGACTTGTCCTGACATGCCCCAAATCTTCACAGCCTTTCACTGGGAAGATCAGTGTGCTGTTGCTACTCCTTCTCCAGCTCTTATGCAGCTGAGAACAGAGGTACAGGGGAATGTGATCACTTTATAAAAAAGGGAAACATTTATTAATAATTTTTTTTATATCTATACACAAATGTTTTCTATTTCATTTCTATTGTATATTGACTGGGTTTTTTTCTGGGTGATCGTTTACAATCACTTTAAAGGGGTTGTAAAGGCAGAAGGTTTTTTTTATCATAATGCATTCTATGCATTAAAGGGGTTGTAAAGGTTCATTTTTTATTTTCTAAATAGGTTCCTTTAAGCTAGTGTATTGTTGGTTCACTTACCTTTTCCTTCGATTTCCCTTCTAAATGTTTTTTTTTTCTTTGTTTTCTTTGTCTGAATTTCTCACTTCCTGTTCCTCCTCAATAAGCTATTCAGTAAGCTGTTCTGGCTGACTAAACACCGCTCGGATGATGGTGTGAAGTTTACTGAGGAGAAACAGGAAGTGAGAAATTCAGACAAAGAAAAAAAACATTTAGAAGGGAAATCGAAGGAAAAGGTAAGTGAACCAACAATGTACTTGCTCAAAGGAACCTATTTAGAAAATAAAAAACAAAGCTTTACAACCCCTTTAGAGTCCATTCACACAGGGGCAACTCCTGATCCGACTTCAGGTCGCCCCTAGTCGCCTCAGGTCGCCTCAGGTCGGACAACATTTAAAAAGCAATGTAAGTGAATGAGAGCCGTCTTAATGCACACTACTGAAGTCGCTCCGACTTCAGAAAAGGTTCCTGTACTACTTCTATCCGACTTGTAGGCGACCGGTACCCATTGATTTCAATGGAGATCGCCTCCAAGTCGGATCTCCGTCTATACGGAGGCGACTCTGACAGAATTATCAGCTCTCAAGAGGGAACTCCACGCCAAATTTCTGAAAAAAATTTGGCTTGGGTTCCCCCTCCGAGAGCATACCAGGCCCTTAGGTCTGGTATGGATTCCAAGGGGAACCCCCTACGCCGAAAAAACGGCGTGGGGGTCCCCCCCAGATCCACACCAGACCCTTATCTGAGCACGCTACCCGGCCGGCCAGGAAAGGGGGTGGGGACGAGCAGGCGGCCCCCCCCTCCTGAGCCGTACCAGGCCGCGTGCCCTCAACATGGGGGGGTGCCTTGGGGGAGGGGGGGCGTGCGCCCCCACCCCAAAGCACCTTGTCCCCATGTTGATGAGGACAAGGACCTCTTCCCGACAACCCTGGCCGTTGGTTGTCGGGGTCTGCGGGCGGGGGGCTTATCGGAATCCGCGAGCCCCCTTTAATAAGGGGGCCCCCAAGTCCCGGCCCCCCACCCTATATGGGGGTCTTCTCGCCGGACTCCTCCGCTATCTTCTTGTAGCTCTTTTGCTAGCGGAGGAGTCCGGCTTTCTTCCTCGCCGCCGGCCTCTTCTTCCGACTTCGGGGGTCTTGTCCCCCTCTTCGGTTCTTCTGCCGGGCCACCGCGCCTTCTTATAGCTCTTTTAGAGGCGGTGGCCCGGTCTTCTGTCGCCGCCGTCGCCGCCGCCGCCTTCCGTTCTTCTTCTTCTTCTTCTCCAGGAGATGTTGACACGACGCTCTCTCCGGCCACAATGCCAGGGACGCGCTCCGCTGCCACTTATATAGGGACAATGGGGCGGTGTCACATGGGTTGGTCACATGGGTTGGTCACATGGGTGCGGTGGCCCGGCAGAAGAACCGAAGAGGGGGACAAGACCCCCGAAGTCGGGAGAAGAGGCCGGCGGCGAGGAAGAAAGCCGGACTCCTCCGCTAGCAAAAGAGCTACAAGAAGATAGCGGAGGAGTCCGGCGAGAAGACCCCCGAAGACGGAAGACCCCCGAAGACGGAAGACCCCCGGAGCTGTGCAATAAAATATTTTTTCCCTGTTTTTTTTTGTACTTTTTTTCACAGGTGAATGGGTAGGGGTACATTGTACCCCATACTCATTCACATAGGGTGGGGGGCCGGTATCCGGGGGCCCCCTTATTGAAGGGGGCTCCCGGATTCCGATAAGCCCCCCGCCCGCAGACCCCGACAACCAACGGCCAGGGTTGTCGGGAAGAGGCCCTTGTCCTCATCGACATGGGGACAAGGTGCTTTGGGGTGGGGGGGCCGCACGCCCCCCCTCCCCCAAGGCACCCCCCCATGTTGAGGGCACGCGGCCTGGTACGGCTCAGGAGGGGGGGGCCGCCCGCTCGTCCCCACCCCCTTTCCTGGCCGGCCGGGTAGCGTGCTCGGATAAGGGTCTGGTGTGGATCTGGGGGGGACCCCCACGCCGTTTTTTCGGCGTAGGGGGTTCCCCTTGGAATCCATACCAGACCTAAGGGCCTGGTATGCTCTCGGAGGGGGAACCCACGCCAAATTTTTTTCAGAAATTTGGCGTGGAGTTCCCCCTTGAGCTCATTCTCTGCTTGGCCACGGCAAAAGTCGCCTGGCCTGGGGCGACTTGTAAGTCGTCCCAAGTCAGGTTGAAGTCATCACAAGTCGTGTTGAAGTCGTCCCAAGTCGCGCTGTGATCTTAACTCAAGTCGTGTACAAGTTGCCTCACTCAAGTCGCCTACAAGTCGTGTTGCCCCTGTGTGAACGGACCCTTAAGATAAAAAGCCTTATGTGCCTCAACACCATTTCTAAGATCATGGAGAAAGCTGTAGTACATCAGCTACAACTCCACCTGGATACTCACAAAGTCCTGGACCTGCTGCAATCAGGCTTCCGCCCGGGTCATGGAACAGAAACAGCTCTCCTCAAGATTTGGGACGACACCCTTGAAGCAGCAGATGATGGAGAGTCGTGTCTCCTCGTACTGCTAGACCTAAGTGCAGCATTTGATACAATAGATCACAATACTCTACTTGTCCGACTCACAGAAGTAGCCGGAGTCCAAGACATAGATCTCCAATGGTTTGCGTAGTTCCTGGGAAATCGGTCACAGACAGTGAAACTAGGAAAATTCCTCTCCGAAACTCAAGGCAGTCACCTACGGAGTCCCTCAAGGCTCTCCTTTGTCACCTGTTCTCTTCAACATTTACATTCGCCCACTCCTTCAAATCATCAGATGCTCAGATCTCTGCTTCCACTCTTACGCTGACGACACGCGCTTTATTTCCGGATCAATGGAAGAAAAGATCACCAACAACAACTTGAAAACTGCCTCAAATCAATAGAGGACTGGATGACCACTATCTCCCTCCAGCTGAACGAATCAAAGACAGAGCTTCTTATCTTACACCCAAATCATAAGCCCACAACCAAAACCTCCTGGTCTCCACCAACCGCCTTTGGGCAGACTATCTCCCCAAAGACCAAGGCCAAGAGTCTCGGGGTTATTTTAGATGCACAAATGTCAATGGATGCGCAAATTGGAGCAGTAGTCAGTGGATCTCCCCATCTGCTTCGCATGCTTCGCAGACTCATCCCTTTTATCCCAAAGAATGACAAAGCAGTGGTAGTTGGAACAATCATTAATTTACGACTGGACTACGCAAACTCGCTTTACATAGGATTACCACAATATCAACTTGCGCGATTACAACTGATCCAAAACATGACAGCAAGGCTGATAACAGGAAAAAAACCCTGGGAATCCATCTCTCCTTCGCTGAGGAGCTTAGATTGGCTAACCGTAAAAAATCGGATCACGTTCAAGACCCTTGCCTCACCCACAAATGCGTGCATAGAGAGGCTCCGCAATACCTAGTGGAGAAAATAAATCATTACACACCAAACCGCAGTCTTCGATCAGCCAACAAAAACCTCCTCCTGGTGCCCAAAGCCCGGTATAAATCCAAGGGGGATCGGAGATTCGCTGTCCAAGGGCCTCGGCTATGGAATGCTCTACCAATCAACATCCGCCTGGAAGAAAATCACCTGGCTTTTAGGAAAAAACTCAAGACCTTCGTCTTTTAGCAGATGATCAAAGCTCACCACAGCGCCTAGAGGTGATTCAGTTCGCATTGTGCGCTATACAAGCATTTAATTAATTCATTCATTCATGTGTGCAGCAGCCCCCCTTAGCTCCCCTAACACTTACCTGAGGTCCCTCTCTGTCCAGCGATGTCCACGAGTGTCTCAGCCATCTGAGATTCTCCCTCCTGATTGGCTGAGACACAGCAGCTGTGCCATTGGCTGTCACTACTGTCAAAGTAAGCTAGCCAATCAGGAGAGAGAGGGGGTGGGGCTGGGTCAGAGCTCCATATCTGAATGGACACAGGGAGCTGTGACTCGGTTCAGGTGCCCCTATAGCAAGTTGCTTGCTGTAGGGGCAGCGAACAGAAGGGAGGGGTCAGGAGCACTGAAGAGGGACCCGAGAAGAGGTGGATCCGGGCTGCTCTGTTGAAATCCACTGCAACAGAGCAGGCAAGTATAACATGTTTGTTATTTTTATAGAAAAAAATAAACTAGACTTTACAATCACTTTAATGTTTTTAAATGTTTCAATCAGCTCTCTCCTTTCACGTCTTTCCTTAAGACTGTACATATACAGTTCCTGAATGTTCTCCTATTACTCCGGATATGTGTTATCCCTCAGACCTTTCACCATTTTTGTTGTCCGTCTCTTGACTCTTTTTATCATATAGGATGATGCTCCGCTGCTGGGGACACCAGATGTGAGGAGGGGCTCCACTGTGGACACCTGATGAAAGGATGGACACTGCTGGGGGCACCTGATGTAAGGAAGGACTCTGCTGGGGGCACCTGATGTAAGGACAGACTCTGCTGGGGGCACCTGATGTAAGGACGGACTCTGCTGGGGGCACTTGATGTAAGGACGGACTCTGCTCGGGGCACCTGATGGCATCTGGTGGTAGTTACACGCTCAGGGCTCCCACTTATTCGGCATTATGGTGAGTTGAATGATTTTCCTTCATATTACAATGTAATAATAGAAATAATGCACTTCAATCATCCTGACACCATAACAACCAAGGTTACGGGATGATTGATGTGCTAACACCATGTCTTTGGAGTATCTTTATCTGCTGATTGTAAACTTTTCTGGAATACACATATTTCTATTGTGGTGTAGTATCTGGGCCTGCTGCCTCTCCATCTCTCTCTCCCTCCTCTCTTTCTCCCTTCATCCCGCGTTCATCTCAGACTCTAACCACACCCCTTTGAGCCAGGCCCTTTTTTAAGCCACGGACAATATTTAACTTAAACCACACCTACTGTACGGGCAACAAATTTTTCTTTCCCCACTATGTCACGCCTAAAAACGAATGCCCCCCCCCCTAATTATAATAAAACAAATTGTGCCTATACTTTTTTTACAATGTTGGCAACTATGTATTAGGTCAATAACATTGAACAAACATGGTCAAGTGGCCATATTAGGTCAATGATATCAAAAGTATCCCTATCCCTTGGTGTACATGCAGCTATAGGACACGGAATGCCCCGGCCACAGCTGATGGGCTAGCTTCCTATGGGTTCCTGCTGAACTGGGTTTGGACCAAGTTCAGACTGAATGCCGCTCATTCCTGGAATCTACAAGCAGCCATGTCAACACATTACACAGTCTTGACCACTGTTGGCACTATCTACAAATTGGGACAGAGTCATGGGACCCTAGATTCAAAGTCTAAAATCTTCCTCATCTATCGGGCACTGCTGCTGATGCCCTCTCTAGGTCTTCTGGATTCAGCATCTTTGGCCATACTAATTGGTCAATCCAGGATATCAAATTTCACACAATTCTTATGGTACAGTATTTAACTCATCCAGACCCCAAGGCCAGCCAAGAATGTACATTGAGCTGCACATACAATATGCAAAGCAAATTGCTAACAGGCAAGGCTGAATCTTTTCTGCATAAAAGCTTACGTTTTAGTTATGTTTTATAAAAGATATTCATTCCAGTTTGAGCTGGATTTTTTTTCTATTAAATGTATGTGACCTCAGAGACAACAGTATGGGTTTCCTCGGTGCTTACCATGATCAATGTTGTTTTTTAAAGCAAATGTAGAGTGTTATTCTATACATAAGAGAATGCAATCATTATTCTCTTTAAAGTGATTGTATACCCGCTAATGTGTTTTTTTTTTTTTTTTTGCCTCCTGCAAAGGAAAAGGCATAATGAGCTAGTATACTAGCTCATTATGAAATACTTACCTTAGAACGAGGCCCCGACAGACCCCGATCCACGCCGAGGGAGCTGACATGTTCCCTCTGAGTTTCTTCCGGGTATCGCGGCTCTGTGAGTGGCCGGAGCCGCAATATCGTTTCTCTCTGAAATCTCCCATGCGCGTGGGAGATTTCATCCCGGCAGGGTCCGGCGTCTGCCGGGCTTTCAGCCGAGAATCCCTTTGTGCGCATGCACCGCTGCAGTCAGCTGTGCATTGCGAGGGGAATATCTCCTCAACCGTACCGGTTTTGGAGATATTTTTTTACCTACAGGTAAAACTTATTATAGGCTTTCCTATAGGTAAAAGTCAAAAAGTTTACTATACAACTGCTTTAAGAAAAAAGGTGGTTGAACCATCATGTTTTCCTCTCCTGTTCTTTACTACAATCCTCTTATTGATAACATGGTTCATGGTTTCTGCTATATATTAATGGCTTCTATAACTGGTTGGATCCCAGAACATAAAGCCACTTTATTAGATACACCTTGCTAGTATCAGGTTGGGCTATACGAGAGCTTTTGCCTTCAGAACTGCCTTAATTCTTTGTGGCATCGATTCTACAAGGTGTTGGAAACATTCCTCAGAGATTTTGGTCCAAATTGACATGATAACATCACGCAGTTACTGCAGATTTGTCGGATTCCACCACATCCCAAAGGTGCTCAATTGGATTGAGATCTGGTGACTGTGGAGGCCATTGGAGTACAGAGACATGTTCAAGAAACCAGTGGTAAGATGATTTAAGCTTTGTGATATGGTGCATTATCCTGCTGGAAGTAGCCTTCAGAAGATAGATACACTGTAGTCACAAAGGGATGGACATGGTCAGCAACAATACTTAGGAAGGCCATGGCGTTTTAATGCTCAATTGGTACTAAGGGGTCCAAAGAGTGCCAAGAAAATATCCCCCACACCATTACATCACCTGCCTGAACCATTGATACAAGACAGGATGGATCCATGCTTTCATGTTTATGCCAGATTTTGACCCTACCATCTGAATTTTGCAGCTGACTTTAAGACTCGTCAGACCAGGCAATGTTTTTCCAATTTTGGTGAGCCTATGTGACTTGTAGCCTCAGTTTCCTGTTCTTAGCTGACGAGAGTAGCCTTCCCCTGCTGTAGCCCATCTACTTCAAGATTTGTTGTGTTGTGCATTCAGAGATGGCATTCTGCGTACCTTGGTTGTATAATGAGTTATGTGATTTATTGTTGCCTTTCTATCATCTTGAACCAGCTTGCCTATTCTCCTTTGACCTCTAACATCGTTTTCGTCCACACAGTTTCCACTCACTGGATATTTTCTCTTTTTATGACCATTCTGTGTAAACCCTAGAGATTATTGTGCGTGAAAATTCCAGTAGATCAGCAGTTTTTGAAATACTCAGACTAGCCCGTCCAACAACAATGCCATGTTCAAAGTCACCTAAATTCCCTTTCTTCCCCATTCTGATGCTTGGTTTGAACTTCAGCAAGTCATCTTCATCATGTCTAGATGCCTAAATGAATTGAGTTGCTGCCCTATGATTTGCTGTGTTACCAAGCAATTGAATAGGTGTACTGAGTGTATAGAGGCAACCCTCTGATAAATATTTTTTGTGAAATAAGACTGCTTTGAGATATGACAGAGCTTGTATATGTATACAAACGTAAATCACCAGAAATCCACCCTTATCATGTTCATCTGTTTGGTAAAGGAAGAAGTAGAAGCAATAAATTCTTTAAGCGTTTTACAATTTGTTTTTCAGTCTTAAGTCTTTTTGTGTTGCAGCAACATTTTCTTTATTGCATATAAATGATATAAGATAGTCTGTTGAGATAAACTTTTGAACCAGCTGAGGAGCCATACTGGAAGTTTTATAAGGCAGTGAGGTGACCAGTTAAATCAATATGACTGACTGATTAATCACAGATACAAAACAGATTCCTATCTCGTCCCATCATATGGCTCAAGGCTATGGAGTCCAGAAAGGCCATTTTGACATTATTCTTCATAATAGTTTATATCAAGCTGATCTGTTTTACATGCCTATCTAAGAAGAAATAAAATAAACACTTAAATTCTCAAGCCCATATCTGTTAGGAGTGTTCCAAAATTAGGCCGTATTTGGCTGAGATTAGGAGTCAGGTCATTGTCTTAATCCACAATGAGTGTCTCCTCCACATTACTACTAGTCCTATTGGTGTGTATAAGAAGAGTATAGTCCCCAGCTTGTTAGATGCTACTAAGGGGCTAATTCCGGTTTTCTGGAAAAGCCACAGACGCCCTCTATAGAGCCCTGGATGAAACAAGTTAATGACATTATGGAAGCTGAGAAATGAGTCTATATTTGTAAGAATAGATTTTAAAAGTTTCAGATTAAGTGGGCAACCTGGATTCATTACATAAATATCACAGGGAATTAGAGATAAATAACCATGCACACCGCAGTAGGTGGGAACTACCGGGCCGTTAGGACTAATGCCGCGTACACGCGATCAGACTTTCCGGCGGACTTAGACTCTGGTCTACCGGACCATCGGACAATTCCATCATGTGTGGGCTCTAGCAGACTTTTTCTTCCCCAAAGTCCAGCGGACCTAGATTTAAAACATGTTTTAAATCTTTCCGCCGAAAGTCCGCCGGACCCAGTTCCTGTTGGGAAGTCCACTCGTCTATGCTGGTCCGACGGACCAACTACAACGCAACTGCAACTACAGCATCTGCCCGCAAGAATGTTTCCAGTGCGATCCTATCACGCTGGTTCTCGGCTACGGAGTACTGTACACCAGGCCCTTAGGTCTGGTATGGATCTTAAGGGTAACCCCTACACCGAAAAAACGGTGTGGGGTTGCCCCCAAAATCCATACCAGACCCTTATCCGAGCACGCAGCCTGGCCGGTCTGCGGGCTGGGGGCTTATCGGAATCCGGCAGCCCCCTTTAATAAGGGGGCCCCCAGATCCCGGACCCCCACCCTATGTGAATGAGTATGGGGTACATCGTACCTCTACCCATTCACCTGGGGGGAAAAAGTGGCAATAAAAAAACACACTACACAGGTTTTAGAAGAAGATGATGGCAACGACGAAGGAGAAAGCTGGGCTCCTCCACTAGCAAAAGAGCAGAAGATAGCGTAGGAGCCCGGTGAGAAGGACTGGAAAGCGCAGAGAAGTAGGAAGAAGACCCTCGACGTCGGAAGAAGACCCCCCCTGGAGCTGTCTAATAAACTACTTTAAAAACCTGTGTAGTGTGTTTTTTATTGCCACTTTTCCCCCAGGTGAATGCGTAGGGGTACGATATACCCCATACTCATTCACATAGGGTGGGGGGCCGGGATCTGGGAGCCTTCTTATTAAAGGGGGCTCCCAGATCCTGAAAAAGCCCCCCGCCCGCAGACCCCGACAAGCAGCAGCTAGTCACATCAAAATGGGACAAGGTGCTTTGAGGTACTGGGACCGCAGGGCTGCCTGCTCGGATAAGGGTCTGGTATGGATTTTACCCTTAAGATCCACAGCAGGTGACGGGGCTGCAAGTTGTCAATCTCGCCAATGAAAACAGAGAGATTGACTTCCTTCTCTAGCTCCATTGTACCTGGAGTCACGTTCAAAATTAACGGATTTTAGTCCGTGCGTGGGCAAGTCCATTCATTTTGAAAGTCCGTCGGACCTCCGCCAAAAGTCCGATGGAAAGTCCGTCAGACCTAGTCCGCCGTAAAGTACCTTTGTGTGTGTGCAAGTCCACTTGTTCGGAAAGTCCAGCGTACCAAGTCTGCTGGAAAGTCCGATCGTGTGTACGCGGCATTACTATTTCTGTTGACTTTTTAAAGTATGCTTATTTTATTCGGAAATCTTGGCTCCATTGGCTACTAATTTAGGGACCACTCTACCTCTCTCTTTTTCTTTTTTTTCTCTTCTTTGGGTGTACTGTATTTTATTCATGTGCAGGAGTTATATGTATTGTAAATGAATACAAAAAAGGAGAACATAGTAAATCAGTTGAATTCAATCCCAAGTGCTTGTGCTCTAAGAACAATTTTCCAGTGCTTGACTCTGTGCTCAAGGTGCCCCACATAGATGTAGACTCGCCGAACTGCGTGACCACCTATCTCTAGTGTGGTCAGTTAGGCTTGTAGAGAAATATTCCTTTTTATGATGTCAATGCATATGGGACCTTGCGATGTTACTTCCTCAGAATGTGGTATATGGGGGAGGACACGGAGAGGAAGGACTCATAGCGTAAAATCATCAATGTAAAATTTATTTTACAAAAAGCTAACAAAGGTTTACACTCACATTTTATGGTGCCCATTAACCTGGCACCCGTTATGTACAGCTCAAAAATACTCCGGCCAGGCATTCAGTGCTTAGTGATTTAAAGCAGCTCAGGCCGGTGCCCGTAAGTGACGTAGGCGGAAATGAGTCGCAATGTTCAAGCCTCAATCATACTGAGCGTAGTGTTTTTCTTTTTTGTATTCTATATTTCTATTGCGCACACTGCAGCTAATAACACACATTTGAATGCACATACACATATTTTTCGGTATCTCTAATTCTTCTTGTTGTTTTAATTATATATGTATCGTAGCATAGGTTAAAGTTTGTATTACTTGTGGAGGCTTGTGCATAGCTCCCAACTGTCCCTGATTTTGAGGGACTGTTCCTGATTTGGAACGAAGTCCTTCTGTCCCTCTTTTCTCCTCATTTGTCTCTCATTTTGGTCTGTTCTATATAGTTTTATACAAAATTCACTATTTATCTTTCAAATAGTCTTTCACAGTGCTAATCTTCTAATTACTGCATTTGTAAATTCCAAAAGCCAATATAAAGAAATAATAGTGGTAAAAAAATACAAAAAAGCACTTGTGGGTTTAACCAATATTTTTTTTGTTTAAATCATTTAAATCTCCTTTTGTTTAAATCTCCTATAACCGCTTGCCGATCAGCCACCGTCATTATACTGTGGCAGGTCGGCACGATCCTGTGAGCTGACGTATAGCTACGACGGCTTGCAGAATCATGCCGACCTACCACAGTATAATGACGGTGGCTGGTCGGGAATCGGGACAGCAGGCGTGCACATACACGCCCGCTGCACTGCGGGGGTGCCAATGCTCGTGGCCAACGGCACGAGCAGGGAACAGGGAAGTGTGTGTGTGTAAACAGGAATGACAGATTGTGTGTTCCTATTAGCTAGGAACCATGATCTGTCATTTCCTCTAGGTCAGTCCCCTCCCCCTACAGTTAGAAACACACACAGGGAAAACAGTTACCCCTTGATCGCCCCCTAGTGTTAACCCCTTCCCTGCCAGTGACATTTTTACAACAATCGGTGCATTTTTATAGCACTGTATAAATGCCAATGGTCCCAAAAATGTGTCAAAAGTGTCCGATGTGTCTACCTTAATGTCACAGTCCCTATAAAAATCGCAGATCGCCGCCATTACTAGTAAAAAAATAATAAAAATGCTACAAATCTATCACCTATTTTGTAGACGCTATAACTTTTGCGCAAACCAATCAATATACATTTATTGCAATTTTTTTACCAAAAATATGAAGAAGAATACATATCGGCCTAAACTGAGAAAAAAAAATGTGGATATTTATTATAGCAAAAAGTACAAAATATTGTGGGTTTTTTTTCCAAAATTGTCGCTCTTTTTTTGTTTATAGCGCAAAAAATAAAAAACCACAGAGGTGATCAAATACCACCAAACAAAGCTCTATTTGGGGGAAAAAAGGACGTAAATTTTGTTTGGGTGCAGCGTCGCACGTCAAACGTTGCAGTACCGAAACGCAAAAATGGGCCGGTCATTCAGCAGCCAAATCTTCTGGGGCTGAAGTGGTTATGGGGGCATGGCAGGGGGTGTGTCCTAGGCCTACATACTTTTGCCAATAGGTGTCCCTCATTCCCATGTCAAAAATTTGGGAGGTATGTTTGTGTTCTGTATTTGTGTACATTTTCTGTTCTTGTTGGAATGTGTATCTGTACCTCTTTCCCACTTCATTAGTATAATTAACCACTTCCCGACCAGCGCACGACGATGTACGTCGACAGAATGGCACGGGCAGGCATATTAGCGTACAGGTACGTCCAATATTCAATGCCGTCCTGCCATCGGGGGCGCGCCATCGGCGGCGTGCTCCTGCGCTGGTCGGGACCCCCGTGAGTCCGGTCACAGGACCCGCGGACTCAATCGCCGCGGGCATCCCCGCGATCGTCTCACGGAGCGGCCGAATGGAGGAAATGCTGTGTAAACAACATTTCTCCATTCTGCCTAGCAACTAGTGACGCTGATCTCTGCTCCATGTGATTGGAGCAGAGATCAGTGTTCACTAAATGAAAGCCCAACCCCCCCACAGTTAGTAACACACCCCTAGGAACACTTAACCCCTACACTGCCACCCACTGGTTAACCCTTTCACTGCCAGTGTCATTTACACAGGAATCACTGTATTTATATAGCAGTGATTACTGTATAAATGACAATGGTCCCAAAAATGTGTCAAAAATGTCCGATGGGTCCCCCACAATGTCGCAGTCGCAATAAAAATCGCTGATCGCCGCCATTACTAGTAAAAAAAAAATAATAAAAAATTATTAATAAAAATGCTATAAAACTATCCCTATTTTGTAAACGCTATAACTTTTGCGCAAACCAATCGATAATCGCTTATTGCAATTTTTTTTACCAAAAATATGTAGAAGAATACGTATCGGCCTAAACTGAGGGAAAAAAATGTTTTTTTATATATTTTTGGGGGATATTTATTATAACAAAAAGTAAAAAATAATGCGTTTTTTTCAAAATTGTCGCTCTATTTTTGGTTATAGCGCAAAAAATAAAAACCGCAGGGGCGATCAAATACCACCAAAAGAAAGCTCTATTTGTGGGAAAAAAAGGACGTCAATTTTGTTTGGGAGCCACGTCGCACGACCGCGCAATTGTCAGTTAAAGCGACGCAGTGCCGAATCGCAAAAAGGGGTCTGGTCTTTGACCAGCAAATTGGTCCGGTCTGCAAGTGGTTAATAAGGAAAAATAAAGATTATATAAAAAACAAGAATTCTGGGGGGAGGAGCTAAGCGAAGCTGCTGAGCAGACATGGATGCTTAGAGCCCCGCTGTCACCGGGACAAAAGTGGCCTTCTCTCCTCGAGTCACGGACAAATACTGCATCTTCATGGTAACCTGCCTACTATTTAGCCTGCAGGGCACAAGCACATATAATTTTTAATGGAAAAAAGACAAAACAATACAACTATCAGGCAAAGAAAACCTGACTAAAAACGCTTCTAAAATGGCAGCAGCACAATCCTCCTGCTTTGCATTACCTCAGAGGCAGAAATTGAAAAGGAACTCTAAGCCCTTGTACACACGGTCAGAGATTCCGACGGAATGTGTCCGATCGGAGCGTTTTGTCGGATATTCCGACTGTGTGTGGTCTGCATCGGACTGTTTCCATCGGAATATCCATCGGACCAACTGTTCCAACTTGCCGGAAATATTTTCCGACAAAATGCTCCGATCGGACATACTCCGATCATGTGTAGAGAATTCCGATCGGACAAAATGCCATGCATGCTCAGATCAAATTCCTACACCAAAGCTATTGGCTACTAGCGTGAACATAGTCTCGTCGTAACGAAATAACGTCATCACCTCGGATTTTCCGACAACTTTGTCCGACCGTGTGTATACAACAGTTTCGGACAAAATCCGACGGACAAAATCCGACGGATTTGGTTGTCGGAATCTCCGACCGTGTGTACAAGGGCTAACTCTTCTCCCTCACAATATATTGACTCTGACCATGAACTCAGAATGACCCCTATAACATTACAGAATATCCTTAATGGCTCAGATCTTCTTAGTCAGTTCGAACGTGTCTTACAAAAAGCCCTCCAAAATACCTCAGACACAATAACTGAAAAACTGACAAGGGAAATTCGTGAGGTAGGGCGCCGCACATCAATATTAGAATTAGAACACAAAATTGAGGAAATAAATGATATCACCAATACACATGCTGATGAGTTAGAAGTCCTTAGAGAAGAAAATTCTATCCTTTACACACGCTTAGAAGATTTTGAAAACAGAGCCAGGAGATCTAACTTGCGACTGCGTGGTATACCAGAAACCATAATAGATCTACAATCAACAGTAACAGCACTCTTTCAGTAGTTAGCTCCATCAATTCCCATTGAAGGCTTGGAGATGGTCAGAATCCATAGAACTCTGGCCCCCAAAAAGGAAGATGGCCCACCCAGGGATATTGTAATAAAATTACATTATTTCAGAACAAAGAAGCAAGAAGAAGAAAGAAGCAACTAACGGAAGCAGCACGTAATAAGGATGCATTGACTTTTCAAGGTCATCGTTATCAAATATTCTAGGACCTTTCACAACAGACTCTCCTCAAGAGGAAAGAGATGAAACCACATCTACAGATACTCCAATACCACCACATCCCATATCATTGGTGCTTTCCATTTGCTCTTCGATTCACTCATAAAGGTACCATATACACCTGCAAGAAAATTGACGCCCTTCTAACTGCAATCCATGAACTTCGACTGACAATTCCAGAAAACACAACCGAAGGATTCAAACGCCGAGCATCATCAAACTCACCCAATACTTAACAAGAAAATCCTATTCAACAAGCCCTCTCCAGTACCAGCGAGCAGAGTAGTTTTGCATCACCTCCACCAAATCTTGAAGAACAAATGGACTGAAATCTTCTATGATGATATTGCACATATGAAACTTCTTACTTATTGTCACTAAATTAATGGTGACAAATCCTAGGTAATCTCAAAGGATAAGATCAAACAATCTTTCCCCTGATGAGAGCTTTATCCTAACAAATTCATAAATATAGAAGTTTATTAAGTTTATTGTAATATTCCACAGATTACCTATCTTTAATGCACCAAGACCATTCTTTAGGTTTATTAAGTTTAATATACTGCCTTTGCTTATAGTGTATGAAATAATGAAATAATGCAGTTACAGGTAAACACTCCTATTAAATGTTCCTAATAATAACAAATGAATTATTAGTGACTCGTATTGTTTTATAATTGTTTGTATAACCTTTGAGGAGGCTGCCTTTGTCCCGGAGACAATCTACTGCACATCTCACTTGATCCTCGAGTAGCCGGACTTACTGACCGGACACTCTTTGGACTATTTGTATCCACCGGCTGGTGATATTTCACCACCCCTTAGATACACATAGGAGCTACATTCCTCTATATTTCATAACAACTTCTCTTCTACAGTTCTAAAACCAGAAATTACTTTCTCTACTTACTCTATTTAAACCTCTCTTCATCTCTTTTTTCCTATTCTTCCCTACCCCATCCCCTTTTTTATTTATTTATTTATTTTTTATTTATTTTTGCTCCAGAGTACTACCCTATTGGACAATAACCTATTAAGAAGTTTTTATTATTCCATTCATGTTTTATAAAATGTCTTTAAACGTACTAACTCTTAATGTCCAGGGTCTCAACTCACCACAAAAAAGAACAAAAGCCTTTCACTCTTTCTCGTCACTTTCTGCACATGTAATATGTCTGCCGGAAACACACTTCTCAACACAATCCGCCCCTAAATTTATAAATCATCAATATCCTGAAGTCTATATGGCCTCGGCCTCTACGAAACAAAGAGGAGTGCTAATTGCATTTCATAACACTACCCCCTTCACTCTACATAAGGAAATAAAGGATCCTGACGGACGTTATATAATAATTACTGGTCTTCTGTTAGACGATGAAATAACCATAGTTTCATACTATGCCCCCAATAGAAATCCTCTTTCGTTCCTCTCACATCAGTTCTCAGGAGTGGAATCACATAAAAAGGGTACCCTCATGATGTGTGGAGACTCAAATCAAGTAATATACCCAATTCTAGACAAATTCCCTATACCACTACAACCTCAACGCCTTAATTTCCGACAGCTCCTTGATCAACATTCTCTTATTGACTTTTGGTGTGAACAAAATCCTAAAAGAAGACAATATACATTTTATTCTCATCCCCACAAAACATTTTCTCGTATAGACCACCAATTTGTCCACTTTGGCACTTCACCACAAATACAAAATTCCTTAATCATCCCATGTGCATGGATTTCTGCATACTGCTTCTACAGTGGGCGATCTCTTATGTCCACACTCCTGCATTTTTTTTTGTGATTCTTTAAAAAAAATAGATTGTGGCAATAAAAACTAACTTTTTTCTTTCAATAGATTTTTATTTTCCAATGCAAAAGGTAGGGATAACAGAATATCAGCCTGAAAAAAGGCAATAGACATAACATCATAAACAAAAAACTAATTTTTATGAACCACTTCAGCCCGGACCATTTGGCTGGGCAAAGACCAGAGCACTTTTTGCGATTTGGCACTGCGTCGTTTTAACTGACAATTGCGCGGTCGTGCGAGGTGGCTCTCAAATAAAATTGATATCCTTTTTTTCCCACAAATAGAGCTTTCTTTTCGTGGTATTTGATCACCTCTCCGTTTTTGTTTTTTTCTTGCTCTATAAACAAAAAGAGCGTAAATAAAAAAAAAAAAAACATTATTATTAACTTTTTGCTATAATAAATATCCCCAAAACATATATAACAAACATTTTTTTACCTCGGTTTTGGCCGATAAGTATTCTTCTACATCTTCGCAATAAGCATTTATTGATTGGTTTGTGCAAAAGTTATAGCGTCTACAGAATAGGGGATAGTTTTATGGCATTTTTATTAATATTTTTTTTTCTAGTAATTGCAGTGATCATCGATTTTTAAAGTGATTGCGACATTATGGCAGACACATCGCACACTTTTGCCGCTTTTTTTGACCATTCGCATTTATACAGCGATTAGTGCGATTAAAAATGCACTGATTACTGTGTAAATGGGACTGGCAGTGAAGGGGTTAACCAGGAGGGGGTGCTGCAGGGGTTAAGTGTGTCCTAGGGAGTGACTCTAACTGTGGGGGGGGAGGTGCTATGTGTCACATGACACTGATTGCCGCTCCCGATCACAGGGAGCTGTGATCAGTGTCAGTGTCACTAGGCATAAAGGGGAAATGCTTGTTTACATTAGCATTTCCCTGTTCTTCCTCTCTATGAGACGATCGTGAGTATGCCTGTGGACATCGAGTCCGCGAGACCCGCGGTCAAACTCACCGAGCTTGCAGTGCGCGCGCATCTGCTATCCGAACTTCGTAAGATCACGTACAATAACGTGATTTCGCGCAGCGGAGCCAATCTGCTGCAGTTAAACTGTAGCGGCTGGTCCGCAAGCGGTTAATTGTATATTGTAGTAACTCAATCCCCTTGTCTTTTTATCTTGGTGGTGTTATTGATGAGTTGGAGATGTGGTGCCATTACCATATTGGCCAGTAATCTATTTCAATTCAACTTTATCTTTAGTTAAATATACAGTAGATAATAATGTATCATTCGGCATTATATTACTTATGTGTTTAATGAAATCTTTAGTGAATCCTAATTCAATATCCAATGAATATTATAGGTATTCATTTCTTTGTTGTACAACTCTATGTTTATTATTTGTTGGTGCTAGTTGGGTTATTATTTGGCTTTTCCTGCTCAACAACAGAAGCAAACTCCCCATAAAGCTACATCTGGACTTGTGATAACGATGTTTGAGCAGGTGTCTGTGGTTTGCTTATTTAGACACATTGCAAGATAACAATTTCCTAGAAAAGCTCAAGTTTGCTGCTAAAAACAATGAAGTTAATGTTTAATGGACACCTCAGAGGGCAAAGAAGCAAAACACATTAGTAAAATACAAATACCATGGGAGTTAAAGTGGTTGTAAACTCTTACAAACCACTTTGACCTACAGGTAAGCCTAGATTAAGGCTTACCTGTAGGTCCAAGAAATATCTCCTAAACCTATACGGTTTAGGAGATATTTGCCCGAAGACAGGCACCGCACTGAGCGCGGCATTTCCAACAACGGAGCTGCCGCGCGTGTCGGCTCCCATGCGCATGCACGGGAGTGACATCATCACGGCTCCGCCGAATGACAGCGGCAGAGCTGTGAGACCCCACCGAAAAGATGGATGCACCGGACTACAGGGGACAGCGGTGACATCGCTGGCTCCTGTGTCAGGTAAGTGACACATAATGGGCTACTATGCGATGCATAGTAGTCCATTATGCTTTGCCTTTGCAGGGAATGAAAGAGGAAGTAAACCCATCAGGGTTTACTTCCTCTTTAAGAAATTTGTATTGTTATATTGTTTTATGTCCCTGTACACTAATTGAACGTGGGTACAATAATTATTTACATGTTTCTATTTGAGTGTACTCTTGCTAATACAAATCCCACATCCTGACCACACTGCGGCAATGCTTATCTGTCCTGGAGGAATATGCTTCAAAATACTGGCGGAATATCAACTAGGGTGCCAAAGAAAGTCACCAACAGTGAACAACACTAAGGCACTAGCAGCGCTTATTTAAAAAAACATAGACATAAAACTATAAGTCTGAATTTAAAATGTAATACAAAACGAAGTATATGTAAATATCAACCTACACACAGTAAGAAACCTTATAATATATATAATTACTTTCAAACAGAAAGCATAAATACTGTATGTTATTTAAAATCCATT